>NC_092210.1:78233394-78359101 GCF_043381705.1 Parasteatoda tepidariorum
TATATGTATATATATATTATTTCCACAAATTAATTAGCATACGTAAAATTGAATCCTTTAACTACCCAGATTGCCTCGTAGAACTTAAAAATCTGTTCATTAGATGAAAAGTTATGGAAGTGTTTCGTTTTTTTAATTTTATCCATCAGAAAATGTTGAGCAAATTATCTATTAATGTTGCAAATCAACAAATCTTGTGAATTAGCAAAGCATGTCAGTAAAACGGCGCTTTTAGCTTGCATAGTTGTAAGGGGGAAAAATTACTATTACGAAAAAAAAAATTACATATGACATTCATTGTTAATTTAAGCTGAAAACAGACACTCGCCAAAGTAATTGAAAAATATTTAGATTTAAAAATAATATTTCTGATGCATATAAATGCGACAATATAATTCTCGACAAAATTAGTGAATTATTACTTTTATTGAAATTGGAATTAGTATGCAATTATCAGCACTGGTACACACATCGTTCCATTACACTTGACGTAATCGAGAGAACAGGCATAAGTGAAGTTTGTTCAAACAAATCTGCATAATCCTGCGAGATAGAGCGTCATTTGCCAGCGAAATCCTGATCCAAATGCTAACTTATTTGCATTTCGATAATGTTCTAAGTTTCAAGGGGAACAGATCATAAATATTTAATTCTGTAATTATTATTCAAAGTGAATTTAAATAACTGATGCATAAATCCATGCTCTTATGTACTACGACTAAATTTTATTTTGTGGAATGAATCATTCAGTCTCAAAATAAAAAACTCATACATAGTTTTAAAAAGTAATATTGATGACAGACAATAGCAAAGATCTATAATTATTTTATGATTGATCTTAAAAGGGCTGTTTAAATGATTAGGTAATTAGTTATGAATGATTACTATTATTTGGATATGAATCATGGTATTATTTGCAAAAAGAAGAAACTTGACTACAATTCCCCCTCAAAAGTATTCAAGAAATACGATTTGTTAATTTCAAAAATAATAACAATTACTATACGACGAGCTCTCTTAGCTATTGAAACAGATATTGCTATTTCGTAATATGGCTTTCGGATTATTTCAATTTAGCTGAAAGTAAAATTAATAATTTGTAGTTCTATTTGCTGCTTGAAAATAATTGCTGTTCTACTTGCTGCTTGCTTCTGAAAAAAATGATCAAAAAACAACATTTGCTTGACTTCAGTTTTTCAAAAGTTGATTTTTGCGTCTTTTGTCGAATTTTTTAAGTTACGCATTCTCTTTTTTATTTACACGTAGCAATTTTGTTTTTAAAACTATATATTCTTTAAAACTTTTTTTATCTGACATACATTTACGTTTAATCTTACATAAACTATTAAATTCCCACTTTTTTTTAACATTACGAATGTCACTTTTAGCATAATGTTTTCGATCGTTCAAGAAAGGATGTTTTCTTCTCCCAAAATCTATATTTTAATTTTGTTGTTCGAGTTAATTTAAATTAATTTTCAGGTCAAAATGAAACAATTTGAGAAAAATAAACTTCTCCAACACCTCTTTTTCTTTTTACTTTTGATCAAGATTCTAAGGCTACAGAAGATGCCGGTGATATTTTTTTCTGTATATGAAGAGTGTGAAATATCTGTAAGAATAGTAGGGAAACTGCGTTTTATTCTGGAAAAGATTCAATTTGCCAAGGAACATTTCGGCCAATTTTAGCAAGATAACAATAGTGTGGCAAAGAATACTTAATCTTCAGTTTAAGAATAGGCTATATACTGCTTTTAGAATTTTTATTTCAGATCAAATAAAATTGAGCAACTGAGAGGAATACTTTACACTATTATTCTTAACCATAGAAGATTCCTATTCATTTGATGAACTCGAGTTTGAAATCGTAAAATAAGAAAGGTCAATTTAAAAAAAAAAATCAGATACATATTATAATTTGTGTACACATAACATAGATTAAACCGAGCAAAACTAAACCTTTTTTTCTTTAAATAGGAAGAAAAAAATGGCTTTATAAATGGCTATAATAATTGTTACAAGTTACAATTTTATTGTTTCATTTCGGGGCATACGGTGTTCAAAAACACAATTTTCTGTTTGTAATTCATTGTCGGTCCTTTAAACATGTAAATGCTTTAAATTTCTATAAAGGTACATATATAATAATGTATGAGTAGAAACTATAAAGGTATATATATAATAATGTATAAGTAGAAAACAAGCATCAATGATTTGCAATTATTAGAAAAGTATACATAATAAAAGTACGTTTTTAATGTATGCACAATATACATTAAATTTGACAGAATTAATTAAAGAGGACATATAACAACGTAATGTATATATTAACACATACATGGTAAAAATGCATGCTCAACACACATTACACTGGGCAAAAATTATTAAAAAAGATGGCACCAACTTAAAATGTATACAGGATGCTACCGTACTTCATTTCTTTTTATCGTTGTTGAAATACATTTTTTCTTGAATTTTTTAATAAACCTATAAATATCTCAAACAAGTTTATCTATAAGTTTGAAAAATTGCGATTAATTGAATGTGTCGGGTAATTGAGTGAAGGGTCTACTGTATAGCAAAAATGAAGTATTTAAATTAGTTCCGTATTAAAAATATAAATTTCTTCAGTATAGAACATTTTCTTTTTGCAGTCTATTTCTTTTGCTTGTCACTTGTGCCTGCTAATAGAATTGTGGCTATTAAGAAAATTCTTTTTTAAAACACAACATTCATTTAGTAAGCGGCGATTGTTTGTGACTTGTGCCAGTTAATAAAAATTTAACTATTTACAAATCTTATTTTAAAACACTATATTCCCTTAATTGACAGCAAATGCTTGTGGCTGGCACCAGTCAATAAATGTTTGTTTGTTTACAAAACTGTTTTTAAAACTCTAAATTTCTTTTGAAGACAGAGAACACTACATTTCTTTTGAATTGTTTGTGGCTGGCTTCAGTTAACTAATTTTTGACTATTTAGAAAACTAATTTTAAAACACAGCATTCCTTTAGTAGATAGAAATTGTTTATTCCCACAGAGTTCTAAAGAAAAAACAGCCACAAGACAACTTTTAAAAAAAGAATGGCAACACAATTTAGTTTAAGCTCTTGAAGCTGTTGGTAATCGACTTAATTATTCTCTCCTTAAATGTCACATCCGTTCGAGCGATTCATCTTTTTCCCTTCTGCCATCTTTCACATTGTTTCAACCACAACCAAAACATTCCAATGTATGTCCGAGTTGAACTTATTCTCATGGTTCGTTTCGGGAAGTGTTTAGTGTGTCGATAGAACGTAAAATCAGGTCACCGTCTCGTCTTCAACTTGAGGAAAGGCCAAATCGGTTATCAACCTGAAGTTATGGAATAAAAATATCCGTGGTTACGTGCGTGAATATAGAAGATTCCCTTCGGTTACCCCACAGCTGTGAAATAGTTGACAATCCAAATATGCACTGTCCTGGTTGGTAGATTTTTACGAATTTAAATTCTAGCCTCATTTTTGAAAGATTAAAAATCGGCACCTTAAATTTACTTTGATGACTAACCTATTGTGTAAGAGTTTCCTTAAATTTACTATCATTTCAAATTTAGATTAAGGTGAATTTTACAAATAATCCCTAAAGGCGGAGGATTATTTAAACTAACTGTTTTGTCTTGCGTATATTTGCTTGAACTTAAAAAATATGCAATTAAATTAGACAACATTTTTGGAGCAATTTAAAATTAATTACAAAATTGTTGCTTCAAAATTTAAAAAAAAAATTTTAAGAGCTGCGTAGGATATATGAGTAATTAAATTCGTTCTTTTATACTGCGCATGCACTGAAAAAATTTAAATTTGCAATTTATTAATTTTGTAGTGAATCGTATTTGGCAGCTGACAAGTCCGACTAGGATATCTAAAAAGTTTAAAGTCTCACGCAATTTTCGAAGTAGTTTTCGTACTTTTTAAGAGAAAGTTAAAATGTTAAGGGGCTTTCCAGAAATTTCATTTTGTACTATTATACAAGATTTATTAAAAATGACACCGACAATGTTGGGGATCATCCTCCATAAAAGTTACCTTTCCTTAGCATATTTTCCTTACTAATACAATCATATTTTGATGTATGAACGTTTATTGCAAAGCATTATTATTTGTTATTTAATTTTGTCTTTTGATATAAAATATTATGTGCAAAAATCCCGTTATCATTTTGAATTTTTTTTTAAAAAGCAAAGTTTTTATCGTATTTATTTTCATTAGCTACCAAATACGAATCACTACAAAATGAGGGGAAAATATTTAAATTTTTTTCCTCACATGCGCAATGTAAATTAACTACTTTAACTACTTATATATCTCACAGTTTAAAGCTATTTTTTTTTCAAAAGCAAGAATTTTGTAATTAATTTTAAATTGCTCCAAAAATTTTTGTTTAATTTTATTGAATATGAAGTTATACCAAAAATACTTAAGACAAAAAAAAAATTAGTTTTTTCATTAAAATCTTCATATCTCCATAAATATTTAAATCCAGGCTTACGAAATTTTGTACAATCATTGCATATAATAACTAAAATAATTGCTACAAGTTGCAATTTTATTATTACATTTTGTGGCTTAGGGTATTGTACAAACACTATTTTCCGTTTGTAATTTATTGTCGGTCCCTCTAAAAGCTTTAAACTTCTGTGATGCTTTAAATGCCTCTAAAAGCTTTAAACTTTAAATATGAAAAAATGTATTACTGTAGATGTGTTTCCATTAGTTGGTTCACCCTCAGTATATACTAGTCTCATTTAGAAGTATATTATCATGTAATAATAAAATGTTACACTAGTACGGTGGATGTTTAGGCCTTGTAGGACTTTTAAATTTTAATTTTACCCACAGACCTCCTGAAAATATATTTATTAAATTCTGATTTCGTATTTCGAAAGGAGTTTTAATTTCTCTTTTTCAAATCATCGCTCTAGCCACTCTTTTCATCGCTACTTATTCCTTTTGACATAATATAATTAGCAATATCATTATAAAAACAATATATATACAATTAAAACAATATAATTAACTATATATATGATTTTTAACATGGAATAACTGATGCAAGATTTTTAACCAATTATGTAATTTCTTATAAAAATTTTTAATTATTAATTATTATTTTTTAATAATATGAATTATTATTTAATTAATAACAAAATTATTAATTATTTTTTTAAATTAAAATCTTCATCTTAGTTTAAATTGTTTTTCCCTTGTTTTGGTAATTTGCAATAAATATTAAGATTTAAAGAAAGAACAAATCTGTTATTTCAATTTTAAGTATTCTATCTGTGAAAATGCTAAAAAGAAAAACCTTTTCCTTGTTTAATTCGTTGTCCGAAGATAGCTCAGATTATGCATTTAAAAAGGAGAGAGAAAATGTATGCAAATCAGGACACTATTCTTCCGCAATGCATTAAAAAGTCGTTGAACTTGAAAGTTAGAAAACGAAATTCAGAAGGAAAAAAGAAAGTTTAATGGTCTTCCACTTCGTAATTATTCGCCTTTCTTTCTTTTTGGTTGCAAGAAATTCAGATAGAAAATTATAATCTGATTTCATCATAATCACCATTACTGAAAGTGGGAATCTGATTTCTTTCTTCTTTTTTTTTGGATTCAATGCGTGGTAAAGAGAATTTTTAAAAAAAAGTTAATTTCTTCCGCCAATTTGGTATGACACGAATAGCTCAGGTAAATTTTATACGCGGAATTGAATAAAAATAATAAAAAACAATAAAGCTACGTTTTCGAAAAATTTGTGGTTATTGTAGATTTATTTATACTTGAAATAGAGAACTATAATAGGGCTGGTACTCAAAGCTATATGCTATGTTCAAAGTAAATGCATTGCAGATAAGACGCGCATTAATTTTAACATAATTGTCAAAATCAAAGTTTGATGCCAGAAATATGTGTTGACTGTCTTATTTTTTCCTTAAATACCTTCTTTTCAGTCTTCGAGAACCATATTATATCGGTCGTTGAACAGTCGACCCAATTTTGGGTTTACGACTACTAACGTTCAACTCCGCAGCCTTGTAATTTTGAACCAATCCAGAAGACAAGGAAACTCCTGGATCAGTACCCCCAGAGGTTTTGATTTGTTATGAGAACATGGAGGGCTTTGCGACTCGTGCATCAACCACCATTTACGACACCGGGATCGAACCCATGAACTCTTGGACATGGGCCCAGTGCCTTACCATCCAGGCTATCCCAGCCTTTCGAGAACCATAGCAGTTGAATCTTCATTACAAAATTGCAGTGTTTGTACTGTCACGGATATGAATAGAATTTCTTTTTCAAAAGGCAATTTTATGTGCCAAGAAAAACGGAGAGAGCCTAAGTGAAAAGAAAAAGATTACACTGTGAGATAGATGGTAAAAATTTGTTCAAAAGAACAAAGTTTTTAAATAAAAAAAATGGTATAATTTTTTTACAACTCGTTGCATTTTGTTGGCAAATAAAAGCTTCGTAATTTTCGACCAAAAAATTAAATTTTGTTTAAGATAGGAAATTTTATAATAAGAAAAGATTGTAATAGATAGAAAATTTTTTAATAAGAAAGAAAATAAGAAAAGATTATCGATATTAATTTTCTAGAAGAAACGGAATTTTTCTGACGAAGTTGCTTCGTTTTCTTATGAATTCCTTCACAATCATCTTAAATAGTCGCTTTCGATGACATCATTAAATATTTCCACTCTTCAAGCTTATTTCTTATAGTTCTGATTACTAAATTTATTATTAAGCATGAATACATCAAATTTATACATTTAATAACGTAATTAATGATGAAATTTATTATTGAATGTGTATATTTTCAAATTATTGTTAAATGATTTCAGTATAAATTAGGCAATTATTTAAATAATAGGGAACTTGCCTCTTTCTAGTAAACATGGGTTCAACTACTTCGTTCTTTTTATTCCTCTTTTTTCCATTTAATTTTTGCGTCTGACTTAACTTATAAGCGCCGTTTGATTTCCTTACCATGAGCATAGAGTGGGGTTTAAATTTGGTGTAATATGATTTGATTCAGTTTAATGTGTCGTTACATTCAATTTCATTCATTTTATTTGGACTATTTTCTCCAAGTTTGGTTCACAGAACTATTTGATTTCGTTGCGTTGATAACGTTGTGCATACAATGGAATAAAATTAATGCTTGATTCAGTATAATTTTTGCTTCATGTGCTCTTGGGATATCAAACTCTTCATTAAACATTTCAATGATTTATTACATTTAACTCCCAATGTTTCGTTTCACTCAAAATCAATACATTGATATTGAATAAATACAAGCTTACATGTACTTTATAAGTCTTAAATCATATCCTTATCGAAACGATATCAAGTCATAGCTTCCATTTTCATAAAATGAAAACTCAGTTTGAAGTGATGCGTGATTGATAGAAATTGTTCCCGTCCCATGAAGAAGAATACTTTCTATGCACATCGAGTTTATATACTTCATGCATTTGTTGAAATATGATATTTTCGAAAATTTTAGTAGTGTAATCTTTTACAAAATTCCAAACTTATAAAGCGGTGAAAACTATCCTTGCTCAAAATCACACCCATATTCATTTTGAGAAAGGAAAAAAAAGTGATGAGCCATTTCTGATAGAATTTTCATGCCTGTTTTATTGACTTATGAAAATAGAAAACTATTCTGAACGGGCTATTATTTTTTATTTTATACTATCATCTCGACAAACACATCCAACCAAATGATTCTAAAAATGAGAATTTTTTTTTTTCACTCTCAGGCTGCGTTTCGTTCCGTGATTTTTTTCTCCTTTTTTTTCTTTTTTAAAAAAAAGGGGGAAGAAATGAAGAAAAAAAAAATATCCTTCGCTTCTGGAAGCATAAAATTATACCATTATCTATTCTTTTCATTCTGCCTTAGGCAAGATAAAGGGATGTTGCTCTTTTGATGAAAGAAAGTGTTAACAATAAAGAAGACATAACTGTGCAAAGAACAAATATTTACCCCCTTTTTTGTGTAACAGTACTCATTAACTGAGGCTGTAGTTAGTTATAAAAAAAAACTGACACAAAGAGAGATAATGAAAAATAGAACGGAAAAATTAATTAAACATTCTCGTCATATAAAAGAAGTTTTTTAGGTTTTTCCGTTTTAATGGTGTCCTGCACCTTTGTGGTCATAGGTCAAAAGATAGAGAGTAGCATTTGACAGATAAGGTGACTTTTTCAATCGAATCTTAAACAAATAATTGTCAAGTTTTTATGAATTGATTTGAGAGCCACCTGCTCTGCACGCTAACTAATTCAATGACAAAACACGCTTTGGAAAGTTCAGATGCCTCCGAAATTGCCGTCGTTTTGATAAAGAAACAATTAAGTATGCTTATGGCTTGGGAAATGATGTAATGTCTACAGTTTAAGACAAAATATTATCTTTGATATTTTGCTAGAAAGATTTATTTCCAGGGTCTACGTCAGATTAAAATTCATCGTTATGGGCAGCTTCTAAATTTTTAAAGCTGGCCTAGAGGATATAAGTTGGCTGTCGTTTTCATAAATAATACAGAGAACATGTTTGTTAGCTTTACATAAAATTATATACATGTTTAATGTTTTTTATTTCAGGTTAAAAGCCATAAAATTTGGTCAAAAATGTTTTATAGGTTTTGCTTGCAAGTTATGGAACTTTTAAACATAAATTTGCGAAAACTGCTGTGACAGTCAGTCTCAGACGCTTTTGTGTATCACGTACATTTAGAATTTTCAACATTTTTCTCAGTTTTGAAACGTTGAGTCCTCTATGATGAAGTACAGATTTTGGCGCGAAGTTTAGGCTGATTTCTATGATGAGTTTATTTTATTTCTTATGATGCATTTTATTTAAATGACACCAAAAATGGGATATTTAGTTTTTTTTAATAAATCAATTTAAAAACTACATTGAGAAAAAAGTACAGTTAGTAATTATGACATATGCATCCAACATACCAGAAAGTTGCTATCTCATAAGGGGTCGACGTATACACCGGGATATACTGTAATTAATTTTTAATGGACAAAAATAATTTATGCTACATTTCGCAAATTACAAAAATGACACTTAAATTGTTATTTGATTACGCTCTCTTATTGTTTAATGCAGGGTTCCTTAAAATTTTTGGTTTGGAGACTATATATTTACGAAAATCTTTGGGGACGACATAAGCATTACGCAAATCCAACAAACGCGTGTGGAAAATTTTTAGTTTCCTCACTTGTAATGTACTTTTACAAGTTTTAGTTTTAATTTTAAAACCTAAAACAATGTGAAAATTTTAATTAAACAACAAGTCTAAAAATATAGCATAATAATACAAACTAGTGGGCTGCGCCCCCTGCTCGTTGACGCTCGTCAACCCCCGAAAATTGCTAAGCAATCTTATATGGTTTGCCTCGCAAACCAAGCTCACTTCGCTCGCTACTAACTTAGGTACATTGCAAATGCACAAAATTCTAAGAGTTCAAAACAATCATTCAAATCCATACAACAACTTTTTTTTTTCAAAAAAATTACATCTTTTTATACTAAGTCATTAAAATAAATGACATGCAATTCGTTAAACCTATTAGAAATGTGCTATAGTATAAAATCTTAAAGCGTAACAGCACGACTGAGACTTATTTCTCAATGAATAACTAATAACAATAATAAAACAAATAAATTCGTGATATAAATCAAAAATAAATTCGTGAAAAAAAGCGCTTTCGACAAAGTACTAAAATAGAGATCTATGGACAAAGACTACTCATTTCTGCATAGCTTAATAGTATGAGATTGCCGCAGGTGATAGGGTGAATTTTGGAAGAGATCACATTTGGAGAGAATGCTCTCTCTGGTTATTTCAGTTTCCGTTTTTAAAAGCGCTATATGTTGAGTCACCTCAGCTAGATTTGGCATGTGACATTTATAGCAGCAATCATTGGTCGATTTTCTAGTGTTGCCATTCGGGGAGTTGTAATGAGGCTTTTTTTTGTCGCCGTGTAAGGGAAATATATATATAGACTAGTGCGCTGCGCCCCCTACTCGCTAACGCTCGCCAACCCAATTAATCACTAATGTATTTACCCTCGTTAGCAACAACCTTTCAATGCCGGATCGAATTGGATTTAAAAAATGAATTGGTTTTATGGACTAACGAATATTTAGTGCTCCGAAACGACATTACTTTCCAGTTCCCTTAATAATATGCTAAAGAAATATCAAAATTGCTAAAATTTCTGGTGACCGTTGCTGCAGGTCACCAAACACGTCTTCGCAGGTCACTGTCCATTAAGGGTCAGGAGCCATAGATCAGAAAACTCTGGTTTAATACTTTACAAAAAAAATTTAAATACACTTTTTTTAATAAGTGGATAAACATTTTCAACAGTTTTAGGCAGAATCGAAACATTTTATTTATCACGCCCTTCAAAATGGCAAATCTCGCAGTTTATATTGAATATTACATTTGTTCATGGTTTTTCGAGAAGAATATTTTTATTGAAAAATATCGATCTGGAAAATATTTGAACATGAAGCAGAGTAAATGATTTCGACAGTTTGAATAAAAAAAACGCGTACTTGAAAAGCGTTTTCCAAAATGTTGGATTTTATAGAATATTTTAATATTAACTGCAGTTTATACCATCACAAAAAGGAAGAAGCTTTTGTAAATGATTTTGCTATTCTAACAAGTTCTTATTTTGCTGATATATTATTGAAAAGCTCTTTTGTATACTTTTGAATTGAATACGTTAATAGATATTTTAAGTAATGAATAGAAAAACAGATATTTTCTTTTAGTAGGAAAAAATAAAAAAATATGTAACAAAGGAAACAATAAGAAAATAAAAAAATCTATTTTCACATTCTTTATTTGACATGAATTTTTCTTTACATTTATGAAGATACTGCTCCTTCAAAAAATATTTCATCTGCATTATGTCTGGGATATTTGAAATTTTATGTCAATAGAAATACGTGCATTTTCAACAGCAATACAATATTCTAATTTTTTTTAAAAGATTTAAAGTAATTAGTTTCTTTTGCTCTGAAAAACTGTTATGCTCGTTTTTTTTTAGCTTTCACTTCTTTCAGAGTAATTTTAATTTTAGGTTCTTTTTCGCGCGTTCCTAATTTAATCAATCAGTGCATTACCCACTTTTTAACCATCTTATTAACGATTTTAATTTTTAAAAAAACTATATTTGAATGAATTTATAGGTAAATCTGGGATTTTTGTTTCAAAACAAGACTTAATCCTATTTTTGCAAAACAAGACTTTTTTGGTTATTAAAAGTCTTATGGTACATTTTTCTTTAATTTTATGCGTGATTCTGAACATAAATAGATGCTTATGTCTTTTCAAAAATTAAAGAAAATGAAATAGGGACTAAAAAAGTTCATATCTACAGGCTTAAAGTTTGGCTTTTAACATTCTTCTTGCAATAAATTATTAATTATTTTCGTAAAATAATATAGCTAAAAACATCCAACACCTCAGACCTAACCAAAATCAACAGTCACAGTTCTGCATTAGATTAAAAATGTCCGTAAAAAAAGTTATTTCATTTCATTTTTTTCCCCTCTCTCATCATCATCATCATTCACGCGACAGCCAGGTTGAACCTTGGCCTTCTCTAAAATATTTCTCCATGACCTTGTTGCCATGTCTTGCCAGTTCAATGCTCGGATTGTTTTAAAGTCTGCTTTAATGGAGTCCAGTCTACGAGTTTTTAGACGTCCCCTTACCATCGGGCTACCCGTGGGAGGTTTTCGTGGTTTTCCTCTCGATGCAACACAAATTTGGGTTAGTTCCATCAAAAAAGTCTTCCGGAGAAGCAAATTTCCCGCAATACTTAATTCAGGAGTTCCCTTGCCTTCTGGGTGGGGTTCAAAAATATAAGGCGTGGGAGTTACACATTAGTAATCGTAAACTGAAAATTGGGTCGGCTGTTTTACCAACGGTTATAACATAAAATAAAAATTGGTTTAGGTTAAAATAACTTATATATTGGACTGGTTGGATCAAAGCTGCTAATGTACCTAGTGAATCTAATTCCGTTTAAATTTATAAATTGTATTTCATCAATGTCGTTATAAATTTTGTAAATCTAGCATCTGTTCTCCTGTATAAATTGCCCTCTTTGGTTCAGCCAAAAATGGCTCCCTGGATTTCTTTTTCTCAGGCGGCAATTTTAGCCTCTTCTTTCTTTGGATGAATCCAAGTTTCGGATTGCATAGAACTGGATTGACCAGAGCATAGGATTGGGCGCATGACTCTCTAAAAATGAACGATTTAGGATTTTAGTAACACATATATCAATTAACAAATTGTTTAGTTAAATCAAATTGAGAAAATGTCCTAAAATACCTTTGCATGCATTTACATTTAAGTTATCATAAAAACATTTTCTTAAAGAAATCATTCTAAAAAAAATGATTTTCTTTCGAACATAATTAATTCTTATTTTAATCACTTTTTAATCTTGGATGTTGTGATGAATATCTCAGGCAAAACTCACGGAGATAGACGTTTTTTAGTCTTAAAATAGAGAAAAAAAAATTTGGAAATTTCGAGCATTTATAATTCAACCGGAAAATGGTCATGAAGAATCGATGAGCCATTATTATAATAAAAAAGAAAATAATATATCTAAATTGTAAATTCTGAAAAGCTTTTTTTTATGGTATAAAGTCACGAAAATGGAGGTTTGATGCCAAAATTCTTTTTGTTTTTCGTTTTGTATTTTTGTACTGAAATTGCATTTTCGTGTTTTTTCTTTTTGTAAAATACAATAAATAAATAATTTATTTACCTAAAAATATAAATAATACTAATAATTGCAAACAATTTTAGTCTGATAATAAAACATTTGGCTATACTCAATAATAACTGTTTTTAGTTTTAAGGGAATTTTAGTTTATTTTTTAATTAATATACAATTTAAAGCACAATTTTATATTTATTAACTAAACCTCATTGCATTTTAAGTAAAGTTATTCAGTTTTATTCAAATTTCATTTGAGATAGACATTTAATAAATGATACAAAATTTTAAACGTACATTTTACTAAAAATACTTAACTATTATAATGAAATATATAGTTTTATAATCTTTAATCTGAATCCAGACATTTTGAAAAATTAAATTATGTAAGTGAAAGACATGTTGTTACAGACTCTTTTATATCAATTTCTTAGTATCTAGATGCGTTTTGAATATTAAAAATTCCATCCTGTAATAAATTTCCACGCAAACACAAAACCAGCATAACGAAATTGAATATAAGTTGCTTACAAAATGTGGTTATAAATCAAATGATGATGATAAAACTAAATCCCAAACGTGACTTGGCGCGAGGAAAGACAGTTTGTTGTTTTCCTTGTTATGCCAATTTCACGGAACGCCAAATTCTCCTGACAGATTGTGGAGGCGAAAAGAAATCATCAGATACTTTTTTTTTCAGTTATAATTTAGATAACGAAAATGAAACTTCTAATTAAAGTTTCAAAGTTAATTCCCCTTTCACGTGCTCTGCAGTACAAACCATATTTATCTACTTTGATTTAATTTGTATTTAAACTTTCTTTCTTTTTAACTTCCTGTCAGTTAACAGAATAATATTAGCATTAAATAGTTTCTTAATTACAATCATTATAATTTTTCCTCAGTTGGCAGATTTTTACACAGTGGGTCGAAACCATTTAGAGTTAGTTTTGCAACATAACTACCACTACAGTGATTAATTTTCAATTCTCTGGTATATATGAAATGCTAATTGGATTCAATCTTGGGGTGGCTTGCAATAGATGAAGATTGGCATTTGTGTGTAAATCCTCATCCCACATTGGTGACCCGGACGTGATATGCATACTCCTACTTCGATGGATGGTCCGCATTGAACAGTTGACTTGCTATTTGTGACTGCGTCCTCCTCGCGCTGCTGCTTCTGAAATTTCATTTCACACACTCGACTGCTAATAGCAACACAGGAGAGACCATACACGCAACCATGAACTTAATACAGCTCTCACGACAAGCGTTCAAAACTCGGTGAATTTAATAGCTCTCAAAATCCTGTGAATTTAATACAGCTCCCCTGGTCCTTCGCAATAACAGCAACTAGTGCTATCCGTTCATCGAATTCTATCCCCGATAAAATCCTGGTGGGAGAGTATTCTGTCGTAACTATTACTACTATTATTAAATATCAATTCTCTAGTATGTACGAAATGCTAAGTAGATTCAATCTTGGGGGTTGCATTTGATAGCTGAATGTTGGCTTCAACTCATGGCTCATTTGGCGAAGTCACGCGTGGGTCAATCGTAGCATTTGCTTATGCCATGATTGGCTGCTGAATCGTGCCATAAGTTTGGCTGTTGAATCGTGACATAAACAAATGCCATGATTCGGGAGCCAATCAGCTTCGACACTCACGCGTAGCGTCCTTGTAAGTATCTAATTAAAATCTTTTCCGAAAATTGATTCAGTCTTACAAAAACCACGTGATTAGGCCAAACTACATGATTTCAGAAATTCTTCTCAAGTTACAAGCATCGAATCCTAGAAAGGAAAAAAAAAACTCCTGCCATATTACATTTAAATATAATGCATGCTTATAATTTGGTACCTGTGTTTTAAAAACTCTTGTGATTGTATCTAGCTTACTGCACTGAGAAAAAGTGAAATCAAAACTACCAGAAAATGGTAAAATTTACCGTGTTTCTGCCTTTATAAGAACATATTTTCACCGAACGTTTTTTTTTTTTTTTTGAAAACTGCTTTCACAAAATACGGTTAAACAACTCGAATTTTTTCGCACGACTAGGCCCACCTAATGAAGCTGCTTGTAGATCACGTCCGGGTCACCAATGTAGGAGGAGGAGTTATCGACAATGCCAACCTCCATCTATCAAAAGGTACCTCGTGATTGAATCAAGTTAGCATGTCTTATATACTAGTGACTTGTAGTTATGCCACAAGTACATATTATAGCAGAGAGGGCTAATTTGTCAGTATAACCGACAGATCGGGAGTTCGAGTCCCTGCATTGACACCACAATATTTCCTTCGTTCCCTTTATCCCATGAAGAGTTTCTGCATTCCCCAATTTGTGACTATACTATCATTCACGCCAATTAAATATCTTTTTTACGGTTTTTTTACCATACTAGTTGCAATCGTTTTCAAAACCGTAAAGGAAAAAATGTTTCTAACCGTAAATTTTACGGTTAATTGTATGAACGGTCTGCTGACGATTATTTTACCATAACTTTAGAATAAAAATTCTAACAATGTTCAATATTAATTAACCCTTAACAGTTGAATGGTGACTCTCAGTAGCCAATTCCCGTTGAGTATCAATAATAATGTGACCACAAAAGTATAATTATAACCTTGGAAATTGGTGAACTTTAGCATGCCCGAGAGATTATTAGTATTCACAGAGTCGTTTTATTAAATATCGTAGAATAATAATAATCTAATTTTTATTATATTTTATTCTTAAAATGATCTAACTTTTATAATTTTATTCTATTAATACTCTTCTTTTGATTATTTTTATTTTAATTATTTCATTCTAACTTAATTATTCTAATTAATTATTCACCTTTCACCCCCTAAAAAATATGCACGAGTCATAAAACAAGTACAACAAGAACACGAAAAGGACTGCTTTTGGAAGAATAACCCATGTTTAAAACCTAAATATTCAGTGAAGTTTGAAATTTTTTTTAAAAAACTAGAAATTTAACCACTTGTGTATTAACCGTACATATTTGAGATACCTTATGTATTAAGTTCTCTAAAAATATTCAAAATTTATGAAAATGGTAAATTAAATACTTTAAGTACACTAATAAAATGCTCTCTAAGATCTTAAGCTTCATTTTTTTTTTCTAATTTAAAAAAATAGGATCCAATAATAATGATTGGGAGCAATTGTTCTTTGAAATGTTTTTAAGTAAACAGTGCAAGGAAAAAAAAAGATAGAATGAAAAGAAAAGAGAAGAAAAAAAATGTCAATATCAATGAAAGTTAAAAGATATTTTTTTCAGTTTTGTACAACAAGTGATATATAATGAGTCATTTAATGTGTGAATAGAAAATGTGGCATCGTAATGTTCATTTCTTTTTTACCCTTTGGAACTTGCGACACTTTCTCAACAACAATGAAAACGCAAATGATAGTTAAAAGTGAATTACACATAACGCTGAAATTAATTTTACAATCTTTTTTTAAAATTATTTATTTTTTTAACTTGACAATTGGATTCATGCATCTGTTTTATGTGCAAAACAATTACTTAGTAATTAGGTTTCGCTTGACTGTTATTTCGTTAACCCTTAAACGTTTAGAATTGTTTCTAATGAGTGTGGGAAAGATGGCGGGTGTTATTCTAGATTTCTTTTTTTTTTTTTTTTTTTGCATATTATTAATTTTTGTTAAATTGAGAAAAATCTAAGCCTAATTTCGAGAAAATAGGGCTCTGATTGTGTGAGAAAACACAAAACCTAAGATCAGTTTAAACCTTTTGTAAAAGGTCCAATTATGTGAAATTGAGAAAAAAAACTACTTATTTTGTGAATGTGGTGAGGATGTTGTTAACTGTAGAACACATTATATTTTATTGTAAATCATATTCAAGCCAAACAGAATGATTAAAAAAAAAGAGGAACTGGAACACTCAGGTATTTTATGGCCACCTGCTTTGTCCTGGTTTGTTAAATCAACTGAAAACTTGAATATTTTTCGCAATTTTGTTTACGATTTAAACATTTAATTTCGTTCTTTTTTTATTTACAATTGTACTTTAATCACTTACATCTGTAAGCGTCATGTTATATTTTGTGGAGCATAAGGAGTTGTGTTATAATCTCAGATAAAAATAAATAAATAAAAAATGGTGAATGCGTGAAGATAAAGTTTTTTTTTTTTTTTTTTTTTGAGACGGAGTCTTGCTCTNTTTTTTTTTTTTTTTTTTTTTTTTTGGTTAGAGTAAAAAAAGTACCAAATAAAACATGTCTAGTAAGGAGTTTTAGTTTTAAAAATGTGAATTAAGAATATCAATGACTCTGTTTTTCATAAAGGAAAAAAAATGTGAAGGTTTTTTTTTTTTTTTTTGCAATAAAATATTTTTTGAAAGCTCCGTTTGGACGATAAACTATTTCATGAAGGGTAGGTTTTAACAATAAATTATTTCATGAAGGGACCTTTTTAACGATAAATTTTTTCATGAAGGGTTCGTTTTAACAATAAACTATTTTATGGAGTGTCCGTTTTAACGATAAATAAATTATGTAGAGTGTACTTAGCCCTGGAGTGTACTACGTTAACGGAACCCGAATTTCTCTTAAAATGACTTCAGCTTTATGAAAATAAATTTTCATCAATTTGCTTTCATGCTTGTTTAACAGAAGTGATTTTTATAATCGAAATCTTGAATACTTTTCGACTAGCTAGAGTACTTAAATGTACACTTTGGCTCTGTGTTGGTGAAAAAAAGTGTGCTAGCTTAAATCGTTTCTAATCAAGAAGAGTTTATCTGCGTCAATAATAATAATCATAATAATAATCGTAAATAGAAATATCAACTACTCTCTAAGTAGCTAGAGAAAGGGTTAAAAACTGGATGAAAATAGCAATTTTAAATCAGATACAAATCACTTTTCATAACAGCAACTAGCTGAATTGCTGAATGTATTGCCAGTTAAAATGTCGATTATTTTCAGGTATGAAAATTTTCAAGCACAATATTAAAGAGTTGAAAATAGTAAAATAAAAGTTCTTTTAAAGGTTTTGAATTGAAATTAAAAGGAGAAAGAGTTTTATTTATTTATTTATTATTTTTATTTATTTATTTATTATTTTTATTTATTTATTTATTATTTTTATTTATTTATTTATTATTGTTATTTATTTATTTATTATTTTTATTTATTTATTTATTATTTTTATTTATTTATTTATTATTTTTATTTATTTATTTATTATTTTTATTTATTTATTTATTATTTTTATTTATTTATTTATTATTTTTATTTATTTATTTATTATTTTTATTTATTTATTTATTATTTTTATTTATTTATTTATTATTTTTATTTATTTATTTATTATTTTTATTTATTTATTTATTATTTTTATTTATTTATTTATTATTTTTATTTATTTATTTATTATTTTTATTTATTTATNTAATTTTTAAAATTTTTTACGAGATTTTTACAAGATATTATTAGTATTCACAGAGTCGCTTTATTAAATATCATTGAATAATAATAATCTAATTTTTATTATATTTTATTGTCAAAATAATCTAATTTTTACAATTTTTTACGAGATTTTTACAAGAGATTATTAGTATTCACAGAGTCGCTTTATTAAATATCATAGAATAATAATAATCTAATTTTTATTATATTTTATTGTTAAAATAACCTAATTTTAACAATTTTATTCTATTCTTACTCTTCTCTTCATTATATTGATTTTAATTATTTTCTTCTAACTTAATTATTCGAATTAATTATTCACCTTTCACCTAAAAAAATTTGCATGAGTCATAAAACGAGCACAATAAGAACACGAAAAGGACTGCTTTTGGAAGAATAACCCATGTTTAAAACCTAAAAGTTCAGTGAAGTATGAAAAAATAATTTTTTTAACTAGAAATTTAACCACTTATGTAATAACTGTACATATATAAGATACCTTATGTACTATGTTCCGTAAAAAATATTCAAAATTTAGAAAAACGGTAAATAAAATACTTTAAGTACACTAATAAAATGCTCTCTAAGTTCTTAAGCTTCACTTTTTTTCTGATTTAAAAAAATAGGATCCAATAATAATGATTGGGATAATAATGTTCTTTGAAATATTTTTAAGTTAACAGTGCAAGGAAAAAAAAAGATAGAATGAAAAGAAAAGAGAGAAAGAAAATGACAATATCAATGAAAGTTAAAAGATATTTTTTTCGGTATTGTACAACAGGTCATATATAATGAGTCATTTAATGTGTAAATAGAAAGTGTGGCATCGTAATGTTCATTTCTTTTTTACCCTTTGGAACTTGCGACACTTTCTCAACAACAATGAAAGCGCAAATGAAAGGTAAAAGTGAATTACACATCACGCTGAAATTTGTTTTACAATATTTTTTTTTTTAATTATTTCTTTTTTTTAAATTCGACAATTGGATTCATGCATCTGTTTTATGTGTAAAAGAATTACTTAGTGATTAGGTTCGGAAGATTGTTATTTCGTTAACCATTAAGAGTTTAGAATTGTTTCTAATGAGGGTGGGAAAGATAGTGGGTGTTACTCTAGATTTTTTTTTTTGTAAAATATTAATTTTTGTTAAATATAAAAATTCTACACCTAATTACAAGAAAATGGGCTTCTGATTTTGAGAGAAAACACAAAACCTATAATCAGTTTGGACCTTTAGTAAAAGGTTCTGAAATTGTGAAAAAAAATGTACTTATTTTGTGAATGTGGTCAGGATGTTGTTAACTGTAGAACACAATATATTTTATTGTAAATTATATTCAAGCCAAAGATAAAGATTGACACAGGGGAAGCTGGGATACTCAGGTTTTTCTTGTCCACCAGTCCAAGTTTGTTAAATGCACTGAAAACTTGAATATTTTACGAAATTTTGTTTACAATTTAAACTTTTAATTTTGCTCTGCTTCTTTTTTTATTTACAATTGTACTTTAATAACTTACATCTGTAAGCCTTATGTTATACTTCGTGGAGCATGAGGAGTTGTGTTATAATTTTAGATGAAAATAAATAAATAAAATGCATCTGCAACAAGCAAATATTAACGATATTCATTAAGCTACATATTTATAAACGCAATTTGGATTTAAACATTTAATAAAAATTTATAAATAAACGTGAAATTTTACAGATTAGATTTTCAGCAGACAGAAAAAAATTATTAAAATAAAATCAACACCGATATTTTATCGAAACAAATTTGTCTATTTTTTTTTTAATTTATTTATTTTTTCTAAATAGATACATTTTTTTCCCTTTTTGTAATAAAGATGATTTTTCAGAAACTTTTAAATAAGGAAAACTAGTTTATAAAAAATTTAAACGAAACATTTTTAGTTAAAAAATTGCGAAAATTGATTAAATTAGCTTATATATATTTTTAAATTAGATTATACATATATATTTTAGTATGGATAATTTCTTTTCTTTATTTTTGTAATAAAGGTGATTTTTAGAAGCTGTAAATCAAGGAAAACTGATTTCTCAAAAATTTTAGACTAAACAATTATAATTAAAAGTTTTGAAATTAAATTTCAACGAATGCACTCGTTGGTTTATTAATAAATAAAGGCTTCAGAAGGCTATCTCTTAAAAAGATTGATTATTCCAGTAGCTAAGAAAAGAACACGTCATGAAATTTCTCAAGTGTTAATGCCTTATCAATAAGGAAATAAGATGATATCGTCGTTGTGTAACAATTACTGCTGCTGATCACGAGCACACAATAAGTAGTTTTATTTATGTATTCATTGCTGAGCAGGTAAACTTGTAGGGCATTGTATCACCGTGATCTTGAGAGCATGACGAACTTCCTACGGCTGACAAAGATGACAACTAGATGATAACGCAGACTGAAAAAGAAAAATGGACAGTTACCAGACATTTTTTTAGAGTATTAAATTCAGATATAAACTCGATTTGGGTTCAATAGTTTTAATTTTAAAGTAATGTAATTATATCAAATTTGCATTCTCGTGGCATGCATTTTAATCTGTTGAACAACTAAACACAAATACACTGTTAGAATTTCCATTCTGAAATTACGGAAAAACAATTGGCAGCACTCTATTTATCCAATTAACTGTTACGTTTAAGATAAAGAACTTTTTTTTTACCTTTACGTTTTCTTATAGATACTTATCTTTTATTCAGAGGTATGAAATGCATAACTGTATTAACTACAATGCTCAAAGCAGTTTCGATTCGAAATCGAATTTTTGTCTTCGGAAGAAAAAAAAGAAGAACCGGGAAGCTTTAGATCTTCGTTATCTGCCAACGGTATCTTAACTCCATTACTATCTCAACAGCACGTTCTGTGATTAACATAGAATCATGAAAGACTTTGGAAAGCTAATTATAATGGATGATCTTAGGTTGCCAATATTTGAAATTATACGCATCGCAATTCGTGAGAAAATTTCTGATGCAGCATCGAAACTGATAATCAAAGTTATAAATTCATACTTCAATGAGTTTGTTAATTTAAAAAAATGAATTTTAATGTAATGAAAACAGCTTTTTATTCATTTTTCCATGCAATGTATGGAATTAGTTTCAATGAATTTTTTGTCTTTTTTTTATTTTTATTGAATTTTTTAAATAATAAAATAATCTACGACTAAATAATGATTCCAATGTGTCGTTTTTAACCCATTAAGTCTTTCATTATAATTCTTGGTCGAGGAATTAGTCTAATTCAATGTAGAAAAGTCCTAAAAGGACGAATGAAATATTGCATTATCAATACCTGATGGGAATTGCATTGTTTCCAACTAAAAGCAAATGTTTTCTTATTGACTTCGAATAAACCCCGAGGGATTAGTGAAGCGTATTCAAATTATTGACATGCGACAGAAAATCCCCGAAAATTACTGTAGTATGCGCGGACTATTTCTGAGAATTTTAAACTCCCAGATGACACGATTTAGTTTGTAAATCTCGTGCCACTGTTCTGAAAATTTATTGAATTCCAAATCTGTGACATAAATATTTCAACATTTGTGTATTTCGCGGCATTAATTTAGTAACAACTACAAAGCACGGGTGAACAAAGTACGCACTTTGAAACTTGTGCAAGTTTGGTTAAATTGAAGGAGAATAAAACAATTGGTTACTTGCAAACGATATTCACGTGGATCACCCAATCAGGTTCGACAAGAGAGACATCGCATGCAAGTATCCAATTACATCTGGTCCGAAAATTGATTGAGCGTGATTATAAGCCTAAACCTTAAAACTGCAACGTTAACGTGCCATGCTCAACCACGTGATTATTTGCAAGTATCAAATTAGGAAAACTTTTGCTATTTTACGGCAACCTATTTCTTATTTTACTTTCATCTTCAACGCAGAACAGCAAGCTTATATAAGATAAAAAAATCTCGAAAGATAAATAAGTTTACCTCCTCTTTCTCTGTCCAACAAAGCATGTACGATCATGAAACAAAAAGCGAGAACAAATTCGCAAAAAAATCATTTAAAGATGCAATAATTTTCAAGAGAAGAAATTTAAATTTTTTTAAAAATAAAAACAGTTTTTTCAGCTCATCAACTTTCAACACTGTAGTTGCAATTCTGTCGGCTGCAGAGCAGTTCGTCTTCTGTATTTATTTAATATAAATTTAACAGAAATAAATTTTCAAAATAAAAATATTTTTTAATAATATAAATTCGTGAACATAGTACTCTCTGTACACGCATTCCATAGTACTCTTGGTGCATTTTTCTGTACAACATCATACTTTCAAACTTGCAAGTCTTATAGATTTTGCCAGGTGAAACAAAAACGCTAAGTTGACAACAGCGATGGATTTTAAGATTTTTCAATTTAGAAAAAAAATATTTTCATAAAATTTTTTCCTAAATTAATATAATACACAGAGACACAACTATTAAAAAGCTAAAAATTATAATCATTTCCATGCTTTAAATTTCATTATGCTTTATGTATTTACAAACTTATTTGTAACAAAAGCCCTTATCAGTTCAGAGACTTAAATTAGCTTTTATGTATAATACTTCTCATATCTCAATGAAAAAAGTAATAATTGAAAATCAAATAAAAAGTAATAATTAAAAATTAAATTAAGAAGTAATAATAAAAAAATTAAATGAAAAGTAATAATATTTATTTAGGGTTTAGAATAGCATTCAATAAAAGCTCTATAAAAATTTGACTTATTCCAATTGTCAATATTCAAAATAGACAGGTGGTCAAATTGCGATGGTTTTGCACCCTTTTATTGTGTAGGGTTCTTGGCAAATTGAGTTCTTGGTAATAGAGTCAAACTTAGACAAGCGGTTAACTTAATAGTTTCGTTTCCAGTTTACTCAAAAGTAATAAGGCTAGCCATTTTTATATTTTTGAATTTATACAGGTGATTCAAAACTCACGAAAAAAAATAATAAATCTGTTAGAAAACACAGATACTTAATTCAAAATTATTCCTTTTTTATTGGCCCATAAAGTGTAGAGAATAAGACTACGGTTAGAACATTATATAGTATAAAGGAGAAACGACTTGGCGTTGTTGGTTGGTTGGTTCTAATGCCACCTGCCACACGGGCAAGCCTGCTTGGTGAAACAGAGCAAATTTAAGGCAGAGTGTGCGATTCGTGTTTTTCAGTAGCGCCATCTATGGCCAAGAATTCGACTTCTGCCACATCATACGTCACACCTGTTTATAAGGCGGACCCATTCATACAGTCATTCATTCATCCACAGATCGTAATTTTGACCTGAATCAGAGAACGATCGATCTCCAATCCAGTACCCCTAGAGGTATTGATTTGTGATGGGAACATGGAGGACTTTGGGACTCGACAGAGTTTTAACATGCATCTGTCACCAACTACACGGGGAGTCTTCGGCCGACAGGGTTCGAACCCACGAACTCTCGGACAAGCGTCCAGCGCCCTACCGACCAGGCTATCCCGGCCTCACTTTGCGTTGTAATTCCTGGTGGTCAAATTTAAAATTAAGATTCGAACATAACTTGTGTTTTTTGACAATGTTTGGTTGAGATCCCCATTTCCTTCGGCTACTATAGGAGTGTCGCAAATTGGGCACCATTATTTTTTCCTGTCCATTGTTGTAGTTTTTATTGACCATTTTGCTGATACTTCACTAATTTCATCTTTCAAAGTAAGAATGATCACGAGATTGTTGGCATAAGCCTTATATTTCAAAACAGAGGGGGGGGGGATGTCCAATTGCGTTAAATCACATGATCCGGCCAGCCAATTCTGACCAACAACACAAAAAATCACAAGTTTAAAAAAATGACAAAATATTGCTTAACAATCAAACTGTGTTGCTTTTTTCCGTGTAGCACACCTAGAAGGGTTAAAATTACATTAAGGGAAAAAATACATAGAAGGGTTACAACATAAACTAAAGGTAACATCGCATGCCAGTAAGTGAGCCAAGCTGGTTTTACTTTATTCAGTGTGTCTTAACTAAATTAAGTCAACTAGATTTTTTGCCATACCTAGACGTCAAGAAAACCAATGATAACCAAACTTATCCCTTTAGAAATATATTTAAGCATAAATTTCAAGAGAGTAACTCACTTTCTGCTCCACTTCGGATGAAAGCTGATATATCCGTCATGCTTACATACGACTCGAAATATATGATGTTGCATACCATTTACTAAACCCTGGATGATATTAGCATCAATATTATCCCAGGTTTGAATAATGGCAGCATTCATCAATTTTGCCAGTAACTGGAACTGCTACTTTTTGGAATGTACAGTCATTCTTAGGATAGCCCTCACTTTTTCTTGGGGATATAGGTCAAGTAAAAGGTTTGTCTATTCATGGCATGCACCCTATTATCCGAAAACCAGGACAGCTAAGATTTTGCAATGTAAATAGAGTCATTTTCCTACTGTAACATCCGTGTTGGACTACCAATTTTCTCTACAAAGGGCAAGAAATGGGTTTATAGAGTTTTTTCATTATCATCCGATTGTATACAACATGAGGGAGAGGCTAGGACATGTTAACTACCATATCACAAGCCTCCACGGAATTAATGAGCCTCCATCTTGGTGCATTACGGTGAAGAAATCATCTTCTCCCATGGTCATGCCATTTTATTTTGTAGCATAACCGTCGTTGAATAGCCAACCCAATTTCAAGGATTTACGACTACTAATGCTCAACTCCGTAGCCTTGTAATTTTGAACCAATCCGGAAGACGAGGAAACTCATGGATCAGTATCCCCAGAAGTATTGATTTGTTATGGGAACATGGAGGACTTTGAATCTCGACAGATTTAACGAGCATGAGTCACCATTTAGAGCACGGGGAGTCTTCGGCCGGCGAGGATCGAACCCACGACCTCTTGGACATGGGCCCTGTGCCCTACCGACCAGGCTATCCCGGCCCATGGTCATGCCCTTGCAGCAGCACCTTAATACTTTTAGTTTCGTCCCTCTTTTACTTGTTATCTTTCTACATGGGCTACTGCTACTTTTTTATATCGCAAATTTCTTGTAAGGTATATCGTAGGATTTATATATATGTAGGTTATATATAGAAGATATCCTGTAGGGTATTTTTTTATTTAATAAAATGGCAATATTCTGAAACTATCAAGGATTATTATAGAAAATAAAATGTTTACAGAAATTCTTTTAAAGAACAGCACAATATATAAAAAATATTTTAATGCGCATTTAAAAATTGTGTTATTCCGCACTTAAAAACATTCTCCTCAGCAATTTAGAACTCAAAACCTTAATTCGATTATAAAACCTTCTATTCAAAAACACTTAAAAATAATCAATTACAAAATATAAATCTTTCTATTCAAAACAGTATTATATTTAATTCCAACTAACGTGTGAATACTTTAGTCGGTTTAACTGAATACATAAAACTTGTTCGGACTTTATTTATGGTTTTCTATGGCGTTGGGGAGAAATTATAAGCTAATCTATCCCACTAAGTTAATTGTTGCATTAGCTATTCCATTACCGACTAAAATCTCTTACGGAATAATTCAGGGAAGAGGGGTGAGAACACATGTCTAGATCATTGCGAATCCATAAATGATTCTCTTCACACAGAGAGTGCTTCCACATTCAGCGGAACATTCATTTCCATTATTGTGAAGAATTGATTGTCCTCGGGAGAACTATACACCCCTCTGTCTGGTGTAGATTGAGATGCCAGCCAACCAATTCGATCTGGTACATGATCCCGCGGGACTTAACCATCATCATCTCCATTTCGAATTCCTCATCGTCTGCCTGCTGCTGAAGATATTATTCGGTTTCGGGCGAAGCTGCATTGCTTAAGCGAATTCTATCGACGAAAAATATTTATATGGGTAAAATATATTCATGTTTAAAATATTTAAATAGATTCTAGTATCATTTTAACAGATATTTAAGTATAGGAAATTTTTGAAATGTTTGCAAAGGGGATAAGGCTCCACTAATTAATTGTAATTAAACTTGGCAATCAAATTTTATCTTCTGAAATTTGAATAGTTTAGTTGAATTCATATTTTTAAAACTCGTCTTATGGAAACATGTATGCTAGTCCTATCCAGTGGTAGGCTAATCGTGATTTATGTGCCACGGATAATATTTCTGCGAGCAAAATTCACCAAAAAAGTGCTTAACTGTACACAACGAAAAAAAGCGGCATAACGGATTTTCACGTACCAGGTCTCAATAATTAACCTCACATCCACTAATTAATTACCGCAGACGATTTGAGTTTCGAAACCAGACAAAAAAACGCATTTTCTCTAAATAACGTTCATCTTTTTTCGACGAAATCCTAACTCTCAAAATATGGGGACTAGCCGTAATCTTTAAAATATAGCTCGACCTAATGGTTTAAGCAGGAGAGCGGTCAAATTTCTGGTCTTAATTTCATCATTTATTTATTACATAATCAATTAAAATAGATCAATACACTTTTTGTGGACGTCAATAATTTTATGTAAATGATTTAAATGTCGCTTAGAGCTCCATTTTAATTAATTTAGGCTATAAATATAGCAAAATCTTGCATAATAGTAATGTAGAACATTATCAATGTAAAATATTCAAAGAGCAACAATGTTAGAATATAGAGCATTATTTACAAATTGCATTTTATAATTAAATATCGTCTTTTTTTTTAATAACTGGCATAAGAAAAATATTAAACTCTATACGTGCAATGCACAAGATAATGTGCACCTTTTAAATTAACATATAAATGCTCAAATCACACATTTTCATTAATATTTTAGGTATAAAACGCTATGAAATCAGCTGAAAATTTATTTTAAAAGTTCTGCCTGAAAACTTTTGCGTCATTCAAGAAAATCGAACAATTTGTAAAATTTAGAAACACGAAAAAATAAATGCCAAAAAAAACCTACAAAAATATTAAATTATGTGAGATTTGAAGAAAATTGTGTATTTGCAATATGATTTTCTAAAATGTATACTTAATACCAATAAGTAACTACTAAAAAAGTAAAAAAGAAAAAAATACATTTTTAATACACATAGCAACAAACTATTGGGCTTGAAGATAAAAAAAAACTACATATTAATTGAAGGAATGATGCCTAACTTAATTACTTAGGTATTATATTATTAATTAACCGTTTTATCCCTAACTGAATTAACTTTATTTGAAAACTAATTGAACATTTGAAATTTAACTGTTTGACTATGAACTGAAAATTTGATATTTAACTGAATTGCTTAACTGTTTGATCAATAATTGAACAATTGATAACTGAAATACTCAACTGCTTGATTATTAACGGATCGTTACAGTAAAGTGAATTATTGATTATTAATTAAATGATTGAACACCACCATTGATAACATTTATTGGAAACGTAAATCACAATTAAGTTATATGAACTTCATGTTGAAAAAATTGTTTTTCATGAACTCATGGTGTCTTTTTAACACCCTTCCTAAAAAAGAAAGCGTGGACACTAATGAATAGAGTTTTACCTGATGACCTTCAGTTCATAAAGTTGAAGATTCAGGTCTTAGGTTAAAATGCAGATAAGTTCTGTTTTCACTTCATCACTGCGGAGAAGTTCTATTTTCTTTGAACTGCAGGCGAAGTTGCATTTTGTTTTTGGAAGCTCACACTTTCCTGCTTTACAGAGTAACTGTCAACGTAAGATTAAGGGGAAGAACTGCTTTCCTGCCGTGGATGCATAGCTAAGACTTGAAACATAATAAGGAAATAATTACATTTCTAAGTTATCTTTGTCGACCATCGTGATATACGCAATTGAAGCAGTATTTCGTTTTAAAAGTATTTCCATTTTCTGAATTTTCAGGTATTTCAATATAATTTAAATAATTTTAAATTAATTATTTCATTTTTTTAATTGTTGGTTAATCTTTGTGCATATGTAAAAGAAATGAGTCTATGAATGAAATGATGAAAAAAATCATACATATTTTAACTAAACATGTTAGTGTTTCTCTCAAATCACATGTACTCTTTTTATAGCATTTTTAAATAACTCGTTGTTTCATGAAAGGTAAAAAAAAAAAATATTGCATGAATAACCTGCAATATAAGTGTGTTTCATTTGCCTAAATATTAAGCTTTAAAGAAATTGTCCGAATTATAAAGAATATGGCCTCAAATTTCAGGATATGAAAAATAAAAAAATAGTTTTTCAATAAATGAAAATTTAACTTTTGAACTTTATTTCTTCTGAGTTGATATAAGTGTGAGATAATAATTTTAAAAAATTGATAAGCAGTACTTAATTAAAATTTTGAGAATTTGCAGTTGCAAACATCTTATTAGCAATAATATATAGGGAATAATTCATGTCAGGGTCTATTACTTTTCAAACTTCGTTGCAGCTCTATGAAATTTAAAATTGTCTTCTCTCTCTCTCNTTATAAAACTATGTTAAAAATTCTTAACAATGGAATTTTGGTACTACTTTGAAAAAACCTTAACAAAAAATAGAAACCCAAAAATATGTTAAATTTTTAAAAAATCCATTGAGTGGACGGAGGAGTATTTGTGATTGATATTATGATACCTCTTAGTAATCTTTCTAAAATCTAAAATCTAATTTTCATCTAATTTTCATTTCGGAATCATGTAAAACAAGTTAAACTGAGATGAAATTATCATACTACATTAAAAAACCTTTACAAAAAATAGGATTATAAAACTATGTTAAAAATTCTTAACAATGGAATTTTGGTACTACTTTGAAAAAACCTTAACAAAAAATAGAAACCCAAAAATATGTTAAATTTTTAAAAAATCCATTGAGTGGACGGAGGAGTATTTGTGATTGATATTATGATACCTCTTAGTAATCTTTCTAAAATCTAAAATCTAATTTTCATCTAATTTTCATTTCGGAATCATGTAAAACAAGTTAAACTGAGATGAAATTATCATACTACATTAAAAAACCTTTACAAAAAATAGGATTATAAAACTATGTTAAAAATTCTTAACAATGGAATTTTGGTACCACTTTAAAAAACCTTAGCAAAAAATAGAAATACAAAATATGTTAAATCTTAACAAAATCCATTGAGTGGACGGAGGAGTATTGTGATTGATATTATGATACCTCTTAGTAATCTTTCTAAAATCTAAAAATCTAAAATCGAATTTTCATAAAGTATAGAATCATGTAAAACAAGCTAAACTGAGATGAAATTATCACACTACTTTCAAAAACCTTAACAAAAATTGAATTATAAAACTATGTTAAAAAAATCTTAACAGTAGAATTTTGGTACCACTTTAAAAAACCTTAACAAAAAATAGAAACACAAAAATATGTTAAATCTTAACAAAATCCATTGAGTGGACGGAGAACTTGTGATTGATATTATGATACCTCTTAGTAATCTTTCTCCATTTCCGTTGCAATGACTAGTCGTAATTCACAGAAAATCCTTTGCCCTCCTTTTCTCAAGAATAATGTTTGGCATAAATTTTAAATATCCTCGACTACTGGGCGCAAAATTTAGGATCGTCTTCGTTTACGACTTGTGAGATACTTCTGGGGCTGGCATTGCCCGAGAGAAATTCCGGTTGTTAAATTATATAGAGGCAGATTCTATATCTTGTTGAACACACGTTTTGCAACTGTCATCAGGGATTAGTCTCTCCTTAAATTTAACCTACCTTCTTGGGAATCTAAGTTTGTTGTCAGAAAGATTAGTTGTTTCTGGGGATATGTGATTTGAAAGAAAACGATTTTATGATTAAAAAAAAAAAACACTTTGTTGATGAAACTAAAATCGTTGAATGCAATTTTAAAATTCTATTTGATAAGCATGAAACTAAGTGTATGAAACAGAAAATAAAATGCATCTAGTTTTAAAAAAAATTATATTCTTTTCCCCCCAAGAGCGTATTTTTAAGATAGATAATTTGATTACAACTAGAAATTTATAGACATTTTAAAATACTGAGAGATTTTAAACTTTTTTGGATAGTCAGAATTATTTTCCTGTCATTTGCTTATTAATATTTTACCATTTTAAAACTTTAGTGTTTTACCCTTACAATACTGTTATTATACCAGCATTGATGTTGTTTTGTTTTAAGCTACACATTTAGTAGAGCAATTTTTTTTTTAAAAAAAACTTTTAAAGAATCTAATTTAACTGAATTATTATTAATTATAAAAATTTAAAAAAAATTATGCCCCAGGTGTATTAGTGGGTAGTTTTGCACAGAATAAATCATTCAGTAATAACAACATTGATAAGATATTAACAACGTTAACAATTCTAGTAATTTTACTCATGGCTGTAATTTTGATAACGTAAACATCAGCGCAACAATCATATTTGACGAAACGCAAGCTCATTTCTTATTTGATTTGATGTGACATTGAATCACGATCACTTAAAATAATACTGTTTGTTAATTGAGTTATTACATATCATATACTACAGGAAAATTGTAATTGTAGCGGGAAAATAATCAATAAACACTCTTTAAATGCACGTATCGATTAATAAATAGTACAGACAGGGCTTTTCTGGACTCTTTCCAAAATAGATATTCTATAGTTACCTAGACCGTTTTATTTTTATTCCGCCCTCTGTAATTATAGGCAAAAGACTTACTAAAAAGGTTATAGACAACTCAGGCATAGGCTGCCTATGCAGAGTAATTTGTTGTATATATCTTTTTTTATTGCACCCATGATTCAATGACTTCAAAAGGACGATGATTACGTTTTATGATTGTTTGGAAAGGCGTTCACCATCACGATTCTCTGACTAGAAATTGACGTCAGGTACTTAACTTATTTCGTTGCTTTAAATTAATGATCATCATACAATAATTGCCCATTTTATTACGTTTGACTTTTAAGTGGTTTTATGACAGCTTTAGGGTATCAGATTGAGACACATAAAAAAATGGGTTTTATACTCGAATTTTATTTAAATTTGAAACTTAAGTAGGTTGATTTGGTACAGCTCTAATGGATATCTTTTTTTTTTAATTTTTTAAATTATGTCTGTAAGGCTATTGTTTATGAATTGCCAGCTATGGTCATGATGAGAAAATGTTTATAGCTTTTAACTATGGCAATAACTTTGATAATTGAACTTTGAAAAAATGCATTCTTGTTTAAAGTTTGCGAGATATTTCGACGCTTTGTTATGATTCCATCAATTCACCATGAAGAAAACCAATGAATGAAACCAATTATAAGAAATAAAGAGTGTCCCGAAGTTTACTCAAATCACAGGTCTTTAATTAAAATTTGTAAATTTTTATTAATTCAAAAACTAGACGGTATAGAATGGCCGGGATAGCCTGGTAGGTAGGGAGCTGGGCCCACGTCCGAGAGTTCGTGGGTTCGAACCCCGCCGGCCGAAGACTCCCCGTGTAGTAAAGTGACTGATGCACGTTAAATCTGTCGAGTCGCAAAAGTCCTCCATGTTCCCTTAACAAATCAAAACCTCTGGGGATACTGGATTGGAGATCGATCGTTCTCTGATTCAGGTCATAATTAAGATCTGTGGATGAATGAGTGGATTTATGAATGGGTCGAGGTTATGAATGCGTCACATCCTATAAACGGCTGCGACGTATGGTGTGGCAGAAGTCGAATTCTTGGCCATAGATGGCGCCACTGGAAAACAAGAACAATCGCACCCCCTCTGCCTAAACAGGCAAACGTGAACAACAACAACGGTATAGAATAGGACATCGGAGGAAGACGTGAAGGGGACGTTACTTCTCAGAAAAACAAATCTGGTTCGATGCATGTTATCAATACCCCATTTTATTTAGTAAGAAAGCTCAAAACAAAATTTGGCAAAGTTATTTTTTTATCAAATAAGTAAACTGAGCAAAGTAATTGTTTAATCATTCATTCATTGGTTGAATAACGAAAGTAGCTATTTTGAGATTTATTTTAAGCAAACTTTTTTTAATTCATGTTATTCCAATTTTTTTTAATTTTCAATTTTTATTTGGCTTTGTTTTATTGTCAACATCGCAATAGAGTTACACTAATAGGCTGTCGGGGATTGGTTTAGGATTCAATGTCAGTGATGATTCGAAGACAACACTGGCGCTTAGAAACACAACTCTACTACAATTCAGACAGGAGAGCTGACGGTTTTAGTAATTACCTGGCCTACGAGCCAACCAGCTCAACCGTACGTGTTTTTCCTGACTTTAGAATCATCGCGGACACTAAGTGGATATCAAACCATTAAGGCACGATCGAAGATAGCGCGTCATCCAAAAGAAGATCATCCGAACCTAAACCAAAGAATATAGAATAGAATATAGAATAGAATATAGAATAGAATATAGAATAGAATATAGAATAGAATATAGAATAGAATATAGAATAGAATATAGAATAGAATATAGAATAGAATATAGAATAGAATATAGAATAGAATATAGAATAGAATATAGAATAGAATATAGAATAGAATATAGAATAGAATATAGAATAGAATATAGAATAGAATAGAATATAGAATAGAATATAGTATAGAATAGAGAATAGAATAGAATATAGAATAGAATATAGAATAGAATATAGAATAGAATATAGAGGGGATATCTCCCCTCTATATTTTTTGCCTAAACCCCAAACTAAGCAGTGAGAGGCAAAACATTTACCCTCCACACCGCCTAGGTGGCTTTTAACTTTTGAAGGAACTAAAATTTACTTGTACTTGGTGCTAATTTGGAATGCTTTCAGTGTCTGTGTGGTTAAAAAATTGTTCCTCGAATCAGGTTAGCAAGGTACATAGTTTCATTTTAACCATGCAAAAGCCTTTTTCTTAATGCAAGTCCCATGAATTGTATGATTTTTTAATCATTTGAATGATCGTCTATGCGCTATAATATTAAGAATTTTCTTTTTAAATTAAACCTTCGATTATTTATAATTATTACTGATTTTTCTTCTTTGTTATTTCGTAGTTCTGAGTTTTTTCTTTTCTTCCTATTTTAAAAATCCGAAGATAGAGTTCCAGCGAGCAATCTATCTAATCAGAGTGCGAAAAAAAAATTTTTTTTTTAATGAGTGGTCTTTTATAATGTCCTTTATGTGTTAATCCTTTATATGTTAAACAACAATTAATAAAAAAATTAAAATTCAGCAGCTTTAAATAGATTAATGCATCTTAACCTTAACTAATTTCCTCCTTAACAAATTCCATCATTCAAAATATATAATAATCGCTAACAAGAATTATTAAAACAGTTATTTCTCTGAGAAAAAAAAAAGGGACGATGATGAAAGAAGACAGAAGGCAAACTTCTATTGCCTCGGGGGAAAAAATATCAATCCACTTGAGGATTCTCTGCTCCAGTCCTTGTGTACGAAAATAAACAAAAAGAAATAGCCTCTTATTGTCCCTTGACATCTCTAGCGAACGAATCCTAAGACAGAATACCAAAGCACTTGAGATGAAGTGGTCTCTGCATAGGGCAAAGGCGCTGAGGGTTCGTTTTTATTAAGACGAATCTTCCGGTGTATGTTTTTGTTTGAAACATTGATATTGTTACTCGAGGATCAGGAAAAAAAAAGAAAAGAAAGAAAAACTTAATAAATTATATGAAGCAGGTGCGCAAAGGCGGAATAAAAAAAACTATTTTAATTTATACAATATTGGGCTTTAAAAATTAACTTTTATTCTTAACTCGCGGGAAACATTATATAGGAATGCCCAAAATCCATGCAAAAAGTAATTTTGATGGAAATCATAGGTTTTTAATAGTTAATAAAAAGTTTTGAATTTTTCATTGTTTCATAAACAATGTAGTATACAGTTATGTAAAAAGTATATCAGGTAATAGGAGAGTCACCTACGGTTTCTTTTGTCATACTTTTCGATGAGCGTTTTGCTTACGTATGGCTAAATTTCAGTAATGCAGCACTTAGTTTAATTCTTCAAAGTGGGGTTAACCGCGGGTTTTATTGCCATTAACCCTCCTTAATCTTTAAAGAACTTCAAAGCAAAAAGGAGCAATGGCATTAAATCGCATGATCTTGGCGGCCGATTTCTAATCACCAATACGGAAAATTAACGTGACACAACAAAGCTCAAAATATTGATCAGAAATGAATTAAAACTGCATTGTTTCTTCAATCAACGCATAAGTTTTTTAATAACCTTGAACTATAAATTGTCTTACTATTTTCGTTGTCTTATCCTTTTACTAAATTTTCAAAAAATGATTTTTTTTTTTTTTCGAAAAAAAAAAAAAGTTGCCCTTTGTATTGCTGCAGTATGGTTTTTCTGATATTTTTGGGAGGAATACATATTTTTTTTTAAACCTATTCAATTTCTACTAATCAAAATCACCTCTCAGAAACCTATTAAAAGTTCGTTTAAAACAATTAAATAGTGAAATGCGTCATAACTATACCATATGTATATCTGTGTTAGTGTTGAAGCCGGTATGTTGCTACGCCCGTTGGCTTCTTGGCGTCATTGTTATCAGCCAAGAGCCAGTTAATGTAAAACAACCAAAGAGCACACACGCTCGGTTTTTGCNAAACACATTACTTACTGGTCTTAAACAAGAAGCGTTAAACGCTTTTATGAACATCTACCTAAATGGAAAACCTCTTTCAGATTTCTGTGCAGAAACCTCTGTAAATCATTGGCTTGATTGTAGAACAGGCAAACGTCATATTTGATTCACTTAAAAAACGCAGTACCATCGGATAAATTGACATGATAATTGACAAATAACTTAACCTTTATTATTTAAATTATTTCATCAAAGAATATCGTCGTCGTCGCCGCCTCGTCGTTATTTCATGATAAGAAATACTAGGTTTTACTATTAGTAACCTAGTATTTCTTTTATTACTGTATAATGCAATCCTAGTAACTAGTAATTCATTGTGCAATTTATATAAATGTTTGTAATAAATAAGAGAAAATTATATTTTTATTTATTTAGAAGCGACGGGTTAGTTTCAAAGGAGGACGGGTACATTGTTGGACAAGCCGTCCTCAGGGACGGGTAAAATTTCTGAGTTTTTTCGAGCCCTGATTGCTGCAGTATGGTTTTCTGATATTTTTAGGACGAATACATATTTTTTTAAAACCTATTCAACTTGTACTAATCAAAATCACCTCTCAAAAACCTATTAAAAAAATTCGTTTAAAAAAATTAAATAGTGAAATGCGTCATATCTATATCATATTTATATCTGGGTCATATTTATATCTGTAAAAATTTAAGAGCGTTAATACAAAAATAATAGTAAAATACAATAGATTAAAAGTACTCTGAGTTCAAGGAAAAGGTATCAATTATATGGTTATATATTGACTCCCACGTATAGTATCGACATTTGAAAATATTCCGAAATACCATCGAAAACATTCGACATAAAAGTTTTTATTTTGAAACAGCAACAAAATGGAGATGTCTTGTAACTGCCGGGATTCATTTACCATGATAAAAACTTGATAAAAAGAAGAAAAAGATTTTCCCTGCAGTTTTATTATTAAATCTTTTCTGTTACTATTTTTAGTTTTGAATTTCAACCTTTTCAAAAGCTACAGTTTTCCACTCGCTTAAATGTCTAAAATGACATTCGCAATGCTTGAAGAAATTGAAAAAGGCTTAAGCTTTGATTTCTCTTCTAAGTTTTGGAACATTTTAAGAGCTTCAGTTAGAAAAGAAGTCTTAGCTTTTCTTTTTTTATGTAATATTTTGACTTATCATACGACTATAAATCTCTTTATCCCGTAAAAAGCAAATTGATATTAAGAAAACATTAAAATGGAACAAATGCCATTTAAATCTACTTGCACGAAACTGTCATTTTCTCCTAAAGAAATCTTATTTAACTGCTATATCAATAACTAATAATGCTTCCATTAAATCAAACATCGTTTATAAACTTAATCATTCCAATTTTTAAATAAAAGAGCTGATATTTTCATTTGTTATATTGAATGCAATCTTTTAGTCATGGCATATAATACCAATCTATTAATTGATATAAAACAAATTATTCTACATTAGACTGACTTTCAAAAAAGCGTCGAAATTCTTGAGCTATATGTTTTTGCACAAAAATTAAAAATGTTACAAAGAATTCAATCGTTCTCATTAATTTCACGTGACTCTAAGATCAGAAGAATGGCTGTACTTACGAAGAGAACCAGCCTCACAACAAGGGTATGCCTGAAAGTGTTCTAAATAGGGTGACGAAGCTTCCAGGCATGCTTGTCACCACTGAAAAAATGCGCTCCTATGTGAGCACGCTTTTTTACTTCACTTTTTACAAAGATTCTAAAAATACTTATAGTGGTGTTCAAGAAACAGTGCGCAAAAAATCGAAAAAAATGGATTACCCAGAATAACTTTTGATCTAATGATCGGATCTTAATGTTCTTCGACTCAATCTTAATGGTTCGAGAGGGTGATCAAAAATGCGCTAATTATTTACTGCAGACGATATTTATTTTAAGTTACGAAATCAAACACGAAAAAGTTCTTTCTTTGAATAAACATACCTTTTTTACAACTGATTTAGATTTCTGATAGGGGGCAGCCGCAATCTAGGAAATATGGCCCTAATACTTTGGTCAGGAGAACGGTCCAAAGTTTTGACCCCTTACTGTTAATTTCACTTTTTGTTACAGAACAGCACAACAACACTTTTTAAGCCAATTAAAAAAAAATCATACAATTATCCGAAGATAATTCCATACAAAAATAAATAAACTTTAGTATTTTTTTACACCATTTTAAAGTATTTAATTTTATATGGGAAAATTCGATCGAAATTTGGTGAATAGTTCCTGAGATCGTGAAGATCCGATCATTAAATCAAAAATTATTCAGAGTGGTCCTTTTTTGGCGCACTGTACATCTTGTGTCTTTACAGTTACATCTTGTACAGTCTTTACAAAATTAGTAACATCAGTTTGTGACACCAGCGTGAGAAAAACTTTCTTAATTTCAAATTTAATTACCAATATAAATAAGTATTTTTATTCTATTTTATTCAGCTATTTTAAATTATAAAATACTAGATGAAATTTTGATTATTTATTTCTAAAAGTAAATATAAGACTCGAAGCATCAATGGAAAACCATTACTATTTCCTTACGGAAAATGCAGTTTCTTGAATCTGAATACTAATAAAATCAGAGTAAGTAAAGCTCTCAATGCATTAAACCATTCGCACTAATGGGTGAAAATAAAAGCGTTTGTAGAAAGTCATTAATCTCGCATTAACCTCCATGATGTAGTTTTAATGATTAGCGAAAAAGGAAAAAAAAAAACTATTTTTGACGACAAAAAGAAAAAAGACGTTTACAATCACCTCCCTTTTCGTCCAAGTTTAGTGGGTGGTTGACATCACATTTGTCAAAAGCATAATGTTCTGGCAGAAGATTTTGCAAATTTGGATGAAACAGTTGGAATTTTAAGATTAAGTGACACCTTGCGTGACTGTGAAAAGGGCGTTCAATTGAAATGCAGTTTGAAAGCTTCGTTTCAGGTGACATATTTTAATGATCCCTTGTGTCACGTGGAAAAGAGAAACTTCAATGGGAAACCTTAACTATTCATATCACTTCAAACATCTAACGTGAAATGAAGTAAAGAGCGGGATTCCATTTTAAGCGATATCTATCAAGATATTAAATTAAGGTTTAGAGTAAAATTTTTACTTAATGAGTTTTCTGAACTGCATGTTCTAAAGTGTCGCGATGGAAACAATTACATATTTCTGTGGAATCTGTCAAGAGGACAACAGACTAAGACAATTAATTTAGAAATGGCTGCCTCTTTGGATTAAATTTAGTTTAAAACATGTTTTGACAACTTTTTTTGACGAGATTATTCTACGCCATATTTTCTATACTTAATTAACATCTAAGAATTTTTATTTCAATCAAATATTCCACACTCGTTATCGACAAATCCATTCTATGCCACCTTCTCCTACTTAATTAACACGTTAGAGTTTTAAAAGTTTATAATGGATAAGAAAATTTGGTGTAAAGAACCTTTTAGCATTATATAAGTTTTGGTTCAGTAAGCAAATGTCCAAACACGAAAACTTTATTTGCGCTGCATTCGCGTTACATAACTTTTATTTACCTCATAATTAGGAAGCGAATGACTTGCGATTTGCGCTTAATAACAAGTAATAAACATTTTTAATAAAATATAACATTACATCAAGGGTATTTTAATGTACAGAAATTGGGTACTTGCAACTCGAGATGAAGTGAAATGATTATACTTAACCCTGCAATTTAATTTAGTATTAATTGGGTACTTGTGAACGGCGTCACACGCGTGTGTCGAACCTGATTGACTTCGGAATTGACAAATGTATCGATTTGCCTACGATGACGATACTTGCAGCTATTCAATTGAAATATTATTGATCCAAAAAGTTATTCCTGATTGTGTTATTCAGCTGAGTCTGAATTTCTAGTGAATAGCTGGATGCCGACAGTTCATTTCTGAAAACTTGACTAGAGCCGCTTGCATTGCGTACGGAGTAAGATTCAATTTTATTTCATTGGATGAGTAAGATTCATTGTACTGTAGTGACTGAAAATCTGTATGGACGGAATTTGGAAAAAAAAAAGCTTAGGAGACAATCATCCAGCCACATCGCTTGATCGGGAACAAATTACGTATTTTATTGAAGAAAAAAGGCAGATCTCCAGAAAAATGCAAGGTCCTTGTCCATCACCGTGAGTTATTGTAATGCATTTTTATGATTGGATAACTGACTTAACATCTTGCGCTGAAATGACGCCCCACGCACGTCAAAATTCTTTTATTACAAAATCAACAACGACATACTGTGCACGTCAGTATAAGCAGTTACAAAATTTAAAAACGGTAAAAAGATGTTCATGGTTCAAATTGTAGAAGCAGAAAAAAAGTACTCTGATTTCTATAAGCCATCGAACATACAATGCCTAACAGTAATTTGCGATCTATTGCTTTGCTAAGAGCATTGGTTAAAGTCGTTTAAGGTTGAAATTAATATATCAATGTATCTATACAATTATAAATTACCCAGGAAACAATCTGATTATTTCTCTAGTCTGTATGCGTTTCTCAAATATGTTGCGTATTTGAACGAAACCTTAGGTAGCAATTTAGTTTTGCAAGAAATTTATTAACCCAGGATATTAGAAAAAAGTTGTTTTAACTTTGTTCTGTATTTAAAAATCAAGAGACAGTAGCTACTGAACTTACCCAGTTCCCACTGCACGTAGTCTTGAATCAAATGCACAATGGAAAAAAAACAGACCATGTAGAATAATTTTTGATCTAATGATCGGATTTTCACGTTATACGAGTCAATCTTAATGACTCGGGACGGGGTGACATCAGATATTCTAATTAATAAGTGCAGATGATATTTTAAGTTACGAAAACAGACACAAAAACTCACTTTCTTTGAATAAACAGACCTTTTTTTCAACGGATTCGGATTTCTAACCACTCAAAATATAAGGGGTGGCCGCAAACTGGGAAATATATTCCCCATAGTTTGGTCAAGAGAGCGCTCCAAAGTTTGGACCCCTTAATGTTAATTTTACTTTTTGCGTATTTCGCTATATCTAGAAAACTTTTCAAATGATTTGAAAAAATTTTGCACACAATTACGAAATTCGTTTATCCAAGCGAAAAAATAACTTTTAGTAAATATTAATTATTTTATTTAAGGGTGGTCAAAACTTTGAATAGCTACGTATACAATCTTTGGCATCATTTTAAAAAATTTAATTTTATATGGCAAAATAAAAAATTTGAGTGAAATCGGTCGAATTTTAAGTATCTGACTTTTTTGAAATTTAATTTCTCAGGAACTTTCCACCGATTTTGCACAACCTTTGTATTCTTTGTATAATCAGATACAAAGTACGTTTTTGGTTCTGATACAATTTAGTACGATTAGCATATCCGAGGTCACCCCTTAGGGCCATTTAGATGGGGTCCTAGAACGTGAAAATCCGATCATTAAATCAAAAGTTATTCAGGGTGGAATTTTTTTTTTCCTTGCGCACTGTATATCTTATATGTGAACGATTTGCAGCATAAGCATTTACATTTTACTGAATTAACTTGAACGTTTATAATTCGATCTATTATTATGTGTGGGTGTGTTTCCTGCATGGAAGGTCCAATTGGTGTTCATTTAAAATATTTGTATCATAGCATTTACGCTTTTTGCTTTTTAATTTGCTAACAAGGGAGAGGTTTCCTGTCACTTCTCGTTGATTGTTTGTTGCCAATTATGCACTTGAATTTTCGTCTCCAAAACTTTCACTTTGATCCTTTATACACTAAGATCTCCCGAATTAGAAGACTTAATTGATGAATGATGTATAGTTAAGCTACACTAAACCAAGATTTTTCTAAGAGAAAACTAATTTTTCTTTTTTGGTTACTTAGAAGCTTTTACGTTTAAGTTCTTCAATTATGATATAATAAAGGAATTTAATCCTATATTTATTTTATTTTTTGATTAATCTGAGTTGTAATTGACACTGTGCTGGGAGGAGAAAACATTATTTTCAAGAAAAGCTTTAAATAATTCTATATCGTTGGGGTGATAAATGTTAAATTTGATAAATAAATACTCTCGCTACAATGACTCGTAAAATTGAACTTGAAAATCAAAGGAATCGTATTACATATTGTATTTTTAGAGCACAACAAACAACTGGTAATCGAGTCATCTCATCGGGATGTAACAATCCTTGCCTAGAGCTACAACAACGCCCTAAGACAGCCTCTTCATCAGGTCACAAGGGATAATATTCTATCATTTCAATGTTTATTCTCTTCCGACATTGATGACACAGTGTCTGGTAATAACCAATAGGCGTTCTTCATACATCTGCCATTCTTTTCACCTTTAGAAAACGAAGAATGACAAAACGAATTCCATTTATAATTCGTTCAACATTATTTCACTTCTCTGCAATTTTTGAAAGTTGAAAGTTCAGACGATATTTAATTAGTTAACTATTGGTTTCTCTACAAGGTTGAGGTTGTTGTCGACACCTTAATGTGGTGTCCTTATCTTTTTTTTTTCAATTTTCTTTATTTTATTTGAAGAACGAAGTTGGTTGCCAAAACTGGAATTATAATTTATTGAAAATCGATCGCGGCTTACAAGTCAGTTATTATTATTCGATAAATAAAGGAAAGTGAGGCAGAGCATAGTTAAGGTTGCAGTTTTTCTCGCGAGAAGAAATCTGATAAATTATTTTTTGGAGCAAAACCAATATTTAATTTTGTTATTAATTTTTTTTTTGAACAGTTAATGAAAGTTCTTGTGACCTCATTGTATGTCATCAATCAATTCAAAAAATTTCACTCCTTTGAGTTGAGGCGTAGATCTTCCCTCCTGGATTTTACTTAAATTATTTTTTTAACACAGGGAAGTTAATTTTTTTCGATTACATTTTTTAAATACAATTTATTTTTAATTATTTTCTTTGTAATATTGCAAATGTAATTATAAAACACAAAAAATATCCAAGAAATATATATATATAAATTTTTTTAACATTTTTCGTAATTAAATTCCGTTTTACTAGTAAACTTTTTTTTTTTTTGATAAGTTATATTACACCTTACAGTACTATTTGTACTCTTCATGTCTGAATGACCTATATATACATCGAATTACGCTTTTAGGTGCCAAGCAAAAGAACAATAATTGCATCAATTTCAGACGTACCATCTCTCAGGCTTTTTTTAAGTTCAATTTCAGGACCTCAAGCCATCAAATTATTTTCTCTCAGGCTTTTTTCCTATTATTAAGTGTATAAATTGACGAATCCTTGCACGACAATTTGCATAAAACCACAAAACTCTTTCCTCCAGGGTAAGAGATTTTTTTTAATTTAAATGTATTTGGTTCATCCTTAATTCTTTCTTAAAATCCTTTTTTTAAGAAAAGAAAAAAAACTTTGATTTATTTTTTTGACCGAGAAGAAAAAGGACAAAACGAATGCTAGAAAGATGTTAATGTTAATTCTACTTTATACTTACATTTCGAGAACTACAAAAAAAATAATTTTTATCTAAGGTTTATTAATCTTTAATTATTTTATTTAATAAAATCTAGTATTTTCAAATTTTAATGCATGTCAATTTCGATATGAGTTTAAAATATGTTAAACAACAAAATACAAAATTTGAACGATATCAGTTGAATAAACTCGAGTAATCAAATTTTAAATGTATTTTTTAGAATTTAATTACTCAGAAACTGTTTGACCGATTTCATTCAAATTTTGTATTTTGCCATAAAAATTAAATCTTTGAAATGATTGAAAAAATTGAATTCCTTACAATTAAAGAGAATTACGACTATTATTGAATAAACAAATACAAAATATTAAAAATTATTTTTTTACATAAATTATCTTTGGTTTGTACGGAACGTAACAAACATAACGTAACGTCATATGCATAAACGATGCATGGAACGTTAACTTGACAATTAATTATAATAAATTAGAAATTGTGTGCAAAGATTTTCCGTTCGCTTAAAAAGTTCTCGAGTTGTAGTGAAATAGAAAAAAAAAATTAAATTTAGATTATAAAGACCAAATTTTTCGACTGCTCTCCTAACCAAGCTATTGCGATCCTATTTTTTTAGGAAATTGTGGGTAATCCTATCTTTAAAGAGTCAAGAATCAAAATCCGTAGAAAATAAAGGCATTTTTATTCAGAAAAAGTACGTTTTTGTAACTGATTTTGTATCTTAAAACACCATCGGTACAAATTAATTAACATATCTCAGGTTAGGGTTACGAAGCTTACAGATTAAGCACTAATACGTTTAAATACTATTATAAAATTTAAAAATTTCGGCTGCTCTCCTAACCAAACTATTGGGACCCTATTTTTGGAAATTGTGGGTTCTTCTATCTCTTAAGAGTAAAGAATCGAAATCCATAGAAAATAAAGGCATTTTTATTCAGAAAAAGTACGTTTTTGTATCTGATTTTGTATCTTAAAACATCGTCAGCACAAATTAATTAACATATCTCAGATTGCGGTTACGAACCTTATAGATTGAGCTCTAATACGTTTTAATACTATTATAAAATCAAAATAAAAATACTTTTTTTTTGCGCATTGTGCTAAATTGTATGTTGAATAATAAAAAAAAAACGACCATTTCTTAAGAAATAATTCGGTACATCAAACGAGAAAAAAAGCATACTATGTTTTACATCTCTTTTTATTTTTATAGATTCGTTCTATCCTCTTTTCCGAACTATCTCAGGAAACATTGTTATTCGCTCCATTTAACTGATATCATCTTACTCCTAAAGAGAGTTGCAATTTTTTTCCCTTCTTGTTCGTAATCGGCTGCGGTATATGATGACGTCATCAAAAGAATAAATTTTGCCCTCTTTTTAGAATTTCCAATCACGTTTTGATTAGGATCTTTTTCGGGCCATTTCCGAATTTACTTCCCTAAATCATAAAGCGAAGATTTTATAATGTTTACGGTCCGTCAGCACACATCTACCTGTATATGAGAGAGTTACACAAAAATGTTACGCAATTGCTTAATTTTCGTTTATCAAAAATCGATTTTCTTTCTTTTTCTAGTCAATCATTTCTAAGCAATTGTTTCCAAATACTCAAATGTTGCAGTTAAAAAAATTCCTATTACTGCTTTAGTCTCAAATATTGAAGTAGAGCTCATGGAAATTTTACCTTTAATTTTCATTTGGAAAAAAAAAACGATATTTATTGACATCATTACGTCTTGTTTTAGATATGATAAAAAATTATTAACCGGTTATTATATTCATCACCAAAGGAATTAATTAATAATATTAACTAATAATTATTAATAATAACACCGGTAACTATTATTAACTAGTGATCCTCACACGGAAAACTCGATCTGCTTTAAAAATTGCGAAGCAATCCGAGTTGGCTTTGCTCGCTCATTGGATACTTAGTATGCATATTAGTCTTGCTTTGTAAGTTCGCTTTGCTTGCTCATTGGATACTTAGTATGCATATTAGTCTTGCTTTGTAAGTTCGCTTTGCTCGCTCATTGGATACTCAGTATGCATATTAGTCTTGCTTTGTAAGTTCGCTTTGCTCGCTCATTGGATACTTAGTATGCATATTAGTCTTGCTTTGTAAGTTCGCTTTGCTCGCTCACTGGATACTTATTATGCATATTAGTCTTGCTTTGTAAGTTCACTTTGCTCGCTCATTGGATACTTAGTATGCATATTAGTCTTGCTTTGTAAGTTCGCTTTACTCGCTCATTGGATACTTAGTATGCATATTAGTCTTGCTTTGTAAGTTCGCTTTGTTCGCTCATTGGATACTTAGTATGCATATTAGTCTTGCTTTGTATCTTCGCTTTGCTCGCTCAATGGGTACTTATCATGCATTTTAGTCTTGCTTTGTATGTATGTTGATACTCTTTTCAAAATAAAGTTAAAAAATATATATACGCAACACATACACTCTATAAAACCTTTGATGCCCTGTAAATCGTTTCATTCAATTTATATGCAATACGATTTGATTATGAACAAGTCAATAATGCTGTTTGGAAATTAGAATTGGAAAAAAATAATTCATAAACTTTTCCTATATACACAGATATAAATTTTAGTATTTGGAGACACAGCAGTTTTAAGACTTTTATTCTACCTTAAGCTCATAAAATGTTTAAAAAATATTAGAATTAAGTGAGAAAATAATTTAAAAACGGCTGAGTAACAAAGTAAGTAAAAACGGGGGAAGTATTTAAGAGTTAAATAAAAAATTTAGGTGGGTCAATGAGCAACTCATTGAGCAATGAGCAACGCATCTCTCTCCTGTGTTCATTCTTATTAAAACTAAACTATAGCTCTAAATTATTATGCTTATGAGTATAATTAAAAAAAAATACAGAACAATTTGTTTAAATGAACTATTCGTTTTTAAATTTTCATTCCGAATTTTTAAGAAGAAAAATTTTTTTAATCAGTTTTGTGATTATATCTATACTTATTTCTTCTTATATATATAAGATAGATAATTACCACCTATTTCGTTGAAAATATTGACCAAACTTCGCATGTAATTGCAAGAAATTTTCTGTTATAAATTTGTTTTATGCAATAGTTAAGTTGGTCGAAATATTATAGTTAATTTATGATGTATTTGTAACAAGACACATTTGTTAAACACATATGTAACTTTGTAACAAAAAATAAAGAAAAAGGAAAAAAAACGCGAATATTAAACTCATTACACATCAAGCTTAAAAAAAAAAAAGCTTTAAATAAATTAGAAGTTTTTAATCATCGTAACAAAATGTTATTATTAAAAAATATTTTTGCTTTCATGTTTGTTGACTATCCAAAATCTTAACTTAATTTTTTAAGAATACACAATTTAGGATTATAAATATTAACGGCATGGCAGAAAAAGTAATTGTTTTTTTACCCATTGTATTTTTACACGCTGTTTACTTTACTATAAAGATATATAACAGCGAAAACGATTTGCTAGAAAATTTTCTAATATTTATCTTCATTTTTAATGGTTGTTCTACTCAAAAATTTTTGTTGTTACATACAAGTAATTAACTTAGAAATCGCCTTTTTCAAAGGATTGTATAACGCTTCATTGTTATTAGTAGATAACATATTTTTAAGAATAATTTATTTTTCATTGTTAAGCTAATCTTAAAAGCATGGTTCTGTGTAATTAGAGCTGCCTTTAGAATGAAACTAGAAGATTAAAACAAAGTGCAAGTGAAAGTGGAAGTAAATAAATATAAAAGTTCATTATTTATGGCCCTCTCTGTTAGCCTTTACTATGATATGATTGGTAATTTATGAAACGCAGTTTGTTGCGATGGCTATAATTAAAATCTTAAGAAAATGCAGCAAGTTACGAAACTTGTTTAAAAAAATTTTTTTTAAATGGCGATATAATAGTTATATTTATTAGATATGTTTTTGATTTTTGGTTTATCTTCTTTATTAATATGAAAGTTAACTCTTGTGGACTAAACTTTTAGTAAAACTCTTGTAAAGCTAGTGAGATTAATATTAATTTTTTTTTTAATATTATTAATAATTCTCTAATTTTTTTTAAAAAAACTACTTCTGAGTTTGGAATTGGAAATTCGAAAACTCCTTTTTTTTCTTCCAATTATATTGATAAATGCAATAACCTATTGAATCGCTCCTGAGGGCAGTGGACTCCACACTTCTAATTATAAATATTAAAATCGTACAATTAGAAAACAAGTCGTATTTTTTGGCGATTATTTAAACGGGGCTCTTAAACCCAAAAATTCGTCGCTTCTGAAGCCCCTGCGTTTAATACAACATTGATAAAAATTGAAAATTTTAAAATAAAATACATAATAATAATGATAATGGCATAAAAAAGAAAGAAAACGAAAAGCAAAAGATTTATTTTATTAACGCTTTCTCGGGTAATGAATAATAAACGCTGGCAAAATTAACGCAATGAATTCCTCATGACCTCTCATATCGCGCGAAAATGCATTTTGCATTGATTTGCCTAAGTCCAGCACTGTGGTTTTTCTAATTTTGATTTATTCATCTTCATTTATTTACATTTTTCTGCTTCAATCTCGGCTTCTATGGCTTTCTAGTTTTTCTTCCGGCAATATTTTCCATTTTTTAGTTTACAACTTTAAATTTCTTGTTTCATTTCACATTTGTTTTTCTCATTCACGTTTGGCGAATCGTGATAATGGACGCCTATTTTTGAGCTTTCGAAACTTCAAATTTTAATACCATCTTCATAATTTTTTAAACAAATAAAGTTTTATATCTTCAGATAAACGGTAGTAAGTATATCATGCCTCTGTTCTTATAGTTCATATTCTCGTCTCGACTCTTATTGCTCATATTTCTTGTCTCCTCTCTCATTACCCACATTTCTTTTATTGTTTCTTATTACTAACATTTCTAGTTTCTACTATTTTTACTCATATTTTTTCTCTCTCGTATCTAATATTTCTTGTCTTATTACTCTTATAACTTTTTCTTCATACTGATTAATTAAGCTTCTATACATTTTCACTTATATTTATTCGATTTTATTACTAAATATTTCTTGTATCGTCTCTTATAATTCATATTTCGTGTCCTCTCTTTTATTACGTATAATAATTTCAATTCTAAAATATTCGAAGCTAAATATAATTTTTTTAAAGTTTTTAATTGTCATCATATACATATGTCCTTATCATAATAGAAGAGATACTTTCAATTTGTGACATTTCTTTCAAATAACTCAAGAGATACTTAGATTATTTTAGTACTTTAAGGCTGTCTAGATCATGCTGTTTTTCATACTTATCATTAAATTTTAAAGCTTTTAGAGGTTTGAGTGACCAGTAATAATTTACAAATGAAAAGAAATATTTTTCAATACCCTATGCCAGAAAATATAGCAATAAGCTCGTGTCTTGTTTCGATTGCTTTGGCTGTTATTTGCAATGATTGCATAAAATTTCATAAACTTAGCTTAAATATTTTTAAAGATAAGGACATTTTAATATTAAAAAAAACCTCTTTTTTTGTCTTACGTCTTTTGCTCTAGCTTTAAAATTGTTCCATAAAATTAAACAAAATTTTAAAATCTATTTTTAATAAATAACAAAATTATTATTTTAAAACTTTGAGAAAAAAAAAGTCCTTAAAATTATCCAAGATGTGAAAATTTAAAAAAGTTCTTTTATATTGCGCATGCGTGGAAAAAATTTAAAAGAAATTATTATTTTGTAGTGAATTGAATTCGGTAACTAACTGACGCGATCGAGCACAAATATACCTTTCTTTGTGCTCGATCACGTGACATTTTTTGTGGTTCTTGAGAAGACAGAAGCCAGACAACAAGATGAGCTTAAGCGTGGAGTCGGAGTATATGTAACACGTATGTTTTCGTTTTAGTGAAGAGATCAGTGTTAGCTAAGTCAACGATTATCGAGATGACAGGGAGATTAACTAGGGTGATCCTTTAAAGTGCCAGATAAATAAGTAAAATGCTTCATTTCTCAATTCACCTTAGTTAATTTGCAGATCAGCTATCGGTTATGTGCATAATGGCTTTTGAGCATCAGCAGATACATATACATTACATTTATTAACGTGTTTATTTTGATGATTGCGCATTCATGACTTACAAATCATTACACATTAGTGCACAATGATGATTAATGATGCACTCAGGTAGTGTAAACGGTAAAGGCATTATTCAATCCATCTGTGAAGATCTGAGAGTTGTGAGTTCTATCTTGTCAGCCGACTTAATATCCGGTGTGATACGCAGCAAGATGCACGGGAAATTTGTTGTGGCTGAAAGTTGTTTCGTTGGTTGTGGAGTGGAAGTTCGGAGAGAGAGGTACCAGATCAGGAGTTGTCCTCGTCGTCTAACTTGACATTCCTGTTGTGATTGTTAAAATAAAACCCTGATTAACGGGGAGGTTCTTGGACAGGTTGAGTGAAAGTTGTTTAATAACTGAAGAATTACATACGAAAACATGCAAACTTTCCATTTTACATATGCAATCTTATTTCCATTCAAAAGTGGATATTATTTCAAATCATTAATTTAATGATGCGTATTTTCTGTTTAGAGAAATTCTCTTATAGAAGAAAATTTAATACCAATACTTTACTAACAGGAACTATAAAATTAGAAAGCCGATAATTCTTCTGAATAAATTCAGCTTCATTTAACTGCATTGGTCCTTTCATTAAATAGCTTAAATTGCAACTTCTACAAAAGTTTTATTTGAAAAAGTAAAAAAAAGTTGATTTTGCAGCAGCATGTCGCAACTTCTGTCAGACGATATTCATCCAGCGGCATTAGATTCTATTTTTAGAAAGGGAAGGATCTTTTCAGTTGGTTTTGTGCGTCGTTCGTATAATCGACCTGAATAAGGAATTCCGTTATCTCGGTGGGTGCACATTTTCAAAACAGCTAATTATGAAAGATATATAAAAAGGAAGCGAACCCATTAGGGATTAGAGAATGTGCGATTTAGATTTGAATTCACTCATTTAATTAGAAAACATCTCAAATTATTTTAAATTCCGGACTTTTTTACCATCTTTAGGTTAGAATGTTCGAATTAGGAATTGTTTTACCATTCCACGCGTAATTCAGACTAAATGATTTCGAATTAGCCATTTGAGAACTATATTAAATATTTATTACCAACTTTTCTCCCATTTTATTATATCACATGTACTATGCCGTTATGTTGACACAAAGTAGCAGTGCAAGCTATTGAACTTTTTTTACTTTTACCTCAGAGTTACGCAGATTAAAAAGTTTGAGTAATTTACCGGGGGAAACGGATAGCAAAACAGTTATTATTACAAATAAAATGAAATGGCTAACTAGAATGGGTACAAATTGGTAACAAAAATTATTATTAAAAAAATTCTGCAAAACAAAGAAACAAATTGGCAGAACTATCGCTAGATTTTGATGCTCTCTAGACAATTTAAGTGGCCCTTTAAATATATTTTTTCGCTGCGTTACCCCTAGGAAAATCAATTGCTGAATGAATTTTGTCTCTGTAATTAATTGAATATTTCTTTTTGTATTTCGTTTCCAAATTTCATTTCTGGTAGTAAAAAACATCTATTTTTTCTCATTTTTTCTAAAAATTTTAATTTTATAATTTATTTACACAACATTCGTGGCCCTTAGAAATGAGGAATGTCAAGTTTTAAGACAGACCACGCTAAAATAACCACCGAAAGATGTTTAATTCAAGCTTATTTTCTAGCATTATAATGATTTTATAAGTAATTTCGTCAGATTCCCTCCTGAGAAAGGAGAGGCAGCTGCCTTCTATTCTATTTTATACATACAATAAATTAAAAAATAATAGTTTCTAGTTTCAATACAGAAAAAAGAAGAAGAAAAAGAAGAAGAAAAGAGAAGAGAGAGAAAGAGGAAAGAGAAGAAAAACTATTCAGTTGCTTGGAGCACTGAATAAATGTCCTGCTTGTACTTACAACGGATTTGCAAACTGGTTAGTTAAATGATGATAAGGGGACGGGAAAAAAATGTTATGGTCGTAAACTGTTATGCAAATTGATAAACAGGCATTGCGAATGTAGATTTCCTCTAAAATCATTATAATGATAAAGTAAACTGTAATGCAAATAAGCAGCAAAAATCCTCTTCAATGTTCAGAAAAAAAAGCTTATTGAGATAGATGACAGCACGTTTAAAAGAAAAATTGTGAAATTTAGAGCAAGTGAGGAGAAGAGTGACAAGAAATGAATCAGACACTTTAGTTTAAATATAAGCATTTAAAATCATGTTACGTATACAAGTCAAAATTCTCTCTTCGCAAATTAACGTAGATTTAAATAACCCTATGATGAAAAAACTTGGNAAAGAAAAAAAAAAAAAAAGAGCGGAGTACTTTGCGCATTTTCGTGTAAAAAAAGTAATGTCCAGGATTAAAATAATAATAATAACAATAATAATAGCTAAATAATAATAACTCGTTACTTTTGAGTATTTTTTCACTCGCGCAGGAATGATTTTAATCTCTTTTAATCGATCTGTAATCCAAATTTCAAAAAAAAAAATTAAAAATTTTAATTTGCTTTTTAAGTCGTAACATGAAGTGGTTTAAATGAAGTAAAAATAGATAAATAAATAAAATAGTTTTGAAATATTTTAAAAAAATAAATGCGTTTTAGTTCTTATTCATTTCGAAGTAATTTCAGACAAAATCCGTCTCCTTCAGTCCTAGCGGAACTTCAGTTCGCAAACTATTATATTCTATCGGGAACGAGGAGAATTGATGGTAGCATTTTTATTAGTTGTGTGTGACCGTGAATTATTTCTTCTTAATTTTACTTATGATGAATGCATTCTTGAGATATTTTCTTACTTCCGCCTAATACAAAACTTGGCAGATTTCATAAAACGTATGCACAAATGCTATTCAAATTGCTTCGATATCACTAACATTGCAACTGAATAATGGATTTAGGATTTTTTTTCTTCCAATTAAACAAAAGTATGTCCCGCTGTAAAATAATTGAATAATATTACTCTCGGACTAATCGCGTGTACTCTCCGTCATTTTTCCACCTCCAAATGGTTATAAATTGGAAATAATTTCCAATATTTTTGACATTTTCATTTAAAATTATATAGAATAATACCGAAATAAGCATTATAATGGTTTAACGAAATTGTCTGATGCCAATAAATAATGAAGTGTGAGTTGCTACTCTTGTCTTGTGCAAGTAGTGCAGAAGGAATCAAATAGCACCGTAGGCGTCCAAAACAGTCTTGACAATGTCAAAAACTTTTGGCGAATAGAGCAGTTCTTAGTCTGTGTTGTTTAGGTCGATGTCATAGAAGGGCCAGTGTAGAAGAACAATTAAAAATATGACCTGGAGAAAGTTTTATTTCAGGACAGTGAGGACGAGTGTTATAACTTCTTTGGCCATCAGGGGATGATAACTGAAATTACGCGGCTGCAATTATAGTCCTGGGTTAGATTTCTTTTTATGTGGTTAAGGGGTAAGTTTACGTCAGGCTAAGTGCAAGTGTTTAACTTATTGTCAAAGATTTTTTTAAAATTTAAATTGAACAATGAGTGTTGAAGATTTAAATCAAATGATTAAAAGCAGCGATTTAAATCACTATTTTTATTACGATTAAACTATCAACATTGTTGTTTAAGATGCTGATTCAAATCAGTAAAGTTAAATAAATAATGTTCTTATTACTACGACGACAGCCTGTTCTTTTGAAATTGCATTTTATACGAGGCCATTTTTAGTTTCTTTTAAATTATTAAAGATAGTATATATTTTATAAACATTTTATTACAAGTGGATTAGTGAAAGGTGTGTTAACAACGGGGCAATAATAAATAGCAGTGAATTTGTTTATTGTTTAGTCATTGAAAGGCACTTTAGTAAATAGTCGAATCAGCGAATGAGTTTATAAATGCATAAAAATGTTTACAAACCTATAAATTCTATAACGGCAGTCAACGGCAATTTTTTTTTCATTTTCTAAAATAATTTCTAACAAAATGGCTGATATTGAATCGAGAATATTTTTAAAACATTATTGAAACATGCACAATAATAAGAAAGAAATAATAATATGTTTCTTCAATTGATCTCATGATGTTCATTCGTAAGAACATCTTAAAAGAATTTCCTAACCTGTGGATAAGTTTAAGAATTCTTTTTTTACTATCCCACTACAAGTAGAGAACGTTTTTTAGTAAATTAAAAGCTTTAAAAACCTATTTCAGGTCTACAATGGCATAAGAGAGAGAAAATTCATCGGCTGTAATTTCTATAGAAAATTAAACAGCAAAAACAATAGATTTTGAATTTTAGTAATTGTTATTTTTCTTCTTCATATGTTTATTAAATCAGCATTTAGGGTTGATACAGATTTTATAATTTTCTGGTAGAAATATTATAATTTAAAATATTAAAAGCAATTTTATACAACGTAATGACTACACCAGCCAGACAATTCAAACTGAGAAATAAGTAATACTTTTTTTTTTTTTAAATTGCTATTCCTTTTCCAAAATGGAGTTAAGAGCCCTGTTTTCAGTATCGCCCGGGGCGTGAAAACGACACTGCAAGCCTGCATAAAATTTTAATTCTAAATTATTTACTTAGCAAACATTTTTGAAACAATGAAAAGAAAAGCTATGAACTTATTAGCGTATGAAAATAATCTCTTATTCTAGAACTCAAGCGTTATTATGATTTGATTTTTAATAGGATTTTTTTTTAATTATTTTATGCTGCTAATGTGCAATATTATGTAAGTATACAACATAAAAAATATATTCCTTAAATTTCTATAAATATATCATTGAATAGAATAATAATGAATAAATAAATAAGATTTCTGAGTTTCGTAANTTTTTTTTTTTTTTTTTTTTTTTTTTTTTTTTTTTTTTTTTTTTTTTTTTTTTTTTCAGTGTTAATTTGTAATGTGAATTCGTGAATGCCTTATTCAGTTAGTAATTTTTCATTAAATTAAGTAGGAAAAGCAATATTTTTAAGTTTGCTATAATTTAGAGAATTCTAAATAAACGGCTGTAAAAAAATATGTATTACACATCTATACATATTTTTTTTTTTTTAAAGGAAAAAAAAACGTACACACACATAGATAAAATTTTAAAATTTTTAGCATTTCTCAGCTGAAAAAATAGTTAACTACAACACTAAAAAAGAGAAAAAAGTAGATGTGATTTAAGTAAATTATGATAACTAAAATAATATGATAAAGATTTTGTGATTTTTTTTAACATAATTAGTACTTGATATCCAAAGATTAAAAAAATTATATTAAAATTCAATTCATTTAAAATTGTAGTAAAAAATATTTTTATGTGAATCTCCATCTGTTTACCGAAAAGAAATAAGTTTCATATTAATGACATGTTTTTAGCACCCATAACCTTCATGTTTTATTCATTTAATTTTTTAAAAAAAAACTGCAAAATTTATTTTATTTTTAACCTGATTTATTATTTTCACTGCAATCAAGAAGAGTTATCTAACTACTCTCGCCATCTATATGTGAAAAGTGTTAATAGTACAATAAATAAGTTAAAATTTATAATAAATAAATGGGAAAAAAATATTTTAAAATATGAAGAGTAAGTTAAAATTTATTCACATTTATGAAAATTTTACTCTTGAATTAGGTGCATCTTTCTGTGTTTCATCTTCAATCATTTTAAAAAGCAAAAATTATTGCATAATTCCATTCCAATTCAATCAATAACCACCAATAACTTTTTTACACATTCAATTCACATTCTTATTTCCCTGGTGCAAAGTATTCGTTGAGGTTTTATAGCATTTTAATCTTAAAATACATTTTGAAACTATAAAATTTAAAATTTGCGACAAATTCAATAAATAAATGAATGCCATTTGTACCGGAAGAAATGGAATGTCAGCTGACTTCCGGTTCCGCCTTTCTCTTTTTCATTTTTTCTCCTTTTCAATCATGCATCACCTGTGGTAAGTATGCTTATAACAACTTCTATCGATTTTTGTTTTTAACAAACTGTTTGTGTCCCATATTGTCGTAATTTTGATGATAAATTATTTCTAATATTATCTTGTGTATTAATTTTACATATATCTATTGGTTTTTCAATGGGTGCATGTTAAATTTTAATTATTCACCTTGGTTACGTAAGTTACTATATGTTAAAGTTGAAATTTAAAAACGTTCTCCAGTTTTAAAAAAATAACATTTTATTGAATACTATTTATATTTAGCAGTTTTTTATTTCTAGAGTTCTTTAATACAGTAGCTTTATGTTTGATGAAATAAATATTTGATCCTTTTACTAAAAATCAATAATTAGATTTAAATGTACAATGAAAATTTAGATATTTTTTTTTATGATTTCGTTAATGCTGGTATGCTTAGTATTTTTTTTAAAAAAAATTTAATCGAACACTGTTTGTTAAGTAATTTACGATTTTTCCTTATTGCATCATTCTTAATTAACATCTTGCAAAGGGTAATTACTTAGAGTGATCATATCGCCTTTCGGATAAGTTATACTTTTGAATTAACTTATTTTAAAATTTGATTCAGAAAGGTTTCATTAGTTTTCAATTTGTTGATTTTCCTTCAATTCAATGCTCATTTTTTTTTCTTACTTTGTGTGGAATTAAAAGCCATGTTATGTATGTACTTTTATTCTATAATGCTGAGTTGATTTCCTCCCTTCGCGTAAGTGCATCAAATGAAACTTTATGTTCTCAAGTTTATTTATGTATTATTCTGAAAATGAATAAACGTATGTATTTTCTTTTAAACAAGGATCATTTAAATACTTTTGGTGATATTGTTTATGATAAAAATTGGTTTAACTATAATAAACTTAGATTTCAAACTGTTTTCCTCAATTAAATTTTTGTACAACAATATAGTATTTTGTTTAAGGTGGTATTTTAGCCAACTTGTTTTGTTGTATATGGAACTTACTTTGCAATTTTCTTTTTAAAAAAATCTTTTATAATTAAATGTGTTTTTCTTTTGTTTTTTTAGATCAATTGAACATCCTTTGAGCATGTTTTCACAGATGTTTTTTCGTCTTGGATGGTTTTTTGCATCGCATCCTTGGGAAGTCATTGCCTTGTTCTTCATAATAATCCCATCTAAATTTTCATTAAATGCCCAGTTAGCTCATTCCAGAGTCCCAGAATATGAATATTCTGAGGTATTTATAAATTTTTCATAAAAATGTAATCAGAGATTCTGCTTATAATGTTGAGGGCACGTAATATATATATATACAGGGCTCTCGCTAGAGATTTCAAATTATTAGCCAGGAAATTAACCTAATATCAAAAGTATTCCCCAATTTTCAAAAGTCTTTGCCAAATGCAATCTTAATTTTTATTATTAATTTTTTTCCCCAAAGAAAACTATTTTATGGTAGTTTGTTTCAGGTTTATATTATTGGAACCAAATTATTGGTTATGCGGTGCATCTACCGAAAATTACTGTAATCGAATGAAAAATACTGATTTACTTAAAAAATCGACTGAATCGAAATTACCGAGATCGAGTTAATATCCATTTTTGTTTCCAGTAGTAAAAATCATTCGCCAAAACACGATTTTATTTGCCAAATTTATGATTTTATCGAATTTCGCAGATTGGCAAATGCTTAGTACGGGCCCTAATATATATATGCAGGGCCCGCACTAGGGAATTACTAGCCAAATATTAAAAACAGCCAAATTTCATAAATCTTAGCCTAAGGCAAATCTTAAAAAAAAAATTTCTTCAAATCAAGTACAAATTTACTATATATTGATTTATTTTATAAAATTTAAATTCAAATCAAAAGTCATTTTACAGTTGGGGAGTTGTACATAATGGTTTATTCGTAGAAGATTCCCAGGGAATTAAAATCATTCTACAAAACACAATTTTTTTCATCTAATTTCTTATTTTATCCCGTTTAGCGCGGTGTCGAGTGCTTTGCGCAGGCCCTGCATATATATAATGCATCCTTTAAATTTTCATTCCAAATCACTTGAAAAATATTTTTGCAACTTAATAGTAGTATTTATTTAACTATTAATAAAAAATTTTATGTATACAAATTGCCGAAATCTATTAACCTTTTGCTCACGGCTGGTACAACATGTGGACCGCATGTAATGGTACAAATGGTACGCCGTAAGCAAAAGGGTTAATAAATTGTAAACAAATTTATATTATTCGATTATATATCCTATGAGGGAACACAATAATTTCATATTATTTGTTGTTATCTTTTAAGTTATGCTAAAGCTGATATTTTATTTTTAAATTTGTTAATATACAAGTAACATGTACATACCTACTATTTAGTTTTCAGTGATAATTATTTTATCCTATCTTTAGCGAAGTATTTTAAATGTTCTAATCAGCATTATAAATAAGCAAATCATAACATATCAAAAAGAATATACTGCATTGTATTACCTTTTTAAAATAATTGCTTGATTATGCAGGGGTCTGTCCAGGTTAAATTTACTACCATTTAGCGGTATCTTCACAAATTCAACTGTAGGAAAAACGGTAGTTTCACAAAATACTTTTTCTTAAAATTATATTTTTGTATGCCGCAAGAAACGATAAATTCAAATTTTTACCATATTTTTGTGTTGATTTTTTATTATAATTTTTAATTTTCAGAAATTATGTCTAAATTTTCACAAAATAGGTATCTCTCAGAAAAATCTAGTCAGACCCCTGTTATGATCTTTTTAGATCAATTGATAACTAATTTTAGTATTAATTCTGTTGAACAATTGCTGAATCTATTACCAATTCTTTTTTTTTCTTCCTCTTTTTAAAAAATTCAATAAGTTAATAAAACTTTTTTTCTTGTTTTAAATGGGGCACTTATTATTTTAAATAAAGACCCACTCATAATAAAAAAGAACCCAGAAATTAGGAATTCCTGGCCGCAATATCTCAAGTCTGGCAGAATCATGGTGTGCTGATACATTTACATGAATCAACCTATTTCATATAATTACTAAAAGATATATATAAATGATATGGTAGATATTAAGATATAGGATGTAGTACTAATAGCCTATTAATTTATTTAAAAAGTAATGCTTTAAGTTTTTCCGTATAATCTTTTGTTAATAACTTTTGTTTCATCCATTGGCAGGAAAACAAAGGAGTAGAACTAGTACTATTAACAATTGCAAGATGTGTTGCAATCTTATATTGCATTCACCAGTTCTTGAAACTCAACAGCTTAGGATCATCTTTTCTAGTTGGTAAGATTTCAAAACCTATGTTATTTTCAGACCATAATTTTTTTTAGAAAATAAGATGCAGCTGAGAATTTTTTCAGAAAAAGCGAAACATGTTAAGTTGATTTATAAATGCATGTGATAATCAGGTCATATTTTTTATATTATGTCATTCAAATACCTCTGAATTATATTGTAGTCTTTATTAAATGAGACAAATTATCAGTTTTGTCTTTCATTTAATCAAGCTTTTCTAGCAGTTCATGATGTGTAATACAATATTTCAGGAATTGGTGGACTTTTTGCTGTTTTTTGTGTAGTGCCATGTTTAGTATTCAGCATAAACCTAGCAAATTTGTGGGAGGCTGATTTCACAGAGCTAAAGTGAGTTTTCTTTAGATTTATTTATTTTATAACAATGTGTGAAAATCAGACAAGTCAAGGAAGCTATTTCCACTGTGGGAAAAAATGGCCCAGAAAAAATAAGCTTCTTCCAACTTGAGTGGAAGAAACTCTTTTACGAAAAGAAATATAAGATATTAATGCAGTTTTTCAAACAGCTTATCGTTGCAATCTGGTCTAAATAATAGTATTTATTTCTAAGCTATTTAAAATATCTTTCTTAAAGTTAAAACTGGAAATTACAAATTTAATAAATTAAAATAGTTAAGGAACTGTTAAAGTATCATAATCGAATAATATTTATATTATTAAACTAACAAATCTTATACTAAACATCATATATCTTATACTAATATATCATATAAGTAAGATAAAGTTAAATTGAACAGGTTAAAGAGATGCTCTTTAAATAAAGGAATTAACTGATAAGTACTCCAAAAATGTGTAAATCTAGTATAATTAAAAATTTGTTTTTATTGTAAATTAAATAAAAAATTGCATTAACTATTACTGAATACTGCTCATAGACATTTTTATTATTTGTGTAATTTATTGTTTTTACTGGACTATCTGCAAACTTTTTACCATGATATCATATTTTATGGGTTATCAGAAGTTTATTGTGTTGATAATATATGTTAAAACACTTTATTTATTTAAAAAGAAAATAACTTTAGTAACGTTGAACAAGACTGCATAATGTTGAGAAGTGGTTGAAAGAAATGCGATATTAGTCTTTAATATCACATTTCTTTCCTCTTTTCTTTGTTAACATTTGTATGTATAAAGTAATATAATTTAAAATTGTTGCTTGTGTGTAGCATTTTTTATTAATATCTAATCTATTTCTCTCTTTTGTATTTGTCAGCAAGGCTTTACCTTTTTACTTCTTACTGATGGACATAACAAAAGCTGGTCTACTTGCACAGTTTGCTCTAAGCTCTTCAACACAGGTGTATATTCTAATTAGAATTTATCTTAAGGGTTATTCCTAAGAGAATATTAAGCTGTTAGCTGTAAAATATTACTGAAACTTGACATTTCAGAGATTGAAGCTCTAATTTGAATAATAATCTTCTGTCTCACATTTTAATAATAAGTTAATGATTATTTTTATTTTTGAAGATAATAAATTATTTTAAAATTTATATGCTTTTAAAAAAATTTCAAATTTAATTTTTTAAATAATTTTATCTTTTGGAAAAATCATTTTAACAAATGTATAGTACGAAATAGAATACAAACTAGATATTGAAGTTAAAAAATAACAAATTCTGATCTTACATTTTGTTTCCGAAAATCCAATCTTACTTTCCGAAAAATTTCAGAACTCAAATTTCCGGAAATCCAACCAAAAAAATATACTTTGTCTATAAGCATTAAGAATTGTTTTTTAAGCATTTGTTTCCTGCGTCTTGTATCTCTGTTAATGGTTTTAAGTGGCTGATGTTAATTATAATAATATTTGTATAGAAATAAATATATATATACCCATACCCTCCAACTGCTACGGAATTTCCGTAGTTTCAGAAATCTTCTTTTCAGACGGTAGCAAAATTAATGTCTTAATGTTTAAAAAAAAATTAATTTTAGCGTAACTTGTTCACTATTACTTATAAAAGTGCAGGCCATATGGCTAGATTCTTAAGTTCTGATAAAAGTTTTATGAGAGATCCATTTGCTTTAAAAATTTCTACTTTGGTTCGCTACCACTAGAAAGAATTATTTTCAAAATCCTCATAAGTTGGAGGGTATGTATACCAATATGCCATATATATATTTTTTTTTCTCAAGTTAATCAGCTGTTATTAATGACTTTTTGTTGTACTTAATATAAGTGAAAGAGACATTTTTAAACTTCATGTTCATATTTTTATATTTTACGAGTTTTAAAGCTTAAAAATATTTTAAATCTAGCTTATTTATTTCCTGTGAAAAATGTTTTATTTTGTCAGGATATAAGAAATTTTACAATTCTTGCTCTTTCTTCATGAAAAATAGTTTCTTGAAAAAAAGTTATTAATGTAATATAGAGGTGGTTGGTTATCTGTTGCAGGCAAAAAATAGTTTCTACAATTTTAAACAATAACTAAAAACGTTAAATCTGAAATTAAATCTTTTTTTTTTCTGGGATCTTATATTTTGTATCACATTAATTCCTTTTACAAAAGAAATTAAAGTTGTTAATAAGCAAGTCAATATGAAACATTTTTGCTAAATCAAGATTTTTTTATGGTATTGAAACAAAAATCAGCGTTGTTATGCTTTCTTTTACTGTGATGATATTGATTTTACAATGTTCTTTGCAATTGTGCTTCTTACAATATTTTTATTTTGTTACTCGTGTAGTATTAAATGTTTAAACTTTAAATTTGTTCTTGGTTTTGTTTTGTATTAGGAAGAAGTAAGAGAAAATATTGCTCAAGGAATGTCAATTATTGGGCCCACTATCACTCTCGACACAATTGTTGAAACGCTAGTCATTGGAGTTGGTACTCTTTCAGGTGAGTTTACTTTCCAGTATGTGTTTTGTAGAGGGTACTTATTTAAATCCTGTATTTAATAACAAATTTAAAATAATTAAGAATTATTTTAACATATTTAAATAATTTCTTGCTCTAACATATTTAAATATTTTTTATATATAATAAACTTATTTATGTGGAAAAAATATTTATAAATGATTTATTTTAAAGAAATGTTGCTTTTGGCCAAATATTGTGTATTTAGCCAAATCAAAATTAATTACTTCCCCAGTATTTACAAGCTTCTTAAAACTGTTTCCGTGTATTCATTGAAAAGAAGAAAAAAAAGTCTAAATACTATTTCCCAATTTCTCATCCAAATAAAAAGGAACTAATCTTTTACAAAAATAAATAAATTAATGAAAAAATTTTATTTCAGTTTCATTTCTATTACTTGCAGGTGTTAAACGATTAGAAGAACTCTGCAGATATGCTTGTATCTCAGCTGTCGTCAACTATTTTGTTTTCATGATATTTTTCCCTGCATGTTTATCCCTTATTCTTGAGGTATGTAATGAATTTAAGCCTGTTCTAAACAATACCTCTGATGTTTTTTACATGCATTTTCTGAATTAAAGTTTTTATTGATAAGTTTGTTAATGTTAAATAAATTATTAATTGGTACAAGGTACCCACTCATTCACTAAAATATAAATATGGGTTAAACATTAATGCAAGATAATGTTATGTTTTTAACTTACACTAACTTTAACATTTTTTGAGACTTACAATGCTTGTGCTGTGTGCAAAAAAAAATTTTTTTTTTTTAAAACTCATGACCACTTTACTCATGATGAATAACTTTTATCTATTACTTATGATCAGATTTACATGCATTAAGACTCAATTTTAATAGTTTAAGAGGGAAACCTTGAATATTCTAACTAAACAATAGCAGAATTCTTCCTAAGTATGAAAAAGGGCAGGATGCTTCCTCACAGAAAAGGGCACGTTGAGTTTTGAGAGGGCATTTGTTTACCACCGTAAAAATTTATCAAAATGTCTAATATTATATAATAACAGAAAATTTAATCCCCAATTTTTAAATTATTCTCTTATGCTATTTTATCTGTATATTTCACAAAGAAATTCTCGCTCACTATCAAAATGTTAAAATTTTGAAAAATAATTGAAGAGCAAACTAAAAGACAATCTCTGTATATAAATTTTCTTAAGAAAAAGTAAACCCAATAAAAAGATTAATTGATAAACAACTTTAAAACTTTCTTTATATTTTAAACTGAAAATTTAGGAAAGTGAACATTTAAAGGTGCATTTTTAATTAAAAGGTATTTATTTAAAAAAAATAATGGGAAAATTTAAAATCACTAAAAAGTTCATTAATAAAGTTCATATATATATAATTATACGGATGAAAATACAGGCCGGGCGACTGTCCTTCTATAAATGCTTAGAAAGAACACTGCAATATTTTAAGTAATGAAACCAGACACAAAAGCGTATTTTCTGTTAATAAAGGTTTGTTTCATTGATGTTAATTTTACTTTTTGCTTATTTTACCAGATCTCAAGAACTTTTTAAGCAAATTGAAGAATTTTTTCCCGCAATCATAAAATTCAATTATCTAAAGATTCCATACACAAAGTAATATAAAGTAATAAAATATAATTCTCCTACTTATGATTCCAGGAAATACATTTGAAAACACTACAAATAATAATTATCTATCAAGGAGTGAAAAGAGCAAACGGAGGAGTTTGCTTAATTTTGCTTTAATATTTAAACATATTTGCCAACTTGTGACAAAGTAATTAAATTAATATAGTTAATATTATTGCGTATTGTATTGTGTAATTTTGCCTAATTACTTATTTTATTGTAGTTGTACCGTGACAGAGATGAAGGAAGACCAGTATGGCATCTCAGCACTTTGACAAGAATCTTGCAGCAGGAAGAAGAACAAAAACCAAATCCAGTCTTGCAACGTGTAAAAGTTATAATGGTAATTTTATAAGGCTTTACCTTTTTNATATATATATATATATATATATCCTTGTGCAGAAGGACAAAAAAAATTTGCAAGTGGCATGATAGTAAAAGATGGAAATGCTCTGTAACTTCAATGTGAACATTGCTTTTACAGAATTTTCTTTGTATTTAATAATTCACCTGAATTATTTGGCAATTACTATCTGTTTACATAGCCTTGTTCTTTTGAGTTTTGCAACATCAGGACTCAATTGTATAGTATATCTTCGATACCTGGGGTATGTCAATAAATCAAAATCAAAGAATAATCAGGAAAGCAATTTCTTAAACATATAAACATGAAATTATTAGTTAAATTTCTTAATATGAATAGTGATAAAGTTTCAGAAAAGTGACATATCTGTATTTTATTTTTCAAGCATAAATAATGATGCAATATCACGAAATAAGTTGATCCAGTTTTATGCCATTTTTTTTAGTCAGATTTCAAATTGGTCATAATATTAGAAATTAGGTAACATCAGCTGTTTTTAAAATGACTCAATACATTTAGTTAACATATGTTCTTCATTTGTGAGACTTATAGTACTATTTTCGTACTTAAATTTGTCTCTATTGGAATCGTCAGATTCTGGTGTTTTATTTAATGTACTCTGTCCAATTTTTTCATCAATAAATTATTTATGACACTTATATCCCTTAAAATTTATATTTACTGAAGAAAACTATTTTTTTTAATCATAAATTCAATAGTAACATTATTAATTAAGAGTAGTGGTTTTTTATCATAATTCAAATGGGATAAAAAAAAATATGGTGAAAAGAATGAATTGTATGAGCATTAACACCACAACACTTTTGGATTTGTGAGTATAGAGATATAAATAGATTTGTGAAACTTTAAATAGATTTCAGTTGCAATTTGATTTAGCATTTAAAGAATGTTTTTGATTCAAAATATTTTCTTTTCGTAGTGATTCATGCAAATTACAGAGCAACTTTTAATATCCCATTGAGTTATTATTTCTATACTTCATAATAGTTATTAGAAATACTGTTATTTTAATTAAATATTTGTGACTTTGGTATTAATTATGTATTTCTCTTGTTTATAGTCAGCTGGTCTTGTGGTTGTCCATGCCCATAGTCGATGGCCTGTTTTGATTGCCAGTAAAGCACTTCAAGCCTCTAAAGCTAGTTCAGCTGATTTTGTTACTCAACCTTCAAATTGGGATATTTACATGCAAAAGTAATAATTAGCATTTTTTTTTGGTCACGTTATTTGTTCAAATAAAAAATATCTGCCATCAAAACCAGGGACATTTTTACACCTTTGAATAAATTAAAAACTCATTGATTAAATAAAATAAAAAATCTCAAATAAGATAAAAAGTCTTAGAAAAATTCTTATTTATGTTTTGCTATATTTTTCTATTGCTGTAGAAATCATAGTATTTGACATTTATATTGATGTCATTAACAAAGATTTATTTTAAGAAGTATCTTATGAAATAAGTCATATAAACTGGTTACATTCCTGAAATAATTATTTTCCTTACTGTCATAATTACTAATTTACCTATGGCTCTTTATTACAATTCTAATTATATAAGCTGTAAAAAATTAATTACTGATTTCACTTGAATTTTTTTTAAGAATTTAATTTACTTTCAGTGTAATTTAAAATGATTTTCAACAAAATATACCGAAGGTTTTTTTTACGATTTTCAACAAAATATAGTGAGTTTTGTTAAAAAAAACAAGCAGATAATGCTACTTGTTTATATTTGTGCATGCAAAAGAAGTGTTAATAATAATAGGGTTTTTTCAAAAGAACAAGTATTTGTCTTTATATTTTAAGATAGTTTCTTTTGCCAATTATATTTTCATCTTTATATTAAATATGTTTGAATTGAGCTGGTTTTGTTTGGATATTGTTTTAGTTCATTAAATTTGTTAGGGAAAAAACAGTAGCATCAGCAGTATTTTGGTGCTTAAATTGCATTTCTTCAAAAAAGAAATTTTTGATTATTATTATTTTTTATCCAAAAATTTAGATTTGGCATCTTGCTAAGTTATAAGTCAGACTTGGTTTAAATTTTTATTAACTCCACTGTTAATGAATATTAACTTATTTTGTAAAAATTAAAATTAAGATTTGCTTGTGCGTTGCAGGTGGTTTGGAAGTGCAGAACAAGTTGTGATTGTTGCATTTATGTGTAGTTGTGTTTTCATGTATCATTATCTGGAATCTTATGAAGATCTCAGAGACTCTCTTGCTAATGCTGCCATTGCATCACCATCAAAGCGTTCACTTTCTTCATATCAGAGCTCCATCGCTCCTCTCACCACATCTGAAAGTAAGTGTAGCTTTAATTGCTCAGTTTTTTTATTTCAAAAAAAAAACATTTACATGAAAATAATTGTAATATTTTTTGCATCATTAGTTATTGTAATATTTAATTGTATAAATTCAAAAATGTGTCTCCTTACAGCTTGAAATTTTTTTCAAAGATTGTTTGTTCCTTCATTAAGTGACTGAGATTTTGTTTAATAATTATCTTGTATGAGTTTTTAAGCATTTCTAACTGAAACATACCTTAAATTTCTGATACTTTATTTTTTTTTTAATATGAAATTGAACTTTATAATAGTGAAATGTTTTTTAAAGTTGTTCTTAGCATCTCTTTTGCAAAAAGGAAAGAAAGCTATAATTTATGGGCCTTAAACACAAAATTATACTTTAAGTTATATATACTATCTTTTTGAAAATAATCTAGGCATAAAAACAGACTTGCATTTTTAATCTTTTAGAAACTATTATTATTAACTTTTCTAAATAGTTACATTGGAAAGATTTTTTTTCTAAGATTAGAATCATTGAAATCAATAAATTATTTATTGCTTTTGCATAGATTGAGTACAAATCATACATGTATGAAGTAACTTTTCAAGTGGTATTTTTTTAATTTTATAACCATTGTTGAACAGCCAACCCAATTTTTGAGTGTACGACTACCTATGTTCAACTCCGTAGCCTTGTAATTTTGAACACAATCCAAAAGACAAGGGAACTCCTGTGTCATGTATTGAGAGAAATTTGACGTCATAGATAACTTTTTGATTGAACTAACCCACATTTGCATTACTTGGAGAGGAAAACAACGTAAACCTCCCACGGTTAGCCTGCCCGCAAGGGGATTCTGACCCATGATCTATCTACCCCTGGGGATATTTTGCTCCAGCACTGTGGTCGGTAGGAACTGCAAGCATAATTCGTATCTACCAACCAAGACTGAGATTCGAACCTGGGTCATCCCATAGGGATGCAAGCACACTATTCCCTGAGCCACCGCAGCTCTTTTCGAGTAGTTTATTTTATTTTCTAACCGTCATTGAACTGTTGTCGACCCAATTTTATGAGTTTTCAGCTACTAATGTTCAACTCCGTAGCCTTGTAATTTTGAACCCAATCCAGAAGACAAGGGAACTCCTGGATAGAGTATTGGGAGAAATTTGCCTTGGTGAAGGACTTTTTGATGGAACTAACCCTCATTTGCGTTGCATGGAGAGGAAGACCATGAGGACCTTCNATTTTTTTCAAGATGATATGTTAAAAAAATAACATTTTGAATAAAATATTTTATAATGTAGACACTTTTCTTGTACACATCCTACACTTTATACGAAAAAAGAAATAAAAACCTGGAAATTTTAAGATTTTTATCTGGAAAACCTGGAAAAATCAGGGAAATTTGAAATCTGATTTGAGTGGCCACCCTGATTTAAGATTGAGTAGAAAATATGCATGTATGAAGTAACTTTTCAAGTAGTATTTAGTGGTAATAATCATCACTGAACAGTCAACCCAATGTTTGAGTTAACGGCTACCAGTGTTCAGTTCCGTAGCCTTGTAATTTTAAACACAATCCAGAAAAACCAGGGAACTCTTGTATCATGTATTATGCGAAATTTTCTTTCATGGGGGACTTTTTAATGAAACTAACCTGCATTTGTATTACGTGGAGAGGAAAACCAAACCATGAAAACCTCTCACATTTAGCCTGACGGCAAGATACGAACCCAAGATCTATCTACCACTGGGGATATTTTACGTCAGCACTGTGGTCGGTGAGGCGAAAAGTCACCTCATAGGGAAGCAAGTGCTCTGTCCCCTCAACTCTTTTCAAGTAGTATTAAAAAATGAGATCACAGATGCTTTTAATTTTTAAAAACTGTGGCTTTTCTTTTTATGAATATTTTGTATAATTTTCTTAACCAGCATGGAGTGTGCTAATTGGAAATGGACTAACTATTATAAACTCACATAAGTTATAAAACTAGCGTGCTACTTGCTTAAAAAGTATTATTTCTTGCATTGAAAAAGGCCTTCAAAGAACAGCATTTAAGAGAAGTCAAAGGACAATTTGAATGTTTTAGCGAGCATGCTTTATATTGAATTTTGTATATTTGGTATTTTAGTACTTTTTAAAAAAAAATTTATAAATAGAATATCTGTTAAATGATTATTCATACAATCAGTTCGTGAGTCTTGTAATCCAAAAAATTGAAATAAAAAAATAAACTATAAAGTTTTATCTGTAAATGCTTTTAAACATTTTTTTAAAATAAAAGAGTGTATTTATTGATATTGTGATTTACTTTCTTACATAAAGTGAATTTCAATTTTTATTCACTAATAATCTTATATAATACTTCTTAGCCTTTTGAAGAACCATTTTTTTTATAAAAGCATCAGATCAGTCAAAGCGCCCATAGAGAAAAGCAGCAAAATTTCCATACAACATTACTAATTAGATTCAGACCTATTTCAACCACAAAATTGAGTATTGCATATATTAAGTTTAGAATTATTATGGAGCTCTTGTGAAGAAAAAATAATTTACAGCTAATGAGCAAACTTTACAAAGCAGTTATTAATTATATTTTTTGTACAATAATTAAAAACTGATTTTTGAAATGCAAATATGTTATTTCAATGCGTTGCAGTGTTATAATTATTTTTCATTATATCATCTATTAAAAAAAAATAACATTTGTCTGATCATACCTAGAATTCGATAATTTATCAGTCGGTTAAAGCTTTTGTGGTAATGCAGTTTAACGAGTGGCTATTGATAAAACTTGTAAAGCTTAAACATATTTGTTGTTCTACTGATTTTTTATTTATTTTTAAGACTGTAGATTAGCAATGCACAATCTTCAGCCCAGAGGTCAAGTGCAACCTAAAATGTGTGACTCTATGTCTTCCTACAAAAAATTAATTGGAAAGAAAATTAACAGTATAGCTGTTGAAAAAAATTATACTATACTTTATGATATACTTTTAAAAAAGTGCCAATTTATTGCAGTAAAATTCCAAAATTTAAAGATACATATTCAGAGTGACAAAAGATTGAAATCTTTTGACATTTCGGTTTTTATAGATTTTTTATTTTAATTCTCTTTAACTGAAACATGTAAAAAACAAAAGTGGATCAATAATTTTTTTTAATGTTAAAATTGCATGCAATTTATATATAATTAAAAATTATTCAAATTATTATTCCACAGAGAGAGTTTGAAAATGCTGTAATTTATTTATTTATTTATATTTTTTAAAGAATACAAAGTGATCAAAACATGTGTTTCGTCTGAAAGCCAAAATTTTTTTCTTATAGCCACCCTTTTCCCAAAACAGTTTGTTTTTCAATTCATCGATAAACATTTCCGTAGACATTGTGCATTTGTGGAGAATATTTTAAATGAATAATTAGACATTTCACTCTGTCTCCCCTCAGCTCTTTCTTGCGGCAGCCAAGAAATATCAAAGTTATCACCTGTCAAATCTTCCACTCACTTTGATGTGAAACAGTCAACTAGAGAAGTTTCCTTCACTGTTGGACCTTCCGAAGATAAGAAGTCTTCCACCGCCGATAAGCCAACACAAACAGAAGGTTTTCCCGAACCAAGTGAAGGAGAAGATGCGGATGATGATGTTTTCCCCCCTGTTGTGCGCACCCTTGAAGAATGCAAAAAAGTTCTTGCTTCTGAGGTTAGTTTCATTAAGTCAGATTCAGTTAGAAAATAAAATGACTACATCAAATTTACTGTTGTTTAAATTTGTTCATAACTTATTTTAATTATTATATTTTGATGGTGTTTGCATTTTTACATTTTAGTTTATGAGTTCTCTATTTTGTTGGTAAGAACTTGCCAAACTTTTCTAAGTTGTGGCACTCCTGCAAGGCTTAATATCGCCTCACAAAACCCCAATTTTTCTATATCTGTGTTCTGGTTCATATACTTATTATACTTAGTATGTTTTATGTATGTATATATGACTAGAAAGCAGTAACTGTAGAAGTAATGACAATATTAACATAGTTTATGGTGTTTATAGATCTCGTACTTTGAATTACCCAAGTACTTTATGGATGTAATACATAAAGTTATATTATTAATAAAAAGGTATTTATAATAATAAATATAACATAAATATTAATGTCGCCGAGCTCGCCAAAAATAAAACTAATTTGTACAATGCAAGCAAAACTGCTCTTTCTAATGATTTGTTAACTACACTGCAGTGAAAGGCAGGTGGACTTTCACAAGAAAGAACACAGCTTTTTTTATGTATTGATGATCTTCGATACTGATTATTTTTTTCATCTTTGAGACAAGTTTGGCAGCTAAAACATTGAAATATCGCCAATTTGGAATATATAATATTCATATCTTTCTTAGATCAAGACAAGTTGCCAGTGGCATTTTATTGACACCCGATTTCATCCAGCTTCTTCCTTTAGGATGATCACTCATTTAACCGCTTGATTGCATCTTTTAAAGGGAAAATCTTGTTATCAGGGGTCTGTCCAGACATTTTGTGAAAGGTCCGGTTTTTGTGAAAAAATTACTCACATTTTTCAACCAGGGTCCTGCTTTTATGAATTTGTGCAAATAGGATCCAGTTATTGCAAAAAGCTTTTTCAAGGAGTTTTTAAATTCTAAATAGATACAAGATTATGCTCAGCACTGTAAAATTATAATTAAAAAAATTAAATTTTCAAAAATAAACAGCAATTTCTGCTTCTAAATTAGAGATGCAACATAGAAATATTTGGTATTTAGCCTACACTGCTGAACACATAATATTCATTTCGGAAGAATAATGGGAGAGTTGTCTGCCGAAGACAAAACTTAATTCGTTTACACCCATCTTTCTTGTTTTCTGCCCTGGGAAGGGTTTATTCAATTAACAAAACAATAAACAAATTTGTGAAGGGACCCATTAAAAGAAAAATCATTTTGTGAAGGGTCCGTTTTTATGAAAAGAATTTTTCACATACAAATTTATGCATTGTTGTTTAATATTATGACTGCTGATCATTGCATTAACTTTTTTGCATATCTTGCTTGATATAACTACTCACATTTCTATTTCAATATTTATTTCCAAGCAACATTTGCTTTCTTGAACAGCGACTTCTGAAAGTGGAGCTTCATACTTGTCAATGTGAACACTTAACAGCGTTTTCACTTAAAGAATAGGGTGTTCATTTCGTACAAATTAAAATATTTTTGATGAGCGATTTTAAAACCTTTTCAATAGCACCAGATTACTGCTCAGGGTCGTTATTAAGGGGCAAAAAGTAACTTTGTGAAATGCGTTGCTGTGATGTCTCTTTGTAATATTCCTGTTAATTAATGATTAGTTAATGGTTTGAAATAATATAAATTATATTTATTCTTCTTTATATAGTATTAAGTTAATATTTTAAAATAATAGGAAATAGAAATCAAAGCTAAAAATGTGTTTGCATTAAAAAGAATTTAAATTTTTTTTCTTATTAATAAATTTACTTATTTTAATTAAAAATTTCAAAATCTGTGATAACATATTTTATAGGCTGGGGGTGCTGGTCTTACTGATGAGGAATTAGTTATTTTAGCTGATAAAAGACTCATTCAGCCTCATAAATTGGAAATTATTGTGAAGAATCCCAAAAGAGGTGTGATACTCCGTAGAAAACTTTTTAACAAACAAGCAAAACGAGGTCGGATATTAGAATCTCTACCGTATGATAATTATGATTATAAAATGGTAAGTTTTACTTTTTCTTTATTATTCAGTTACAGAGTAAAATTCTTTTAGTAATTGTTTCCCAAATATGTTTTTTTTCCCACAAAATTTGAAGAACATTTTGTTGCTAATAATATTAGTAGATTTAGTATTAGTATTACTAATAATAAGTATTTTTAAAAAAAGTATATTTCAAGTTTAAATTGTCCTTCTCATATATTTTGGGAATGATTTGTAGACTTTCGGGAGAATTTAGAGAAGAAAAAAATTTTAACCATAAAATTTAAATGCTGTAATATTATCTAAATACCAATGAACATGAAATTACTATGAAGGACTAAACAATTAGAGAAAATTAAGTAATGATTGTAGTGAAAGTTTTGAATAGTTGTTTCATTGTCTGTACATTAAAGATTCATAGTTATAAATAATATTAATGTAATAATTGTTTAATACATTTCTACATTCTGCTGTGGGCTACAACATTGATTTGTAGTTTTAGTATTTTATCTTCCACCTATTATTAAATAGAGTTGTAATGCCATTTCACATTCAAATAAGTTTTAAAAAATGTTGGTGAATTTTATATTTAGGTGATTATTAAGCTGAAGTACTAATTCAATCCTGTTTTTAGAATCTTTTCAGGAAAGACAAAACCATCTTTCAACAAAAACATGTATGAAAAAACTTTGTTATTTTAAGAAAGACCCTTTGTCCACAATTTATTTATTTTTTTAAAATGTTCAATTTTTAAGATTTTGTTTTTAATCTTCAAAAGAAAAAAATTGTTTGTGATAAAGCTAGATTTAATAATAATCTTCAGTTTAGGTAGAATTTTTTAAAAAAAAGACATGTATTTTATTTTATTGTTGAGCTTTTGGAGCCCCATCCACCACCATAACTTTTATTTTATTTTTGACAGTAATTGAATTCAATAATTATATTTTGAAAGTGTTAATATTTATATTTGAAGTTTAGAAAATTGTTTTATTTATTTATTTTTATCTTCCTCATCCACCACCATGATTTTTATTTTATTTTTGACAGTAATTGTTATTACAATTATTATATTTGTTAAAATAATTTTTTTAAATATATCTTTTTAGTGAATTTTATTAAAATATAACCAATTTTAAAATATAATTTTTCTCAAAATGTCATTGTATTTTATCAAAGTTTCTCGAGGAATTAAAGGAAGAAAGAAAAAAAAAATTCAGATTGATTTGTACCTAAAATATGTCTTTTATAAGATAAGCAATTATGTTAGAAAAAAATAATGAAAAAAAAATCTTATGAAAAGTACAAAGAAATTTAACAACAAACGAGTTGGATTCTTCAAACAAGTTAGATATTTTCATGTACATTATTTCCTATGTTGGAGCTTTTAATAATACGTAATTTTTATTGAAGATAAATCTTTTCATGATAATATTCTTATTAACTTCTATAATTTGTCCACATATATTGTATTTTTAAAATAATCAAATTGTAAATTTTAAATTGGTTTTAAAAAAAGTATTGTTTGAAATAAGTTTTTTTTTAATTATTTGCATCTGAAGGTTATGGGATCATGCTGTGAAAATGTGATTGGATATGTGCCTATACCATTAGGAGTTGCAGGGCCACTACATCTGGATAATGAAGAACTGTATGTTCCCATGGCAACAANTCTTGGTTTTTGGAAAGGTTATACATTGTGTTTTGTTATCACTAAATTTAAGATTATTATTATGAGCCCAGGATGACAGTTCGGAGAGACAGAAGGTGGCCAATTGGTCAAAGCGATAAAGAATTGGATGTCTTTTAATTAAATTGCTGCATTAATTAATTTTAGTTAACGAAATTACTTTCTTTCTTGGAGTGTGTTAAACACATTTAAAATTACATGTTTAAAAATCTTTTGATTCTTAACATTGAAAGTACAGATTAAAGTAAATATTTAATGCTGTCTTAATATAGACTTGCATAGCTGTAGAAAGTAAATAAACATGATTTTTTTCAAAAAGAAAAAAAAGCAAATGTTAATTAAAATTCTACCTTTTGATTAAAAAAGCATGGAATTCAAATCTACATTATAGTTTATTGATGGAAATTTCTACGTTTCTAAAGCTCGAGGTAATATTAAAAAGAAATTACCTTAATATGTCAAAAATAGAAAGAAAAAAAAAGAAGCTGAGTTCAGATATTTTTTCCTGATATAGTGCCATTCTTCCCTTACAAAGTCTATTTGAAGCAGTAGGGTTTATTAACTGGTATTTTTTTTTCTTCTTATAATATGTTTACGGTATCTTTGAAATTATCAGATTTTCTTTTGTGAAAAAAATTCCAATGAGTACATAGATTTTTTTTAAATGTATTTTAGCTTAACTTATGTATGATTAAAAATGAATATTTTAACATAAAAATTTATTGATTGAATATTTATTTTTTGATGAATGACAACATTTATAAACACAATCTGTTGCATTAATTTTGCCATTTTATAAATCATGAGGAAAAAAAAAAGAGATCACAATTTTAAATTAAAATTATGGTGTGCTAATTGAAACTTTGTGTTGTTACTAGTTAAAGTAGTATTCTTTAAATTATCTATTTTATCTTGTCTTTTAATTTCAATCATGCCCTTGTATCAAAATGGTCGCTATGCATTATAATGAAAAATTATTTTAGTAAGTTAGAGCTTCTAAAATATTGTTATAATATAGTTTTACTATTAATTTAATTTTGATTAAACATTTATAAGGTTTTTTTAATCATAAATTAAAGCTCTTATAGTGTTTTTGAATAGAAATCAAAAAAATCTGATTTAAATCAAAATAATCCGATTTAAATCAAAATAATCCGATTTTTTTTAAGAAAATCAAAAAAATCACGAACCCTGGTTATTAATGATGTTTAAGTAAGTGAGTGAAATCTATAGTTTTAATTTTATTTACCAGAACTATATCTATATTCAAACAGTTTTTAACTATTAATGTTTAAAATGTCTTTTGTAGTTGTCAGGCGGAGTAAGAAGTTGCCTATTAGGAGACGGCATGACTCGAGCACCAGTGATTGAAATGCCTACTGAAATTGAAGCTGGGTTAGTGATATCTTTTGGTTATTTAACATAAATTGATGCCAATTTTATCCCATATATGTAATTGAATAACACATTTACGATTATCTACTTTCTCTTTTCTTTGTTGAAAATAATAACTTCAAATAAAGTAGCATTGAGTAGGTTTAACTTTTCTGAATGGCACAATGCCATTTAAAAAATTTATTGTTAAAATGCTTGAATTTAAAATTTTTAGCTTCATCTTTTTATTTCTAAACAGTGTCACAGTATTAGATATTCTACCCACAAAAAGCGTATGGGTATACTTAAATGAAAAAGTTTATTGTTTTCTCAAGTTGAGCATTATTTGCACTTAGACCTACTGGTTTAAATATTTGCTGTATTGGAAGGTTAACTAGGGTTTACTGAATAAAAATACTTACAGTTTGTTTAAGTTTTGTGATTAAAAAGTTTTTATAACTCAGAAATGCCACCTTAAATGTCAACATAAAAAAATTATATGGTATGGGAATATAAAAATTATGGCAACTGACATGAACATATTTGTTTTTATTTTTGTTACATTATTTTAAGTAATTATTGTGTTTGTTTTTAGTCACATTAAACAGTGGGTTGAGAAAAAAGAAAATTATGAAGTTTTAAAAGCAGCCTTTGATTCTACAAGTCGGTAAGTGTTTTCCTGAATTACATGAAAACATCTTTCACAATTTAAATGAATAATTATATAATATATATATGCAATATAAAGAATAATAATTGAAAATATGTTATATTATCTAAGCATATATTAATACTGAAAAACTATGAATAATTGTAAAAAAATATTTAAAATTTTAAAAAATTCCAACAGTTTTTAATGCTACATTTCTTAAGTAATATAGAATTATATGAAGAAGTGGGAAGTTGATTTCGCTTAAAAAATGTCATGTTGAAATTTAGAAATAATTAAAACTGCATTAGTAAAAAATAGATGAATTTTGTCAAACTGAGTAAAAAAAAATCTTCAAAATGAAAAGAGCTATCCCTAGCACAAAGTTAAAAAGCTTTGCATTTTGTATGAGAAAAATGCATAATTTTAAAAAGAAATTTAATATAAAGAAATGCTTCAAACAAATGTATAGGGATATAACAGGGTTCCCATGGGTCAAGGAGAACAGAGAAAACCTGGAATTGTCAGGGAATTTTATTTTAACTCCAAAAATCAGGGAAAGTTTCAATTTTTTTTCTTCAAAAACTTGGAAAATAACCAGTCTTAAAATTTCCAGTATCAGTAATCAGTTATCGAGATTCGAGTTAAATAATTCTAAGATCTATTACAATTATTTGTTGTAAAAAGTTTAGCATTTTAGTCAAACTGAAATGTTCCCTTCCTCATTTAATAATATTTTTTTATACAGAAAATATAATATTTCACATTACATATAAAAGAATCAGGGTTTTCTGTTGAAAATATGGTTTCCATTGTTATTGAAATTTACCTGGTATACCTGGAAAAGTCAGAGATTTTTTCTTTCTGAAATTGGGTGGGAACCTTCGTATAATTATTCGAACAAACCATCAGGTTTAAATTGTAAAGCAGTAGTTGGTAATTCCTTTAAAATTTAAAAGCTGGTTTTGATAATTTTTTTTTATATAGAAAATGCTATTACACAATTTATTTTTGTTTTAATATTAGAGCTCATTTGCAATTTTTAAGCTCAGTTGTTAATGTAAAACATGTTATTTGCTAAATTTCACTGTTTTTTTTTATTCAGTTATTTTTTTATTGTAATTTTTTATTTTTTTTAAATTTAAGTTTTTGGTATTCCTTATAGGTTTGCTCGGCTGCAAAGTTTGGAAGTACAAACTGCTGGTCGTCTTGCATTTTTACGATTTAAAGCCACTACAGGAGATGCCATGGGAATGAACATGCTTTCAAAGGTAATATTAGTAGGATTTTATAAATTTGTGCATACCAGTTTATATTTTTCACTTTTCTTAATAATATCAATGATAACTCTTTTTTATGTGCAGGGTTCTGATGAAGCTTTAAATAAGTTGAGAGAAATTTTCCCAACTGTTAATGTTTTGAGTCTTAGTGGAAATTATTGTACAGATAAAAAGCCAGCAGCAATCAATTGGTAAGATTGCAGTGTTAATTTTTTAAAGTTTAACATAATTTCTACAAAACAAGTAAATCTATCTATCTATCTATATTTTTTTTTTGTCAGAAAAAGAAGTACTGAAGTATAAAGGAATATAGCAAAAATTTATTTTGCAGTTCCGAATTTTTATTTTACTGCCAGGAGACTAATAATTGTAGGTCCACATACATGACCCTTAGGTTTTAACTAAGTAAAATAATATAAATATTTCAAATGTTAAATTGCTTGCAACTAAGAAACAAAAGTTTATATATGTGTACGAAGGCTACGAGGTAATGAAGGGGTTAAATGAGCCCTATTATTTAACTGTTTGTTCTTTTTCCTAATTTTACCCCAAAAACAAAATATATAATATAGGCCAATTAAGGGAATATGAAATAATCTGTATCAATTGACAAGAAATTTTATGCTAAAGATTTTTTTGAAACATTGGATTAAAAAATTAAAGGTATTTTAATGTACGATGAACAATTTTAATTTTAAAAATTGATGGAACCATAGGAACAAAAATTACATCTGCAGTTGTCGGTAACTGCGGTGGCGCATAATCAGTCTTATGCAAAATAACTCTTTTTCTAAATAAACTTTTTTTTTATCAACAATGATTCCAATATCTTAATTGTGGCTCACCTAATTTGAAAAACAGCACACATATTTGAAGCCCCAAGCATTGGCTCTAATTATATAGCTTTTAAAAGTTAATTTTGTGTGTACAAATACAATTTTGCTTTAATGAATTAAATATGTTTCATAGGATTCAAGGTCGTGGAAAAGAAGTAGTGTGTGGTGCCCAAATACCAGCCAAAGTTGTCAGAGAGGTATATTGTGTTTAATGTAAAAAATAAGCTAATTGTGCTTATTATGTGAACAAATTTATACAAGTTACTGAATTTTTGTTTTACGCATAGGTTTTAAAAACTGATGTCTCATCTTTGGTAAAATTGAATATAACGAAAAACCTCATTGGTTCTGCTATGGCAGGAAGTATAGGTGGATTTAATGCTCAAGCAGCAAATATTGTTACGGCCATTTATCTGGCTACTGGTCAGGTAAGAACTATTAAATATTAAACGTATCTATGAACTGTAATTTTTTTTCCCCTACATTTTGATTCTTCCAAGTGTTTCCCAAAGAATGATTCCTAATCAAGAGATAATTACATTGTTTAAAGGAAGGAATAATGTTGCTTTTTTTTTCCTACTGCATCTTTAGAAAATGTTATTTACAAAATACTTTTTTGAGCTTTTTAATGAATTAGATTTAGCATGAAATCCATCAAAAACTATTTCTGTTGGAAAAGTTGTGCATGTTGCACAAAAGGAATTTCTTGAATATAAAATGGATTTTTAAACTATAGAGATATTTGATGAGTATAACTTAATATTTTTTAACAATTGAGTGGAAATATTAAATATGTTACTTTAAAAACAACACTGCAAAATTAGAAGTAAAATATCAGTTTCATTATTCTGAAATATATATATATATCATATCACTTACTTAATTTTACGATGTTTAGTTCACTTTACTAAATTTTTGTAAATTTCAGCAACATATTATTCTTATTTAAAAAAGCTGCTTCATTATCATTTATTTTTATCATTTTTCTTTTTCTTTCTTTTTAAAAAGTGCCATATTTCTATCAAAATTAGTTTGCCATTTAGTAGCAAATATAAATAAATATCTATAAGATTGTAAGTAAATATTTACTATATTCTTGTATGCTTTCTTTTTTCATGATAAACTGACCTCATATTATATATACAGACATATACCAACCATTTTTTGTTTGATGGCAGGTCGTTATAATCAAACATTAATTTTATGTATCCGGAAAATCTAACAATTTTTAAACAAATCTTTAAAATTCCTCAAAATGAATATTATTTTTGTTTTACATAAATCAATATTCTATAGGTAGCGAGAAATAAAAATTAAGTAAATTTTAACAAATAATAAGTGGTATTTATGCGTTGTGAATCACATGATTTTAAAGTTTAATAATATATGTTAAAAATATTTACAGGATCCTGCTCAAAACGTAACCAGTTCCAACTGCCTGACACAGATGGAAGTTTGGGGAGATGATGAGAAAGATCTCTATATCAGCTGCACAATGCGATCAATAGAAGTGGGCACAGTTGGTGGAGGAACTTTCTTACCTGCTCAATCCTCTTGTTTAGAAGTAAGACTGAAATTTTAATTTTCATTTAGTTTTTTGAAAGATAATTTCACTTCTAAAGATAAAAAATAAAAAAAAATTCTAATTTTACTTTTAAGAGAATTTGATAACTTAAGTTTAATTTTTGGTTATGCTGCTCAACTATCAAGGAGGCTTGTAGATTATATCAGAGAAAATTTCATCATTATCTACATAAAAAAATGGGATGAATTTTAAATTGAATCCTTTTGTTTAGAAATCCATTTAATTTATCATCAAGTACGTTTAAAAATTCAGTTTACCACGTAATAATGTCAATGAGTTAAAAAGTGATATGAACAATGGAGATAAACCACTTTTTTGTATTAAGTTAATGCTTTTGTATTAAGTTAATGCTAAGCTCAATATTAAAATTGTATTGTTTTCCCCAATCTTTCTGGCTTGATACATCACTATATTTTTCCATTCCTCCATGAAAACAAGTTTTTCCCAATGCTTGATTCAGGATTTTCTGAGTTAAATTACAAAGCTGCAAATTTTTTTAATAAAAATGAGTGGAAAAAAAAGAGTAATGAGTCTGATGTGGATTGGCTATTTGTAAAATAATATAAAATGCTTATAACATTACTCCTTAAGTCTTACAAAATAGCACTAGTTTGACTCCATTAAAAAAACTGAATTAAAGAAAGGGTTATTAATACACTCTCAGTATTAGATGCTAATGTTTAACATGACATAAAAAAAAAAGTTTAATGCTCAAATGTTTCATTATGTTGATAAATTTATTCTAAATAAATAGAAATTCATAATTTAACGTATATTACATTCACATAAATAAAAAAAATAATACACACTTTTTTTTAATGTTACAAAATATTTATATAACCTATTTTACCTGATACTATTATAATGTCTGAATCTCTTGTAGATTTATCCCTCCCCCTATAGTGCCTTATCAAAATTAATTTTCTGTTATAGCTATTATTGTGTATTAAAATGTTTTTTTTGTAGCTTTTAGGGGTAAAAGGTTCGTGTGAGGAAAGCCCTGGTGGGAATGCGTCTAAACTAGCAAGAATTGTTTGTGCTACCGTTCTTGCCGGAGAACTGTCTCTAATGGCGGCTCTTGCTGAAAACCATCTTGTGCAATCACATATGACTCATAATAGGTAATTAAATGATTTTGTCTTTCTGTTATAGCTTCATTTGTGTTAAATTTGAATGACATATTTAAAAAAGTAAACAATGGATTTTTTCTAAATCGTACCGACGAATCTAGGTATATATATATGACACAATGACAGTTTGTGCCTCAACTGATGTGCTATAAGTATTTTTCTTTTAAAACATCATGTGCACCAACAATTAGTATATTTTTATCTATCTTGTAAACCATTAAGATAAGTGTGTTAAAACCCAAACCTTAAATCAATAGTTATTTAGGCATTTGTTTTTGTGCACACTGTACATCTATTATTCTATTCTATTTTATTAGTTGACAGAAAAGGTGCTATTTTCCATTATTTGAACTTTAAATTGAGATGCCTTTCATTTGGTTATGCTAAACAAATGTAGAAATTGCATTAAAATTTCCACTTATAAATGTTTCTGTAAAACATTTAGTCATCTCATCTGATTGATGATGTTGTTTATTCCAATTGAATTTTATTCTGATTGAAAATGTGTGACTTGCAACTAGTTGCAATTATTCATTCTTATGAAATTACATGCTTTGGGTTGAACAAAATAATGTAAACACTTCTATACTAAGTCACTTTTTCATATTTGTCGAGAAATACTTAGAGAATTGTTTTAAAACTTTAGAACTGTTTAAGTCGTGGGATTTCTTGTATATATCAATAAAGTTACGTTTGCTTTTTTTTTTTGGTTTGAAAAGGTGCAATTAGTTACTAACAAAGAAGGATGTTTTTGAACACCTTATGCCAAAAATACAGTGATAAGCAATTATGTCGATTATCATATGAAATAACTACACAAAATTTCGTAAACCTATCTTAAATATTAGTGGAAATATGGACATTTTTATAAATAAAAAAAAAACTGATTTATTTGACTTATGTTTTCTAACTATAACTGCAGAAATATTCAATTAAATTAAATCATATTTTAGATTAATAATAAAAATATTTTAAAATTGTGCAAGATATGTAAGTAATCTTTTCATACTGTGCATGCGCAGAAAAACATATAAATCTTTTTTTCATAATTTTCGTTACGTGTTTGGTAACTTAAATATCTTGAAAATGCAAAAGTTTATAGCAAACTTCTAAGTAGCTTTTGTACTTTTTTATTGAAAGTTTCAAATGACAAGGGGTTTTCCACAAATTTCATTTTCTATCATAATGTCACTGTATTTTTTGACATAGGTATTCAAAAACATTTTTTTCCATTCATAATTGACGTCCCTCTAAACTTTATTGATATGTGTGAGATATCGCATGATTTTAAACACTTCTAAAGTGTTCATTGAAAAATATGAAAACATGAGTTAGTGTGGAAGAGTTTCCATAATTTTATCCAAACCTCTGTATTTTTATAATGTGTAGTAACGAAAAACATGTTTTTTTTGTTTTTTTGACAGGTCTTCTGTTAATATTGCATCAGCCGTACCTCGATCTTCATTAGATATCTCATCCAATGTTATATCAAGATAGCAAAAGCTATTTACAACACAGACTTAAAGCCAAATCTCAAAGTTTTCTTTTTCAATACAAGACTGCCAAATGGGCATTAGGAAACAGAATGATGTTCAAATCAGTGATAAGACAGCTACAGTTGACGAGTTTTGTTCCAAACTTAAATAATAATTTCCTTAGTTGAGTGAGCACATTTTTTTTTACCATCAAAGTATACAAGCTTTTTTTTTATTGTTAGAGAAAAGAAATCATTTGTAAATAGGAAGTTGATGATAAAAATAGAGCTTAATGTATGATTTACAAATGTAAAATAATCTATTTAATTAATGTAAAATAGTTTATTGTGTATTAAAGGAGTGTTTTTTAACTATGTATCATGTAATTAATTGTACTACATATGATTTATTTACATTATTTTAATGTGCAGTTAATACATATTTATAAAGGATCACATAACTTTTTCAACATCATAGGATTGTTACCACTCAAAAATTTTAGTTGTTGCCTGCCTTCATCGGATCTAGCTGCAAAGTAAAAAATATATATATTTAAGGAATATTTAGTAAAGTAACATTTTATAAATACTAACACTCATATTAGCTTTTAGTTTTTTTTTTCGTATAACACTTCTTCCAAAAGTTCAAATTATTGAATACAATTTTACTAGTTTCTCCCTGCATTTTAAATATTTTTTGATAATTTAAATAAGTAATATTGCTTAATGAATTAAAACTGAAATGTTACTAGTAAACTTTGACAATTAAATAAAATATTAGTTCATTTTTATAGCTGTTTGCAGCTATAAGAAAAGGAAGATTTGGAATGTAGCACTCTGAATCTCAATAATTTTCTTATCAAATATACAATCAATTCACTGTTAGTTAAATGCTATTACTAAAGACTTTCCACAAGTTATTTTATATGTTTATAAAACTCTTTATTATAATGATTATTGAAATTTTCTTTAGTAGAGTTTTTATCGAAAAATAAAAAAGTGCATTAATCAAAGTATAGAGATTGAACACAGAATTACAAGACAAAAAAACTATTTTGCTAAAAACATTAATCTAAGAAAAGGAAGAATTATGTGCAAGGCTGCCAATTATCTAAACTTTGTGGAGGAAATTTCATCTAGTGTTAGCAAAGTTAATGCATTTAATATACAGTTCTTAGTTTTGCAAACCACTATATGTGAATGATTCGAAAGTTTATATGAAGAGCCATTTTGCTCCAGTTGTCTTGCAGTAAAGTAAATTAACCGAAATTCTAAAATCTTAAGATTTTAATTGTCTCTCATTCTTTAAAATGGTTGGCAGCCCTGCATATGGATTCTGACAATAGTTTACAAGTTATAAGAAAATAACTTATCTCACTAATGGTGCTTTAAAAAAATGTCCATGTTTTTATTATTATTTTACTATGTCTTTATTAAAATGCTTCCATATAATGGTAAAAAAAAAAGTTTTTAAATATTTTTTCATTTTGGACTAAATTAATATGGCATATACATACTATACAACCCAATATAAACACTTAAATGAACTTAATTTTGTTAAAATATAAAATTGTCAAAAGAATGTCAGTTCAGCTTTTGCCCCATTTTTAACACATATCACTTTGCATGACAAAAATTCTGCATTTGTGACAGATGCTCTGCTTTCGGCAAGAAATTTTATAAAGTAACATAATATTGAAAACGAAAAAAAAAATGCTTAATCTTGTTTACTTTCAAAGGCTCACCAGAAAGCCATTCAAACAAAGTGGTATGTTATAGGAACATTTGAATTATTTAAATGTAGTGGGGAGCAACATAACTTTAAATTTTTTTTACCAAGAATTAACAAAAACTTTTTCCACATCTCAGAAATGATGAGGCAAATATACTTTTAAATAACCTACTTTTTTAAACAATTTATAAAAAGGAGGGGAAAAAAACAGCTTTTAGAAAAAAGTTTCAAAAACTTGCATGCCAGGGGTCTGTTTAGAAGAAATTTGGGTCCGTTAACGGACCCTTCACAAAATATCTATTCATAAAAACGGACCCTTCACAAATTTTTTTATCTTCATGATTGTTTTGTTAATCGAATAAACCCTTCTGAGGGGGAAAATAAAAGAAAGATGGATGTAAACGAACTAAGTTTTGTCTTCGGCAGACGCTTCTTCCATTATTCGTCCAAAATGAATATTCTGTATTCAGCAGTATAGGCTAAATACCAAATATTTGTATGTTGCATCTCAAATTTAGAAGCAGCAATTGCTGTTTATTTTAGAAAATAAACAGCAGTTAAATAAACAGAAACAGCATAATCTTGTATCTATTTACAATTTAAAAACTCCTTGAAAAAGTTTTTTGCAATTACCGGACCCTATTTGCACAAATGCTTAACCTTGGTTGAAAAAATGTGACTTAACGTTTATTTTATATTCACAAATTAGAGTAATTTTTTCACAATTTTACAAAAATGGACCTTTCTCAAAATGTCTGGACAGACCCCTGCATGCAGTATTAAAAAATTTATAAAAATTCTCTTTTTGTGTCACCCTATCAACAAAAGTTTCCTTTCTTTGCAAGGAATAATTAGTAAACTTACCATGTTCAGATTGTATCCAAAGTCTATCACAGTAGTAATCTATAGTGCTCATCAGTTCTTTATCAGTAAATATGCTTGTGTTAATGGGAATGAAGGGATCTAAAAGTTCAAATCCCTATAAAGTACAGAAATAAAAGATAAGCATTAAAAAAATTTCCATTTTAATTACATTTTTTTAATAAATCTTTACTAGACAAAGTTTCGAGTATCATAAATGATATGATATATTGAACAACTTATAAATATCTGAGGCATGCAACTGCAAATTGTTTAACAATATTTAAAGTAATCAATTAAAAGAAAACAAAATAAATAATAAAATTATTAATTTTAAGAATAGAAAAAGTTGCAAGGAATGCTCACAAATTTAACTCCCAACATCTTTTCAAGTAAAAAAAAGGGAAGGGGGCTAAAAAAAGAACCAAAACTATGAAAATTTCAGCCAAAAAGGAGAAAAAAACAACCATGTTTGAAAGATGGATTAAATGTTTTTATAACATTCTTTTTGTTAATTAAAAAAATATAATTTTCTTTCATGAATTTATATTTATAAATATATTATATAAAATTATTTAAAACTATAAAAAAATATATATATAAAATTATTGCTCATAAACAATACATTGTATTGGTTTCTAAGATAATTAGAACATTACTTCAATATGTTTAAATTAGTAACAGCATTAGAATAGTTATGAGATATTTGTAAGAAATATTCATATTCCATTTGCAACAATTGTCTGTCATTTTATAAAATGCTAAGCCTACAAATCCCAACATGAAAAGTATATTGCATTTATTAATTTGCTGAAAGCATAGAGGAGAGTAATACATATATATCACATAGTTCTACAGTTATCTTTGAATTTTATTAACTTTAAAAAAAATATCAAAAAATTTCATTATTTCTAATTTTGTATTTATTTTAAAATATTTAGATTTCTGATATTCTGAATATAGATTTCTGAATATTCATGTTCTTTTCTAAAGTCAAACAAGCCATGCCAAAGCAGTTATTTCAGCTTGATTTTCAAAAAACTGATGGAATAACATGGATTTCCAAAACTACAAATGAGAATTTTAAGATTACTATAATTCTGAAAATGGTTGTCAACTTAAATTAGTGTTAAGCATGTGATCATACTGTAGTAGATAATAAGTCTAATAATTTTTGTTACGTCATTTTTTAAAGATAAATAGTAATACTCATCAACTTCAAAAGAATAAATGGATTTTTGAGATATTATAATTTTTAAAAAGTGGATTTGAGAAGAATTTCAGTTTCAAATATTTTAAATTATTTTTTTTATCCATTTTTGTTCTGTATTGAATAACTGAAATATGTGACACAAAATTAATTCATCAGTTAAGTATATCTATAGCAAAGGCATGGCATGAATCATACCAACTTGAAAATCACAGTTTAAAAGGAAGATTCATATTTTCTGGCTCCATATAATCAATTTGCTTCATTCAAGATTAAAACATTTAAGGATATAGTTCATTCTTAAAAAATCACAAGATTGGATATTTTTTACGAAGTCACTGAAAGTGATTGAGAAATGGTAACTAATTCAAAATATAAAATAATTTTTGATTTAACAAAAGCATTATAATGTGCATTAAGACACACAGAAAAAAAAACGATTTTTAAGTAATTTCACTAATTTAAAAGCAAAAGTACAAAGAGAATGTTGCTAAACTTTTTTATATAGCTTTATTTAAAACTTCTATCTTCATTGAAGTGTTTAATAAATTAGAATAACTATTTTTAAATGAAAAAGAAATCATATGTTTTGAAAGTGCCGAGCTCCATCCCACTATATTTATCACAGATTTCACTGGGAAAGTAAATAAAGAAAATGACCCCTAAATTCCACACTATAAAGATTTGTGATTGTTGAGTTGTTAACTCATACCCATAAAGTCACTTAAGTATCAAAAATTCTAAATTACTGTAGGTAAAAATCAAAAGCTAAAACATTTTTGCAGTTTAAAGTCTCTAAGTTCTAAATAGGTTAACACCAGAATTACAAAGTTTTATTATGGTGAATTACAATGCTCAAATATCAATCGAAATTAATATTTGAACATTAAAATGTGATAAATATGTAAATTGTAAACTGCATTGTGAATGTTAATTGAGAAATTTAGATTAGTTTTAAATTAGACCTCTCCCCAGTGTTTATTAATAATATTAGCTATTTTAAAAATTCATGTTAAAATGTCCATTTATCATCTAAAAATCAACAATTTAATAACATAACTGATTTATATTTTTAAAGAATGAACACTTTTAGTGAAAACTAGCATTATTTTAGATAGCTGTACAATATTAAAAACACATTGAAAAAATAAATAGAAAAAGAGCACTCCATGGCCCCTGAACATTAATTTCAAGTTAGCTCTTTCTGCATTTCAAAATGGTAGAGGAAATACAATTTGGGGATTTTTGGGGATTTAGACAAATAAAATAAATAACAATTGGGTAAATAATGGGATTTATTTAGGAATTATTTAACATAAATATGCCAAAAATATTAACTTATTAGAAAACAAATAATAAATAGAAATTAAACATATAAAAGTTCAGGTACTAAAACTAGCCAAATTTTATACAAAGAGTTATGAAAGAAATCATTTTAAATTAAGGAATAATGGTTATTTCATACAAGATTTAAAGTTACAAAAAATTGTAACAGGAAATCTACAAGGAATTGTAATTGTTCCTAAAATACATTTTTATATCTAACTAAATTCTTAGTGGTATTTTTTTATCCAATGTTCCATATATTTATAATGATTAATTAATAAAATATTCATAATTATTACTTCTTTCCCTAAAAGGTAATGTGGCGTACATTGAACATACAGCTTAGCATAACGGTCATGTGGTATCATATCAGCACTTGTAATAACTACAGCATTATTCTGTAAAAAATAAAATATTTAATTGGTATGCATTTAATACAATTTATCAATAAGTAATGAAAATAGTAATTGACACAATACCAGAATAAAAATTGTACTATAATTATGTTAAGACACATAAAGCCACATCATAAAAATTTTACACATTTCTAAATTGCTTATGCAATTAAATAAAAGTTCAGTTTTTCAAAATCACTAATAATATCTTTTAAAAAAATTGCTTTATTTTAAAAATACACTAAATTTTAAATTTTTTAAACAAAAAAAAACATTTTTTTTCTCAAAATTTTCATTGTTTAAAAGTGTTTTCCCTTCCGAATAAGTATCTGTTTGCTTTCTTCATCAAATCAAGATGTCAAAAATATAAAAAAGTATATAGCAAAAACATTACACCACATTAACTATAGTCATTAATGATAACATATTTAGTATCATGAAAATTTTAATGCAGCACCAATAGAAGTTAAAAGTTTGGGCCCCTTATAATTTATTATTTTTTTCTTTTCTGAATTTTTTCGAACATCTCAGGAACAAAATGAGTAAATCATATGATATTTTTGAGCACAATTGTAAATCACTCATAGTTTTTGACATTTTAATTTTTATTGTTTCCAAATATTCATTTTTTTATATAATAGTAATTTAGGAGAATCTCCTCTACAATCATAAAACTGTGGTATGAAGAATTTTCCTCATATTTAATTCTAGATAATATACTATCCAAATCTAGATAGATGGGTGTTTCAGCACAAAAAAAACCAAGGCTTTTTCTATATACAAAAGTAAATGTAGGAGTAGGTAGAAAATATAGGAGTGAGATTTTTTTTATGTTCACAATCATTTAAGAGGACCACCAGTTGTTTAAAACACTGTTATTCATTTGAAGGTAATTTCAATCAAGCATGTATCTTCTTTAATAATTATTATTTAATTTAATAATCACCAAACTAGTAAGACAAGCAACTATCTACATTATATTAAACTGTTTAATTTTAAATGATAAAGTACAAAGCTTAAAATAACTTGGAAAAATAGTTTCTAAAAATTAATAGTTTAAAAATGAATTAAAATATAATAAAATTATAGCTACCCTATATTTTGTAGTATAAGTCAACATTTCAAAACTCAAAAATTTGATGAAAGTCAGAGGATTGACTTATACATCAGTATTAAAGTCAGACATTTTTTGATCATAAAATATCGATGCATTGTAAACAATAAAACAGATAAAAATAACGCTGTTCGATTTATCACTTTCAAAAACTATTTCTGTTTCGTTATCATATAAAGTTTATTTTTTTTAAAAAAAAAACATACTTTAAATTACGTCAAGAATAAGTAAAGAAAAGAAAAACAATGAAAATTTTTAAAACATACCAAAAAGTTACAAAGTAAAAGATTCCAAAATATCATCTATGCAAGATTCTATAACATTAACAGTGTTGTCATACGTATCCCACTCTGCTATGTATTCTTCATCCTTTATATACTGAGTCCCACATAAAATTTTCTTTACCCCACCCAAAAAATCAAAAAAATTTTAAAAGATTTTACAACATTTGAAACCATTTTTGTTTATTGTCTAATTACATCATACACATCCAGTATCATGTCTTAGTATCATTTGACAAAACACACATTTGACATCTAGTATCATTTGACAAAAAACATGACATGTGGGCAAATGTATCATATCAAGATAGAACAATGTCAATGTTCAAAACAATGAAATAGGCTATTTTATAATCAAAATAGCTAGTCTACTTATACACCAGTATATATGATAATTTAGGAATGATTAACATACATTAAAAGGAGCCCTCAAACTATAATGACATGCAAAGGAAACAGATTATTGAAAAAAGGATTATTTATCTGAAAAAATTGGCTTGAACATGGCTTAACCAGCAGTACAAAGATAACATCAACAATTAATTACATAAAAAACAAATAATTATGCAAAAAAAATATTTTCAAAGAAGGTGAAACAACATACCCAATCATTATTTAAAAGTTTCTTCATGGCACGAACAATTGTAATATCATCTGCCAAAGCCTGAAATTAATGTAATAAGAATAAAAGACATAGTAAGCTAGCTTGTACATTTTGGAAAAGAATAAAATCTCAATTTGTTTGAATAGCACTCTGAATTTGAGAAATGACATACAACATATAGCTTAATTGTTAATTCATTTACTTTTATTAACTCAATTGTTTTAAATATAGAATAGTATAAAAAATAACTTACATTTAAACTTTGAAATTTAGACATCATGTTAATAAAGAACTATAAATAACATAATAGATAAACTATAATAAAAATAGCTCTAATCTATAAGATACAAAATTTGATTTCAATAAGATACAAAAATAGCAAAACCATCAGATTAAGTGAATCAACTTGAGCATTTATTTCACTGCAAGACTTACTGAACTAATTACATTAAAAAAAGATTAAAATATTATAGGAATTAAAATATTATTTAGCATGTAAAAAATTATAACTAATTTGATAAATTAAATAATATTTTATGAATTAATATCTTATAAGAACCTCAAGGACAGGTCAAAAAATAGAACAATTTAAATGCATAAAAATTTACTTTTGAAAGAGACAAAGTGTTTAATTTAAGTTAACATAAAATATGACATAAATTCAATAGTATAAATATTTTACCATTATTTAAAACAACTGTAACATACCACAGATTTATCGGCTTTTTTAAACTGAAATTTATTGGTTTTTGAAAAGAAAGCATTTACACCATCAACCACAACTGCTGTTTTGAACCTATATTAATAAAACAAATTAATTAATTAAACAGAAAATACAAAAGCCTCTTGTTTTGAAGTTTTTCAACCTCCTATATGCTTTAAACCAGAAGCAGCCACACTGTAGTGATCATCGACCCCTAAAATTTTATAATTCTCTTATCGACCCCCTCTGTAAAAAATTACACGAAAAAGCGTTACTTGTATCTTAAATTATTTATTTTATTTTGATAAAATTAAATTTTTACGTAAATCAATGAGAGGGATGTGGCCTCGGAATTCCACATTCAATTTATTTCTCTGCTTTGTTAAAAAAGAATTAGCAGGGCTATAGCTATATTCAACCATGCATGAGCTAAGGAATGCAAAATTTGTCAAATATTTATATTTGTTCAAAATTTACTCAGTAAAATTATTAAAAAGCATCTATGCTTTAAGGTCAACTGATAATTCACAAACTTACTTTTGCAAGAACCAGTCAATATTTTTACCTTGGGCAGAAAGTGAGGCGATAATTACCTCCAATGCATAATTTAAAATAATCACTTAATTTTTAGTGATGATTTCTATTATTTTCATTCTTTGTCGGTTGTAGCTAATTGTCGTATAATTGAAAAGGATTGAAAATCAACAATTCTTTAAATAACAATGGAAACTTAGACAAGTTTATTTTAACTTGAAAGCTTAAAATAACTGTCCATGCATGAATTTATGTAATATATNTATATATATATATATACTTTTTATCACTTAAGGCAGGATTGATTTCTGTAAGAAATTCTGTAACTGTTTCAAACAATTCAAAACATCTTTGCAAACACGCTTCTCTTGACATACATCATATTTATGTGAATGTAATAATACAGAGCTCTCATGGTACAGTACACAACCCGTTATCCGGAAATCAGAAAACCGGAAAACCAAAAAACCGGAACGAAATTCCATAAATTTTCCCGCCATTTAAAAAAAAAAAATTTTTTTTTTCCTCATAAGATTTTTTTAAAGATGCTTACCTTACCATAATTTTGAAAATAATCATTAGTGTATTACTCCATCTTTTTTCTTCTTTTTAAGATTCTTTAAAAAAAAAAACGGCTTTTTGTAGCGATTCAGAAAACCGGAAAAATCAGTTATCTGGATTAGCGATGGTCCCGATCGTTCCGGATAATCGGTTCCCTACTGCACTTAAAAAATTTTAAATGTCACATCAATATTGTTATAAAAGTTATATATACATTCTCATTATCAAAGGAGAAGTAATACTCATTGAGAGTTCATTGGAACCATAAATTTGCCCTTATTAACCACAGAGTCAATTAATGAGAGACCACACCTAATGAGGCCTTATTAACCTAATGAAAGACCATGGTACATTGAAGACTATAAATGATACTTATCACACAATAAAAACTAACTTTGTAGTTTTTAAAAAAAATCACTTTTGTAAACTAAAGAGAGAGTTTGATGAACGTTTGGAAAAGAGCTTTTTTGACATTAATAGATTTTCAAATCATGCAGTAAGGGCTCAAAATTATGATGAATATGACAAAATAATCAAAGATTATTTCAAAGAACGTTCATCTCCCTGCAGAACAATTTATGTCTAAGTTGCAATAAAAACTTTATATGCTGTTAATCTTTGTTCTATTATGTAGTCGTTTATACATAATTCAATTAATACTTAATTATTCAATGTTCCTTAGTTTGGAATTTTAGTTGGATCATGAAATTAGTGAACATTTAAAAAAAATTTCAGTTCAGTGAGAAATTATAGAATAATTTTAATGATACCCACAAAAAATTTATAATTATCAAAAGTTTTGTTACAGAACACTAGACATAATTCTGCTTCTGGGTTACAGAATATTCATTACAAAACTTTTTTTAAAAAAACTACATTACCGAACTTCTACAGATCTATACAGAATTTCTACAAAACTATTTACTACAGAAATTTTTAATGCACATTTTAAATTGATAAAAAGAAAATATAAAAGTGAAATTTAGGGGGGGGGGCGAACTTATAATTAAAAATCAGATTAATTTAAATATTAAAAGAAACTATGCTATGGGTAAGAGATAATTATGTTTTACCTGCCAGACTGCGAAAGAAGTTTAATTTCTTTAAGAAGTACTGCTACACAATCAGAAGCGTGTCTTACTCTTTCAATACCCTGCATAGAATAATTATTATTAATTGTTAAAAATTAAAAAGAAACTAGTTCATACATGAATAAAAGCAAAAAAGAAAATGGATACAAGTAGGCACTAAACTACAATGAACATAAACTATTGTACATTTAAAAAATATTACAGTTCCCTCATGAAAAAACACACTTCTAACATAGCATAATAGAAATTATTCATGCAATTTAACTTTTAGAACAAACGCTTTCGAATATAGGCTAGGTCAGGGCTCGAAAAACTGCCCATCCTCGGCAGTCAAAAATTCCCCGAAGACAACGAATTTCTCGAATCCGGAGTTCACGTGGACAGCCATTTTCCTGTTAATGTTCGTGATACATTTTCAATTTTTGTTATCTTACAAGAGTCTAGCGCCTCACTTCTAAAATGACCCTCTAATACTAGGGTTTACTATTAGTAACCTAGTATTTCTTTTATTACTGTATAATGTAATCCTAGTATTTGTAATTCTAGTAATTACTAATTCATTGTGCAATTTATATAAATGTTTGTAATAAATTAGAGAAAATTATATGTTTATTTATTTAGAAGCTACGGCTAGTTTCAAAGGAGAACGGGTACATTGTTGGACAAGCCGCTCTCGGGAACGAGTAAAGTTTTTTCGAGCCCTGGGCTAGGAAACATTTCAACCAAATTAGAAAAATTATTAAAAAAAAAAGAGAAAATAAAATATTAATAACATTTCAAAATTTACTTTGAAAACCAATTTGTTTAACAATTGATTTCATTCATCTGACTCATTATTGTACTGTACTACAAAGTACTGTAGTTTAAGAAGAAATAAAAATTAAATCATTCATATAGTTCAAATCATAAATTTAAACAAAAAAAATATTTACATGTTCAATAACATCTGTAAGAGGAGCTCCTGCTTCAGTAACTTCTCTTTTACTCCAAGTGTAGGATTTTGAAACTCGTAACTGCATAACATGATAGGAAACAAAATAAATCGATTAACTATAGTTTCATGAAAAACACCAACACAAAATTTTAGTGCAAAAACAATAAACCTCATTTTATGTAACTGTCTTAAACTAAGTATTTTATGCTTTCTAAAAATAAAATTAATCTTATTTTATCTTATGATTTAAGTTGAACAGCAGACCCATTTTTGAGTTTACGACTATCAATGTTCAACTCCGTAGCGTGGTAATTTTGAGCCTAACCCAAAAGACAAAGGAACTCCTGAAAAAAGTACCAGAAAAATTTTAACATTCATGGATGACTTTCTGATGGAACTAATTTTAGTCGTTTCTCTCCATGGAACTTTGCATTACATGGGGAGGAAAACCATGAAAACCTCCCGTGAACCGCAAAGGGATTCAAACTAATTATGCGTCTACCACTGAAGCATGGATTCTGTCAGCACTGTGATCAGTGCATTATCTCATTCAGTTTCAAACAGAAATTTGATAGGAAAACTCTCAAATTATGTAGAATGAGAGTTACTTCAGATGATAATTAGCAGAGAAACTTTTGCGGCTGATGGTGATGCTTATAAAAAGCAAAAATATAAAACACTTAACAGATTAATTCATAAAAGTACAAAAAATTGAAAACAAAAACATATTTGACAGCATTTAGAGGATGTGATAAAATTTCGAGGATGCTTTGAGAATCGTAACTAAAAATATTTCTCATAATAATTACGGTGCTAGAATAAGCAAAAAGAAAAATATATCATTAAGCCAAAAATGGTATTGATCTTTCGTGCAATGCATTTTTTCTCTTTTGTTATATTTAGCACATACATGCCTATTTTCATCAGNATAAGGGATATGGCTGCTCAAAAAAGAGCATCTTCTTTGAAACAAAAGTCTTTGCTGGATTTCTTTTGAAATGGAAAATAAAGAAAAATGTGGTAAAATCAGTAATTGACAAAAAAAATTATAAAATGCTGAAATATGATTTTAAAAAAATTCAAAATGAAGAAAAGTAAAAAAAAAAATAATAAGTAAAAAATATTTAAAAATTGAAAAAGAAAAAAAAAATTTTTTTTTAAACAGAACTATTTTAGATAGATAGTACTGCCAGTCCGAACCTGGAAAAAGTGTGAAGGGAAGTTAGTGCATAAATAATAATCATTTGAATTAGATTTTAAACAACTTTCCAATTATCCGAACTTTTCATTATCCAAACCACGTTTGGTCCCTAAAAGTTCGGATAATCGGCGCTCTACTGTAATTAATTTAACATGGGGGACTTCAAAACATTGCCTGACGATAATATTTCAATGCTCCACTGCATTATCTCATTCAGTTTCAAACAGAAGTTTGATAAGAAAATTCTCAAATGATGTAAAATGAGAGTTACTTCAGATGATAATTAGCAGAGAAAATTTTGCGGCTGATGGTGATGCTTACAAAAAAAAATGATGAAAAAAACTAGTCTCTGAAGTGCTTTATAAAAATTAACAATATAAAACACTTAACCGATTAATTCATGTCTAGTTATTGTCTAGTTGTTGAGATTTATTAATGTAGCCCTTATAGGTGTCAAAGGTTGAAGGACTTTTAGTTTAATAAAATAAACACATAGGTGCCAACCTGTAATTGCAGAGCTTTTTTTCAATAATAGACATAATTTTAAGTAGTGATATTTAAACACAAACTACATTTAATTTAACTGCAAATTACATAATTTTTTAAGTAATTTAAAAAGTTTTGGAAAGCACTAATGGGAAACAAATATAATGATATACTGATTTGTGTACTCAATTTGTTTTTAGAATTTAAAAAGTTCTTTTGCCTGCATACATGTACCAATGTATATTATTGTATGTATGTACATTATTGTATATACCTGGAGATAAAACTTACATGACATACACATTTTATCACTAAAACAAATAAAATCTAAATCTCAAATGGCACAAAAAGTGTTAACTACCTTAGTTAATATTTACATTAAGCAAATGGGAAAACTGGATTATCTAAATCACATACAATAAAATAACTGATTCTTGTAACCAAATGACAGGCAATTTAAAAAAAAAAATTATAAGAAACAGCTGCTTAGAAAGTTAGTAGTCTAAGTAAGCTTCAAAATTAGTAACAAAGCTCATCAATAGAACTACTGTTGACTGAAAAAAGAATAAAACGATGTTTTACAGTTGCATGACAGATGACTTTAACTAAAATATTTGCATGAGTATAAGAAAATATCCTGAAGTAGCACCAAATTGTAGCTACAAATGGTAGTTATTTTGAATACATTCTGTAACAGTTTCCTGAGTTAATTATCTTATTAAACAGGCAATCATTATAACTGTTTTTAAAACAATGAGGAAAAATTGTAATAACATTTCTTAACTTCTCTTTAACTTTGTTTTTTTTTAAGATAGGTAAAACAGTGCACTAAATAAAAATACGTTTTTTAAACTTTTCTTTCTCTAAATAAATGTGTTTCTTCCCTTGAAAAGAACAATTATCTTAACCCATAAAATTGATAAGTACTTTCTACAACTTACTTGAGTTTTGAAAAATGTCAACAAATGTAAATTTAAAATAATTATGTTTACTTTATATAAAAATAATTATGCTAACTTTATATAAAAACTAATGAAAAAACTAGTAAGAAACTAAGAAAAAATATTAAAAAAATACATAATTACATCAAGTTCTTCGAGAAGTGAAGAATTTTGAGATTTGAAATGCTGTAACCATAAAGCTGAGTCAACAGGTAGGTCAATTCTCCTTTCTTTATATTGAGAATCTACAACTTCTTTGACATGTTTTGTCCATCTGGAAGCTAAAGAAGTGATTAAAAAATGCAGACTATGCTACTTTGTGTCAAGTTAACTTGGCAGAATAACAGACATAAAAAAACATTAGTTATTTGAATTTTTAAGAACTGAAATTGAAAATAATGATATTAAAAATGAAAGTCTTCCCAACATGTAAGAAGTGCAACTCTTCCCCCTAGCACATTTTCGATTGTCTGGAATTTTCCTTAGAGGACATTCTCTTACGATCAATTTTAGTATGTGACGTTTAGACTCATGGATTTAATACAGCAGAGGTTATATTGTAAATTATTGGAAACAATAAAATGAGAGTATTATTATTGATAATTTCTTATACAAAAACCTTTTATTCAATGCTTAATTTAATTCTATGTATTATGTCAGATTCACCACAACCAATGAGAGCCACTAAAACTGTTTGATTCTTTTAACAAAAGCAAGGCAAAAATCAGAGACAGGAATAAAGTTTAACTTGGAAATAACCTGCTGATGCAACGATTTTAAAATTATGTTTCTTTACTGCTTTTAGATTAAGCTATTTTTAATCAATAAAATTTGATTTATTCGATTATAAAAAAGGGCCATTTATATGAGTTAAATATTTTTAATTTATACTACATAAGTTTTAATTGTGGGAACTGATTGTCTCTGTGCAAATGTATTACACTTCTTTTTACCAATATTTATTAACAAAAATTTCACTAAAATATAAATGAACAAAAATATATATAATTTCTTAACATCATGAATGCACATATTGGCTGCATCTTTTTATGTGTATATTGCTTGCATCTTTGAGTGACAAGCAGAAACTTATTTCTTCTCTTCTTCAACTGACAGGTAAATTAATATATTTTTATTTGCAATATTAAGTTGCAGCATTAGATGATGCAGATAAAAACTTTAAAATGATAGGATCAGATAATCAAAAAAATTTTAAGAAATATTCTATCCATTCCTTCAACAAACTTAAAAATGGTATACTTTAATTCATTAAATGTTGGGATATATGAAATAAATTATTAAAAGAAAAAAAGAACACTACAAATTAATATTAGCTAAAGCTACTTTAATAAAAGTTTGTTTCTTTTTTATTTTAAAAAAACATTTTGTTCCATGTGAATTACAAAAAACCTAAATCTGTCTTTCCTTTGAAAATAAGCTTTTTGTGTTACATGCAAAAATGACCTATTACAGTGCATAAAGAATAGGTTTTAGCTCAGAGGCAACATTAGTAAATAATATTTACAATTGGAAAAAAATAATTAAAAAATTGTAAAAAAATTATTTTATCTACTCAACATAAGGATAAAAAAAAAACTTACCCCAAGGTAGATGTACCAACAGAAATTTCGAGTCATATAAATAATGCAGAACATGAATTAATGTTGAAGATTTACCGGTCCCATTAGCGCCATCTAACAGTTATGTAAGAAAATTACACACCAAAATCAAAACATTTATGTCAGCATTATCACTACTACTTTGAAACCTGTGAAATGAACATGTATAGGATGAAAACTAAAATCTTTAATGCATTAAATAATATTGTATACACATTATTCATTTCATGAAAAGCTTATTTTGTTAGAAATATAATTTCTTGAAGAAAATATATTTCTTAAATGGGTTTTGAGGAACCATTATTATTCCCCAAAATGAAGAGCCTTTTTCAAAGCATAACACTTATACATGAAGTCCTCATTTTGACGAAGTGAACATGTCAGAGAAAATGTCTGGAATGTGAGCTCTTAGCTAAGTTATTATGTCAGTACTTTCAGATCTTTGCAAAGTAATCGTGTCAGCAAAATGATCCATTGCAGAAGTTAACAGAGTTTGTTCAATAAGGTAAGATTTTCCATAGATATTAAATTACAAATTTATACTGCTTTTAAACACTTAAAGGATACGTAAAACAAATCTAACAGCAGGATTAGAGAAGTCTATCTTGCTTAAGATGGATATAATTTCAACGGCTGGCTCACGTACCATGATTGCACACTCTCTAAATGTTTGCATCTATAAGATAATTATATAAATACTTAATATACTTTTTTAAATTTAAATATTTCTTTAAATTCATATATTTTGTAAAATTCATATATTTCTTTAAATTCATGCATTTCTTCACAGAAAAATATCACAAAGCAGGGTAATATATTTTCAAAATTACAGAATTAGAAATTATTTTATTTTCTAAAAATTTTAAAAAAAATCTTAAAAATAAAAAGTATAACAATAAGAAAAAATGAGAGAGAAGAAATAGTACTGATATAAAAATAAACAGCATAAAATAAAAATAAAAAACTGATACTTTATAAAAATCAACTCTTATTTCGAAATGTTTTTATTGATGAAAAGAACATTGCCACTAAAAAATTCATTTTTTACTTCAAATAAACAAAATTGTATGAATCAAACTACCTAACAACTGTAATAAAAAAAAATCTGAAAGAAATTTCAGGCCTTGATAAAAAAAGTTAAAACTTAGTTCCAATATTTGAATACATTTGTAAGGCAGATATTTTCAAGGATATTCTTTTAATGCGTTGGCATTTTATTAAAAAATAAAAGGAGACAAATCCAAATTTCTTACACCCTAAGGGTAGATGTTAAGAAAATTTAGTCAATGAACCACAAGACCAGTAATTAAAAGACATAAGAAATCCATTCACTTTACATGTATCTATAAATTTTTTTTTCAAAAAAGTTAATAAAACGAATTTGAATGAAAAAATTTACGAGGGAGAGAATGTGTTATGGTTACATTTATGATGAAATATGCAGTTTTGCAACAAATATACACAACAAAATACAAAAAGAAATATCTGAAAATAAAAACAGCAGACCATCACTTTATATCAATCACTGGCTCGAGGGACCACTGCTAATTTATTTTATTATGTTCCAAGTCAAGTCAGTCTGTTAAACCAGCCACCATTATTTTATAACATGTAATTTTTTATAAAAATTTAAAAAGGAAAATAAATTTTAACATTTTTCGTAAAAGTTGTTTATTTATATAATTAATGTGATTAATAAATCAAAAGTGATATGCATAGAAAAGTAAGTAATTGGATATAACATAATACAATTAATGGCATGGATTGTATTGGATTTGATAAGATTAGTCAATCAACCAGCCATTCTCAACAATTTGCATTGTAAGTTTTTTCTTAATGAAAATGTGTCATTTAAAGATATTTAGTGGCATATACTTATAAATTGGAACACAAATCCTTAAAACATTAAGTATCCAATTTCCTTCTAGAGCATATTTTACAATATTACCTTCCTTCTCAATAAAATCACACTATCTTTTTAGTGAGTTCAGAATTGGACTTAACTTCTCCTTAATCGAAGCAACTTATGGCAAATCCTTATGAGTTATTGGTAATGTCTCTATTTGGGATAGATGGAAAAGAGTTTCTTCATCTCTGATTTTTAATTATTCTGATTTAACTTAAAGACTGAAAAAAAAGTCTGCATTTACATGATGCATTGTGCTTTGAAATATAATATCAAATTGGTAAGATAGCAAAATGAGAGCATAATGCAGTAATCTCATAGCTGTCAAAGTAGGAAAGCCTTTTTTGCATTTAAACATGGCTAATAGTTGCTTATGGTCAGTAATTAGGGTGAATTGTAAAGGGCAAGATTAGTGGTCGCCATGTAGCAACTAAATAAAATAAATTGGAAAGCAAAAAGTACTATCGTTCGCCAACACCTATTTTGGTAATTTAACACACAATCTTCACTAATCCTTAGCTCCTGGAAAAGAACATACATGAAGATCAGAAAAACGATTTAATTTTAATAACCTCTGTTAATTTTTTATTTAAATGTTTGACAAGTTGTATGGTAATGAATTTCCTACAAAGAATCCATAAATAGGCTAAATTTAGGTGCAATAAAATTGAATCCTAACTTTATTTTCAATCTATTCAAATATAAGGATTTTATTTCTTCATTATCATCTGATATGATATTCCTTAATGACTTTTTTTGCACCTTTTTATTGACAGTTTGTTTAAACATTATTTTCAGATATGGCTAACTTATTGAGGCTGTAAAGTATTAGAAGTATTAATTACTGAGGGAAAGAAACGTCTTAAAAAGTAAGCTAAGGTTTTCTTTCTTTTATTGCTGAAAGATAAAACAGAAATAAAAAGATAGGTGTGGTATTTTGTCTTTGGAGAATAGGACCAAATGACAATAAAAGGTGAAGGGTGATGACAAAATTAGTAAATAAACTTCTAAAAGTAATATTTCCAAAATAAAGTTTAACAAAAAGAAAATATAAAAAAAAGTAAATAAAAATAAATGAGGCAAAGATTGAAGGATAAGATTTATCTGAAAAAATAGCAATTGAAAAAGGCAAATCAAAGATAAAAATAAAAAGAAAGAAAGGAAGAAAACAGAGATGAATAAAGCTGAGAGTAGCAGTTGCAGAAATTCTAACATTAATACTTTATATTTAATTAAGAGGCTTAATTTACCAGAGTTGGTAATTATATTTCATTCAGACACAGAAGTTTAAAATTGATTATGAGAAAAACAAGTCTAAAATCGAACCTATTACATATTCTTTTTCATTCTTTTTTAAAATTATTATTTTTTTATAAGAGATGATGTGTTACAATAATAATACATATATGTAATATTTCTTATTATAAAATCTTATAACATTAAATTTTTTTAAACTGTGAAAAATTAATATTTTTTACAATAATATAGAAGCAAAATCATTATTAAGATACTTTTAATGCAACACGGTCAAACACAACATAGTGAAAGTGGAAAGAAAAAAGTGGTCACTAATAAATTTACCTGTAGTGGACAATGGCAACCAATAAATTTCCCAGTCTTGCAGATATAAGTGTTGGGGTTAAGGGTCAATCCTCAATAAATTATTTGAAGATGACATTGATTTAGAAAAAGATGAAGTAGCAACGAGAAATGAAGAGCCCAGTATTTTGAAACAGAAAATAAAAAGGGGATCACCTGAATGGATTACCCCTTATTAAAGTATTAAATGCAAAAAGCAGAAACTGAAAAAGTTTGTGCATTTGAAGATATTTGATGAAACTTCAGAAAACTTTGATTTATTTACAGAATAATTCCAAGCATATCTCAATGTTCAAAACATTAATGAGAGTAAACGTGCAAAAGAGCTGATAGCAAGTTTAAATGCTTAACTATTTAATTTGTTAAAAAATTCAATTTTTCCAGAAAACCTGACAGATAAAAGTTTTATTGAGCACAAAATGATATTAAAAAATCATCGTAATCCTACAGTCTTAATAATTCCTAGCCTTTATACATTTCTAAATTTTAATAACATGAAAGGGAAACAAAAAATTATTATATTGCAGAATTATGCGTAGTTGCTATTCCCAGTGAATATTTGGAAAATATGTTAAATGCTGCTCAAGGGATGTCTTTGATTCAGGGTTAAGGAATTCGTCAATCCTCGATAGATTACTTGAGGAAAGGGACATTGATTCAGAAAAAAATTTACAAATTGTCTAGCCATGGAAAATGTTCAGAAAAGCATAGTTTAGATCATGCATGAGAAAAGCACTGATATAATGGCATTTAAGAAGGAAAAGATTAAACTTATAATCTATCCTCAAGTACAATCAGATCCCTTCATTCAAAGAAAGGCAGGTCCAAAGGATTTCTGTTTACATTTTTTGGGGGATCATAATAGATTATAGTAGAGCATAATAGATCATTAATTGCAAGTTTATTTCTGCCAAATGTAGGTTTTGCAAAATAAATATAATGATGAAATAAATATGTACAAATTAAAAAACGCATAATGTAGTCTAAAATGAATAACAATAAAAAAAAACTCCAATTATGGAAATCGTTGTAACATAATATAAATCTGTGAAAATGGAAGTCAATACAATAGGAACATTCTCAACGATGAGTTTAAAAAGATTTCAGAAAATATTGTTAAATCAGAACAATGAGAAATCAGACATGAAGCAAAACTTTTCCAACTATCTGAAATAGAGACATCATCTACCAATTACCCATAAAGATTTGGCAAAAGCTATTTCGGCTGACGAAGAGTTAAGTGTAATTTCAGACTCTCTAAAAAGGAATGTGATTTTATGGGGAAGGTAGGTTAGATTCAAAAATATGCTCTATAAGGAGATCCTGTACTTAATGGATGGCAAACCTATTTAGAATTCTTTTATGCATTTATTTTGCGACAAATCAGTTGTTGAATTACGCTATTTTTTTGATTGAAATGAATGTTGATATACAGTCAATGATTAATTATATTTACTAAAAATAAAGCTAATAAAAAGAAAGATTTAAGTTAATATTTTTATAATACTGTCATAGATAATTTACACTACACATCATATTAATCTATTAGTTTCTATTCTTCTGGCATAAAGCACAAAGTTTTCTCTTTTTTTGTGTCTAGAAGAAAAGATTTTATTTTTAAAAAAATATTTCAGATACATCTTTTTTATATGTCTATTTTTTATATATTTCAGGCATATCTTTTTCATATGTTTTTTACACATGCTAGCAAAAATAAACTCCTTAATTAAATACCTGAACATATAAGTACAAAAGAGCATAACATCTGAACATAAAAGTACAAAAGAACATAACATCTGAACATAAAAGTATGAAAGAACATAACATCTGAACATAATCAATAAAAAGAGAAATTTATACAGGATAGTATTAAAAAATGTCTCATGTAAAGTTAAAAATATGTAATAATGTACAGTTAAAAACAAATAACTAAATAAATTTTAAAGCTGTTTTTTTTTTAAAAAAAAGTATTTCTTAAGAATGAATTTGACTTATTTCTTTAACTTTTGGATTTTGTTATTTAAAATTTTGTATAAATTTGTTTAGCTTACAATTCTAAAAGTTTATTATTATTGATTTAAATATTGAAAAAAATAATTACCAAAAACTGGAACATGAAAATTACATTTTACATATCTTAATAAGCAAATTTTATAATTGCTTGCTAAAATATTTTGATTCGCCGAAAGAGGTCCCGAAATATGAAGTCAAGAAAAATTCAAATAAACATTAAGCGGCAAAAACTTCCGTTTGCTCTCTTGACAGAACTATTGGGTAATAACACATTTTAATATGTTGTATCTAGTTGTTTGCTTTATACAGTAGGGAATCGATTATCCGGAACGATCGGAACCCTCGCTATTCCGGATAACTGATTTTTCCGGTTTTCTGAATCGCTACAAAAAGCCGTTTTTTTTTATTGTTAAACCCAACTAAAAAAATAATTTTTTTTGGAAATAATCTTAAAAAGAAGAAAAAACGATGGAGTAGTACACTAATGATTATTTCCAAAATGATGGTAAGGTATCTTTCAAAAAAGAAAGAAAAATCCTAGGAGGAAAAAAAATTTTTTTTTAAAAAATGGCGGGAAAATTTATTGAATTTCGTTCCGGTTTTTTGGTTTTCCGGTTTTCTGATTTCCGGATAACGGGTTCTGTACTGTACTACTGAGAGTATAAAATGCTTGTGATTAATCATTTTCATTTGTATGGAGTATAAATGACTACAATTAAGAGTTACTACAGAGAGGAATTCTTAGCCCCTTTTTTTAAAAAAAGGAAAAATCTTAGATTATTTATTAATCTATATATATTTTTCAAGCACTGATTTTCATTTTATTATAATATTTCTTGAACCTACCAATATAAAATTTAGCATAATTAAAATAGTTAAATTTCAAAGTAGTTTCTAAATTTTTAGAAACAACTTTCAAAGTGTTCTTATATCATTTTTAATGCTAACAATAATAACGATTCAAAGTTCAATAAAAAAGCAAACTTAAATATTCTTAACTTTTTCACAGTATTTCAGAGTTAACTACACAAAACTTTTGTCTTACTCGAACTATTTAGTTTAGTGTTTTCAAACTGTAAAAATAATTAATGCTTCCTTTTAAAGATTATTGAATTTATCACTGCCATTAAACATAAGTAACGAATCTAAACATTGATGAATTTTTCAAATGTTGTCAACTGCCTGGAGTCAAACTTACTCAATGGAAATTAGCAAATGAAAACGTCTATTCCATATCAAGTCCCTTGTTGAAAATTGGACATTCTAGTAAATGATTATTTTCAGTAAATGTTGCCAAATGCCTGGAGTCAAACTTATTCAATGGAAATTAGTAAATGAAAACCTCTATTTTATATCAGGTCCCTTGTTCAAAATTGGACATTCCAGTAAATGATTTTTTTTTATTACAGCATGTTTTAGAAGATGAGTTTTTCTGATTAGGATAAAAATACACAAATAAAACGTTTTACCATTTTTTTATTACAATAACATTATGAAAAATTTTATTCAGTTAAAAATAAAAAATGACACAAGTATTTTTGATCATCAACTACAAATAAATCAAAAATTGATTAAATAGGATGTTATTATTTCGACCATGGGGAAAAAATAATAAAAAATCAAGAGTGAGTCACATCTTACTATTTTACATGAAGACGTCCTCATTATCTTTTGTACCTTTGCTAGGGCATCTAGCATGGGCATGATTACATGTGAATTTAAAATTTCAATTATCACATTATAATGAGTAAAAATTGTGTTATTTTCATATTAATTCACATAATTAGTTTTATGTGACCCATTTGTTTGGCAATAAATCTGTATTGTCTTTAACTAGTTTTTTATTAACTTATTTGTAATTTTTCCAACCATTTCTATATGGTTCTCCAACTTCTAAATTACAGTAATAATTTTCTGATAAGCTTAATTCATGATTATTCTGGAGTAAAACCCCAGGCTTTTTCAGATCACTATTTTAGGACTTTTAAGCCATTTTTATAAGGTTTTTTAAATGCTGATATTTGTAATACAATACCACAAGGGATTATTACAACATTACATGCCATTTTGAATTTGAGCTATTACATGTCATTTTCGGCAGTTATTTATCGCTTTTTCCAAATTCCGACATTTTCAAATAAATTCACTTAATTAGTTTTATGCGACCCATTTGTTTGGCAACAAGATTTTTTTTCCATATAGTCGCCTTTTTAAAAAATTAGTTGCTAATGTCCGGAAAATAATTGCTTTTTAGCTGTTTTTTGTAAAAAGTAGTAGCCATAGTTGCCTCCTCTTCATTTTAGTTACAAATAGTCCCATTTTAATCGCTAGTGGAGGTCATGCTAGAGGTCTACATAAACTCAATATTCAAAGAGCTAAGACTGACTTTGAAAAGCTAGCAGCTCAAAAGTATTAAAATTTTCAGATTTAATGAACAAAACAGGTTATAATCGTATATTTTGAAAGCTTAAATACATTTGTGTAAGTATGTAGCCAAATAATAAAGTGTGCTTCCTGTAATCTAAAGTTATAAAAAAATCTATAATACAAATAAAATCATTTTTCAAAAATTATTTAATGAAAAACAAATTTTTTTTCAATAAAGCCATCTTACATGGTAAAACTGGCTTCTTCCTAAGTTAAAAATCTCATAAAATTACACCCACAGACTTAACACAAAAAAGAAACATTTAATAAACATACTTGGATATCCATAGATTTGGGTATTCCACCAATGTAAAATACTTTCTTTCTCACTGCAGGAGGAATCAGGTAGAATTTACCAACATGATTTTGGGTATGATTGCTCTGGAAAAAGATCAACAACTATTGATACTGGCAATTGAGATATTAAACAAATAAGATTAGACCAAGACCAAAAAAGTCAGCAAATTCAATATTTAACCCAGTGATATTAATTAAAAACATATAAAATAAATAAATATATAAAATTATTTTTTAATATGAAAATTTAAAAGGCCAGTTATTAAAAAATATTGATTATTTTCTTTTTAAAAAAGCTTAATCATTATTAGCTTTATTTTTAATTTCTATACCTTACAAATCACTTTAAACACAACTGTATGTTTTTCTATTGATGACTAATTAGCAAAAATATAAATAAAACTTGCCATGAAAGATGACTATTATTGCTAAATAGCAGAGATCACTATTAAAGCTATGAACTGCAATGTCTCAAATTAAATAGCTGGGTAATGTGATGAAAGTATGGATATTACAGCCAATGAGTGTCACTATCATTCAAAAGATATTTTCAAGCCTTGAAGCTTCAGAATTTCAACAAATAATTTTTTAAAATACTATTTGGTATAGAATTAATATTATATTAATAACTTTCATTAAAACATAAAATATATAGGGAAAGTTAATAATAATTTTAGGCTTGTACACATTAAGAACATTGATTTCTTTTTATTATACCAAGTAGAGGAGAATTCCTTCTTAATAATTCCATAAAGATATAAGCTGAAACTCTAAAAATAAAAAGTTCCTGCTCTATAGTGCTCCAAAACTCAATCATGTCACTGCAGTTAATTAATAGCATTATATCGTTTTTTTTTTTTTTTTCTTCATTATAACACAGTTTTTGAAAAAAATATTACATTAAACCTTCTAAAAATCCACATTGACTTTAAAAAATAAATGACAACTTAGTTAAAGTTAGATTCAAGAAAAACTATTTTAATGCTTAAAAATTCGATTTTATTGTTAAAAAAAATGCAATACATTTTTATAAAATTTATTTATCAACTTTTTATACATTTAGGAATTTTTAAATGATCCTGTCTTTTATTTTACATCCTGCAATATATTAAAAAAAACTGGAATATATTTAAAGAAAATTAGAAACTAATTATTTTTATTTTATATATTTAGATATAAATTAATAAATTAAAGCTGTACAGTGAAAATAAAAACACATATAGAATCAAAAATCGGCAAATTTCTAAATCCAAAAAGTTCAAACTAAGATCCTACATTTTTCTAAAGCTAATTTTGATAAATACCCTAAATTGTCACATACATTGCAGGGTTTGTTGATTTAAATCAGCTTGATTTAAATCAACTGATTTTTTTAAAAAAATCATTGATTTAAATCAACTGATTTTTTTATACATATATTGATTCTAAAAGTTTAAAAATAGTGTTTTAAATTATTGATATTTTTATTATTTCTCTTTCTTTATTTTAAATAAATTGCTGCATTAATTAATTTTAGTTAACGAAATTACTTTCTTTCTTGGTGTGTGTTCAATTCCAACACATTTAGAATTAGATTTTTAAAAATCTTTTGACTCTTGAGATTGAAAGTATAGATTAAAGTACACATTAAATGCTGTCCTAATATTTGATTTGCATGGCTGTAGAAAGTAATTAATAAGCGTGAATTTTTCTAAAAAAAAATGCAAATAATGTTAATTAAAATTCTACCTTTTGATGGAAAAAACTTAGAACTAAAATCTACTTTTCATTTTATTGGTGGAAAATGTATATTTCTAAAGCTTAAGGCTATATTAAAAAGAAATTATCCTAATATGCCAANATTGTTTTTTTTTTTTTTTTCTTCATTATAACACAGTTTTTGAAAAAAATATTACATTAAACCTTCTAAAAATCCACATTGACTTTAAAAAATAAATGGCAACTTAGTTAAAGTTAGATTCAAGAAAAACTATTTTAATGCTTAAAAATTCGATTTTATTGTTAAAAAAAATGCAATACATTTTTATAAAATTTATTTATCAACTTTTTATACATTTAGGAATTTTTAAATGATCCTGTCTTTTATTTTACATCCTGCAATATATTTAAAAAAAAACTGGAATATATTTAAAGAAAATTAGAAACTAATCTTTATTTTATATATTTAGATATAAATTAATAAATTAAAGCTGTACAGTGAAAATAAAAACACATATAGAATCAAAAATCGGCAAATTTCTAAATCCAAAATGTTCAAACTAAGATCCTACATTTTTCTAAAGCTAATTTTGATAAATACCCTAAATTGTCACATACATTGCAGGGTTTGTTGATTTAAATCAGCTTGATTTAAATCAAATGATTTTTTTAAAAAAATCATTGATTTAAATCAACTGATTTTTTTTATACATATATTGATTCTAAAAGTTTAAAAATAGTGTTTTAAATTATTGATATTTTTATTATTTCTCTTTATTTATTTTAAATAAATTGCTGCATTAATTAATTTTAGTTCACGAAATTACTTTCTTTCTTGGTGTGTGTTCAATTCCAACACATTTGGAATTAGATTTTTAAAAATCTTTTGACTCTTGAGATTGAAAGTACAGATTAAAGTACACATTTAATGCTGTCCTAATATTTGATTTGCATGGCTGTAGGAAGTAATTAATAAGCGTGAATTTTTCTAAAAAAAAAATGCAAATAATGTTAATTAAAATTCTACCTTTTGATGGAAAAAACATAGAACTAAAATCTACTTTTCATTTTATTGGTGGAAAATGTATATTTCTAAAGCTTAAGGCTATATTAAAAAGAAATTATCCTAATATGCCAAAAATAGAAAGAAAGAAAAAAGGCTGATTAATTCAGATATTTTTTCCATTCTAGCTCTTTCAAAGTCTATTTGAAGCAGTAGAGTTATTAACTGGTAACTGGTATTTTTTTATCACAATATGTTTACAGTATCCTTGACATTATCAAATTTTCTATAAAAAAATTTGTGCAAAGAAATTCCAATGATTACATAGATTTTTTTCAAAATTTTTTTAGCTTAACTTATCTATTTCAATATAGGATTAAAAATGAATATTTTAATATAAAAATATATAGATCAAATATTTATTTATTTCTTGATGAATGACTACATTCATAAATACAATGTTTTACATTTATTTTGTGATATTAAAAATCAAGAGAAAAAACATCACAATTTTAAATTAAAATTATTGCTTGCTAATTGAAACTTTGTTTTAATGGTTAAAGAACAGGGATCTGTCCAAGATAAATTTACGCTTAGCGGTACCTTCACAAATTCAACGTTGGGAAAATACTTTTTTCTTCAAATTTTATTTTTGTGTCTCGTAAGAAACGATAAATCCATACTTTTGTGTTGATTTTTTAATATAATTTTTAATTTTCACAAATTATGTCTAAATTTTCACAAAATAAGTACCTCTCAAAAAAACCTAGACAGACCCCTGAAGTATTCTTTAAATTCTCTATTTCATGTAGTCTTGAAATTTCAATCATGCATTTGTTTCAAAATGGTTGCTAAGCATTCAAAGCAATGTATTATAATGGAAAATTATTTCAGTAAGTTAAATATTGGTATAATATAGTTTTAATATTAATTTAATTTTGCTTAAACATTTATAAAGGTTTTTTAATCATAAATTAAAATTCTTACAATTAATTTGAATAAAAATCAAAAAAATCTGATTTAAATCAAAAAAATCCGATTTAAATCAAAAAAATCATGAATTGTCATTGCTTCCATCAAATTCTCATTATAATGGATAAACAATAAAAATAATTCTATTAGCATAAACAGAGGCACACATGATATTTCATGATTCACACTGATTAACTTGCAAATAGTGTGAATACATAGCATTGATCAGCAACAAAGCTATAGAAAAATGTTTTCTGAAATAAAAATAATTAAAATTAATTTTTATTCTGTTTTAAAGTAAAATACGTCTCTCACTGGATTATTTTCACTTGTTCGGAAATGCTGGTGAGCTTTAGATTCAACATCTTGAGCAACAGCTGTGGAGAAACATGCAAGTTTCAATATATTTCTGTTTATCTGAACAGCTGGAGTTAATTTCACACAACCTAGAAAATAAATTCAAAAATATAACAAAGCATAGCAGATCCAGTAGATTTCAATTACAGTGAAACCTCCTGTTATGGACACTCCTCCAAAACGGACACCTCTCAATACGGACATATTTTTAATTTCCCGGGAATCTTCTATGAATAAACCATTACGTACATTCTCCGCAAAGCGGACACTTCTGTAACCGGACACGGACAGTCATTTTGGTCCTGAAACGTTGTTTTTTATCTCTACAAACCGGACACTACTTTTTCTAAATAAATTGCAAGCTAAAAAAATTCAACTTTTCACCATTTTTAAAGCATGTAAATAAAACTTTTTGCCTTATCCATAACTAAAAATATTGTTAAGCTATTTCACCACCGAAAAATCAATCTTTCTCCTGTCACCTTGCCTTATCTTTGTAAAGAAAGGAGAGAAAATGGTACTGCACTCCTGAAGTAATTCTGACATCGGCATCTTTTGATCTTTTCATCTGGACCACACAGGTTATGAGATCCCTCAAGTTGAAATGACTTCTCTCGATGCTTCTTCCCAATTGGAAATTTCTTTAACTTTCTTATCAATTTGAAGACTGTATTTAACACAACTGGGGTAAAAAAAATGAGAACAGAAGTATAATCTTTGAGGTGTTCATATAAATGAAACATTTATTCAGACACTTGATAGCTGATCAATTGTGACTAATCATCTCCATAGGCCCTCATGACTTACAGGTATGCATTACTTTTTTTTCTGTGAATCATGATAGGTTTATTATCCAAGAAGGTATGAACCATGTTCCCTATCAAACGATAAGTAGGTGTAAGGGGATGTAAACCTAATAATTGAAACAGACTGAGGACGGTACGCTCCTATTTGGTATCATATGTCTAACTTGAGTATCTATGCTAATAGGAAAATTATATTCATTTATCTGTAGCTACATCCAGAATTATGTATTTACATCAAACTTCTTTATATATTCTTTTTTATCTTTCTTATCATTCAAATAAATATTTGTGTAGATATTTACAATATCCTTGTAGATATTATTTAATTATTTCTACATCTTTGAGAATACTCTAAAAACAATTTACGGTGCCCTTCCCGTAAACGGACAACTCTCATAAACGGACAAATTTTTTGGTCCCATGAATATCCGCTTAACGGAGGTTTCATTGAACTTGCACAAATTTACAAAACAAAGATAAAACAAGATGTTAAAAGATTTCTAACTTTCTTTTTTAACAAAACTGTTTGAAATATGTCCATAACAAGGTAGTTAAAGGTGTTAATGCAAGTAAAGTATACAGAAGAAGAGAGAATGAAATAAATTTTTCAACGAAGAGAGGAGTAGTAAACTCGATATAATGTAATTTTATTAAAGAATAAATTTCAAATAATTTTTAATTTTAAAATATCATTACGCATTGTCTTTTAATTTATAGAAATATTACACTATGAAATAATTCAATAGTAAATTGTTATAAAAACTAAATTCCTCTTGAACCTTAAAGCCATTCTTCTTTCTTTAACTGTGCCTCTTATCCAAAAAAAGGTTGATGAAAGGGCGTATAATTGTTCACTGTTGTAATTATTTACCTTCATTGACAAACTCTGAGAATTTTGGCGAGTATTTTGATAATAGGCCCCATGATATTTAAGAAACCAGAAAGGAAAGATTAAACAAATATTATTACTCTCAATATTTAAGAAGAGTTAAATAAGTGAATTGAAAGAAAAAATTGTATATGACCATTTGTAATGTCCCAAATATGACATAATCTGCTATTTTATTACAATAACACAGACTAAAACGTAAAACTGAAAACCAAAAAAAAAAACAAAGCAGCATACTATCCCTTTACACCTGGTACTGGTTTGGAGAATTATTGATAATTATTTTATGGTGGTTCAATCACTCTTAATTTTCAAGCTCCACATAATGAGTGCCATCAGTTGCAAAAATCAAATTTATGACAGTATTATCAAAGTACCTAAATGTTAATAAAAATGTTCAACAGAGTGACTCTCATGCCTTCTCTTTAATATATCATTAACAAAAGCCAGTGCTTTCCCTAAACATTTCTTTAAGGGCTGCCCGCCAGGCTTGCTCTTTGCTCCCATTGAATGTGTCCTCTTTGCCCTTTTGGCAAAAATAGGCCGCCATCCCTTAAAAACACTGCCTTTTTTAATTCACATTCCCTTTTGAAAAAAATTAAATCACTGTTTAAATAACAATTACACACTGGTAAAATTATCTGTGTTTATAGGTTTAATTCTGATTACTATTACAAATATTTAGTTCATAAGGATAATTCTAAACTGGTTAAATTTATATAAGTATCTTTTTTTGGGGAGGTTATTAATAAATTTTTAAATGATTTTAAATTTCAAAACAATCGTTTAAATAAATACCCTTTTTTTTAAAAAATGCACCTTTAAATGTTTATATTCTTGTAATTTTCAATTTAAATTATTAAAATAAAAATTTCCATAAATTTTTGTAAACTTTTTTTTTTTTTGTTAGTTTACTTTTCTGAAGAAAAAAATTACACATATTACATGCATAATAAGCAATATCTGGTAATATGCTCAATAATTCAAAAATTAACCCTTGTGAGTTTAAAATCAATTTTATTAAATGATTTTAGTAACCTCAGATCATTTATTAACACAAAAAACATTACCCTTTCTAAATAAAATACTTTATACACTTCCTGTTTTCTCTTCAGAAAAAAACAAAAATGCTTTCTAGGAAAAAAGTGTCTTCAAAACTCTTGATTCTAATTCGTGGCTCAGAATCTTGGTCTTGAACTAAGAACACAAAGTTGAAGTTTTTGAAGGAAAGGTTTTCAGAAGAATCATTTGCTTCTGAGAAAATGGTCTTTGCCAAATATGCTTTAATTCAGAAATTTATGAAACTGTTATATGACCACTGTTTTCAAAAGTATTATAGTTAAAAGAATGAAATGGGCTCCTCAGACTTCTGAAATGAATTTTAAAAAATCAAGTAAAGAAGAATTTTCTTCAAAGCCCTTAACTAGTCAGAAAAGAGTCAAAAAGGGTTCAATCTGGTGGAATCAGACTTGGAGTCATTAGGGTAAATAACTGATGGTACAGGTCAAAAAAAAGGTTATCTTGGAGAAATCTTCAATAGAAGGCCCTCATCACCCTAGACTGTGGTGTTAAGTGGTATTTGTTACTAACAGGTAACTACTTCAATTAAAATGGTAACTACTTCATCCACATCATCATCATCAGTAGCTCGACAGTCCTGGGTGAACCCTGGCTTTCTCAAGAAGACTGCACCAGTCCTTTCTTCTGCGTGCCACGGCTTTCCAATCTCTGACCTTGATTGTGGTACTTCATCCACTGAGCACTTAATTTGATTTAGTGGAAAATGATCAATTATTGATAGGATCATATAGAATACTTTCTATAATGAAAACCACACATGAAAAGATACTCAAAACAGCCTTCTACCCATGAACTTTATTTATTACTAGCTAAAAATCTGTTCTTTGTACAAAGTAAAAAATAATAAGAACTACTAAATCAGTTAATATTATGGAATGATAGTTAGCTCAGAAATGATGGGAAATGAAGAGGGGGTTTGTTAGGGCAGGTTCGCTTAGCTGAATCTCAATCCCTGATTAACCAGATAGCAGAGTGGTCAACATACATCATTGGACACCGAGTTTTGGCTTGAACCAATTATGCTCGGATTTCAACATGCAGTTGGAGCTGAGCTTAAAGATAACAAAATATGATACATAAGATAGCAAACTATATTTTTTCGAGAACGTCCTTTTTGTTCAATGCTTAAATAAATAGTAAAAAAATTAATGGAAAAGTTGGCAGAAGTCTACATTTTTTGACAACTTTTCACTTGCACCCAGCTAACCAAATACAGTAGAGCGCCGATTATTCGAACTGCTCGGGACCGAACATCGTTCGGATAATTGGAAAACTGTTCAAAATCTAGTGTACATGATTATTATTTATGCACTAACTTCCCTTCGCTCCTTTTGTAGGCTTAGGACTGGTAGTACTATCTTAAATAGCTTTGACGTGTTCAAAAGGGTTTTTTTCTTCAATTTTTAAATATTTTTAATTAACTTTTTTTCATTTTGAATTATTTTAATCATATTTCAGTTTTTTATAATTTTTTTTGTCAATTACTGATTTTACCACATTCTTCATTATTTTCCATTGAAAAAGAAATCCAGCAAAGATTTTGTTTCAAAGAAGATGCGTTTTTTTTAGCAGCCATATATCCCTTATTCATCATTTTGACGTTCTTGCCAATTCATTGCAATATCTAATGAATTGCATGCTTCTATCTTGAACTTGATCACTTACTTCTTCATCTTCGTCTGTGGAGTTCCGATTTTCATTAAAAATCAACAATTCATTATTTTCATCCGAAAGATCTACTGATTCCGAAACTTCAGTTTTTCTGTTAAGAATTTTATTCCAAGATTTATTATTCCAACCACTGTAATCACTAATCATTAAACATAAGTGACAACTACCCATTCCCCAATTATAAAACTTCAACACTTATCTATTCATAAACTCCTTCTGCATTCCAACCATTGTAGACTATCAAAATGAAGCTCGCATTCTTGGAAGATAATTTTCAGTTGTAAAGGGGTAGGCAGGTTTAACTGTATCACCATACATGTATGTATGGCTGCTATAAGAAAACTGCTAAAAAGGTTGTAAATTAAATATGGTTTTTGAATGTAGGGGATATTATTCATTCTAATTAATTTAGAAAAATTGTCAAGATCTTAAAAAGTATTCTAAACTTTAAAANCATAGTTCGGATAATTGGACGTTCGGATAATCGGCGCTCTACTATAGTACCAATTATTCTAAGTAATATATAACATAATATTTGAAATCAATTTCTTTTAAAAGGTAAATGTTTTTTTTTTTTTTAAAAAAAACCTATGCTGTTTTCAACTTTTCTTTTAAAAAGGAAATTATTAAATGTGTATTAAGGAATCATTTCCGTGTTAGTTCATATTATATTATGATAGTTAAGTTTAAAACATATAGTATGTTTATAAGAAAACCCATTCATCTAAAAGAAGTTAAACAATATATTTTTTACCTTACTTCGTATTGTTCCAAAACATCCTAACGCTCAAGCTCAAAGGCGAGGTTCTTACATACTAGTTTAATATCTTACAAACCGAGTGAAACGTTTAAGAAGAGCGAAATCGTTCGTCCTAAGAAATCAAGCTTTTTTTTTCAAATCAATTTTCGTATCGGGTCTTTTAAAGACCCGATACGAAAATGCTCTCTATCCCCAAAAATAAAAGAAGTCTACCCTGACTTAATATGCTTATAAGGAGATGCCTTATTCACATTTAAATGATAATGACGGGATAAAAGAAAAAAAATCGATAGTGTAAAGTTCTAACATAAACAAAATTTAACATGATATAATAAGTTTACATACGTTGTTGATTTAAGAGTATGTCAATTAAATATTAAAAAACGCAGCTTTTAAAAAAATTAAAAGCTAAAAACATGTAATAAAACTTACGGTACAATGAAGACATGATTAATTTTTAAAATAAATTGAGACTTTGACCTTTGATACCTTTAATATGGTAGTGTATATGGTAATTGAGACCTTTAATACAGTGTTGCCAGAACTTAAGATTAAAAAGTAGCGAATGGGAGCTCCAAAAGTAGCGGATTCGAACATTTTGTAGCCCAAAAATATATATTTACTGCACTAATTTATTTGGCTATATTTCTGTAAAACAGCGCCGTTTGCCAGAAAACACTAAAATTATAATAACATTGGCTAGCTCGTTTTTTTCCAGCTTTTTTATGTGTAAAAATCAGTCGGAACTGTCTTCGATATTTTAATGTTGGTGCGGTCTTTGAGCTGCATAAGAATACTAAGAGGTTTCGACCTCAGCTCGCTTCGTTCCCCAACCTCAAGAACCTTAATTANTGAAGTTCCAAAAACTTTTCACTGTAGTCGATATGAATTTAGAATTCTTTTTGGGTCGAAATCTATCAGTATTTACATGTAATAAAAAATAATTAAATTAAAAACTGAACGTTCCGTTTCATCAGTTTGTTTCAACTCATATTTCGAACATTAATGTTCAGGAAATTTATTGAGTACTGTTGAGGTTATGCAATGCTGATCAAACTTAATAATATTTCTTAAAATATTTTATCAATTTATAATTATGTGCCTTTTTTATCAACTATTTATAGCTAATTAAGCAAAGAAATTTATTTTTCACCATAAAGACATTAAATGTAATAACCTTCTTTGAGGCAAGCTTAAAGCTGAAAAAAATTGAAATATCCTATATATTGAGAGACAACTAAACCACATCGCGCGACTAAACCTGAACGCGCGATGCGCAAAACAGAGAAACTAATTTAGGAAAATATTATAATTTAGTCGATTCAAAAGAAAAAATAATCATTCTGAAATGGAAACAACTGAAATGTATGATTGTGAGGAATTCAGCATACCTTTTAGAAAAAAAGAAATAGACTTTCTTTCCAGATTCTTCCTTGATAAACTAAGTTTCCAACATCGGTCTTTGTTTATTTACGGCCACAGAGCGACAGGAAAAACTTTTGTCTTATCAAAATTTCTCCAATACTTTTCTCTGCCGCATGTATGGATAAATTGCAATGAATTTTATACAGCTCAGCTTATTTTTTCAAAAATAGTAAATCATTTGTCTAAAAAGGAAGACGATTACAAAAAAGTCACAAATTCTCTAGACTTTATCATCTTTGTAAAGGAAAACCTTAAAACAGTTGAGGAGACCTTGTATTTAGTTTTTGATTGTGCCGAGGTTCTAAGAAATGAAGATTATCTTCTTAGACTTTTTTTGAAACTGCAAAGTATAACTAAAGTCAATATCTGCACTATTCTTTTATCTGAACTCCACATCGATGACTTTTTAATTTGTGATTATTTAACGCTACAATTCACTGAGTATTCAAAGAATGAGATGTGTGAAATATTGTGCCTTAATTGTCCTCAGGGTACCAGTCAAGACTTCTATAGTGCCTACATAAATGTTATAATGAGAACGTTTTATCCAATCACGAGGAATCTCTCCGAATTGAAATACCTAGCTGAAAATAATTTCGAGAAATACTGTAAACCGGTTTATGATGATCCAGAATATGAAATCAGTTCACTGCGCTTATGGAAGAATATAGAACCTACATTAAAGGAAGCTATTAGGTGTGTTTATCTTCGTGAAATTTCAGGTTCAAAATGGAGAACTTACTGTAAAACTGAAACCAAAGAAAATAAAGCCCCCACTTCTTCTATCACCTCTTGTATGACACGAGAACTACCATTTTTCTCAAAGTTTCTATTGTTAGCAGCTTATTTTGCTTCATACAACCTACCTAAAAGTGATTTTAAACATTTTGTTAAAAACCAGGGCAAGCAGAAAAAGAAGAGAATTACGAAAAAAACTGAAAGAAATCTGCATTTATTAGGACCTAAGCCTTTCACTTTAGATCGCCTCCTTTCCATATTCTTTTCAATTGTTGGTGAAAGAGTCTTGCCTTCGGCCTTAATATTCTCTCAGATTTCATCATTGGTTCATATGCGTCTCATGTCACGTGTTTCAGCCGATGAACAGTTAGATTGTCCTAAATATAAATGCTTGGCAGAATTAGATCTTGTTTGTAAAATTGGTAAAACTGTTGGTGTTGATGTTATAGGGTATTTAGATGATTTTATATAATTATTCCGTAACTAGTATTCGTACAAGAAATATCAGCATTCAATTCTCACGAAGAATATACCTAGCAAAATACACTAAAATCATTTTAAATGTTTACAATCTTTCAAATTATGTACAATCTTTTACATAGAGGGGCCATTAGAATAAAAATAACTACATTAAAAAATTTGTATTTCTTCTGTCCTGTATAATCAATACCAATTTATCACAAATGAAAAGATTAATGACATCAAATGATTACTTATTTTGTACAAAAACTATTTATTTTTATAATTTTCCACTTATGTTGAAGTATATTAAATTAAAGCAAATTGTGAGATATTTTTTTAATGAATAAATTAAAATTATTTACTCTCTTTGCAGTTTGTTTACTTTTTGTAATTGAATTTGTTGTGTTTTTTCTGAAGGAAATATTTATTAAAAAGGAATTGGAGTTAAATTATCTTTTGGCATTTTAAATGAGTTTTTTCTACTTTGAACATCACACATTTTTTTCTTAATTTTTCAAAGATAAGATTTTAAAAATTCCTTTAGCATTTTAATAAATACTTTTGTTTTATTTTCTTACAATGTGAGAGGTTTACATTTACTATTCAAGAACTGAATTTGATCCTTGTGGTAAAAGCTATAAACTCCTAATCTATCAAAGAGAATATCTGGTTATCAAATATTGAAAGTTCTTATCCTTGGAAAACCAAAAAGATAAGTTACAAATCTGTTATTTTTATTTCATATTTTTCGTAATATAAAACAAATTAATATGTATGTAATGCATCTTTATTAGAACTGATACATTACAAAGCAAAAGGAAACAGAAATGTGAAGCATTATGTATCTTGTATGCTATTAAAGTGTTTTGCAATTTTTTATGTTGAATGTCTTAAATTCCTAATAACTTTTATGCATGTTGAAACCTGACTTTTTTACATTTTGAAAATCCATACCAACTATCAGAAACAAAATATTTAAAAATGTTGTTGAGAGTTAAAAATTATGACATTTAAATTTAGAATAAAATTAAAATAATGCATAGAACAGTTCTCTCATTTATAAGCACAGAAAATAATTTCCTGTTCTGTCTAACTAAGCAAAAACTAAATTTAATTTGCAATATTTTTGAAAAACGCAATTTGGTAAAACTTTATCAGGTCCTGCAAGCATATTTGTAGTTATAAACATATATCAATAATATCATATAACAAATCTTGATTTTTGTGTATTCTACAGTATCCAACATGGTTCAACACAATTTTTTTTCGAAAACAGCTTTATTTAAAATTTTATTTTATTTTTTGCAAACAGAGATCCTAATATTATAAATCTGAAGTAAACTCTCCTAATTTATTAAATCAAAATGTATTTAGAAAATAAGAGTGAATTTTAGCATAATATCTAAAAAGTTTTCTTGTCATGCTAACAGCTCTATAACAAATTGTAAAGCATAAATATCATTGTTTTTTGTTTTTTTTAATTAATAATATGGTAGTTACCTGCAGTTTGAACTAAAATCTTTAAAAAGTATTAAATATACAGTGAAATCAATCTCAATATATTGTTCAATTTTGATTTAAATTTTAAAAGAAATTCTAAACATTCTTTCTTGAAGCGTGATAAAAATAATAAATTAGCACTTTGACCTTATCTTTGATTTCAAAACATTGTTAATACCATATTAAATCAACATAAAAAATTGCAAATAATGTTATAATATTTTTTTGTGTTAAAAAAATTTCTCTAAATAGACATTTTTCAGAAAATTCGTTTAAAGTATGTAGTTGCCAGAAAATATTAGAATAACCATTTTCATATGAGTGAAATAATTAGAAATCATAACAATCATTCTTGTAGGCATTCAAAAAATTTTTGCTCATGTTTTTTTTTTCTGATTGCATTTTAAATTTTTATCCACAGTGTCTGTTTCATGTCTATGAAATTGCTGCTTATCACCCACTTGCCTTAAGTTAAATGTTTCACTTTGTGTGTAGTTATAATCTAGTATGTAAATACACTGTCTGCTATTAAGTAATTGGACACCTGTGATAAAAGAGATAAACAAAATTTATATGTATTCAGTAGTTGGTAGAGCTTCCACATGAGGCAATTTACCACCTTAACCCTCACTTTCCACAAGTGTTTGGACCATGGTATTTCCTTCCACTCGTCTTGGAGAAGACTGGCAAGTTCTTTCTTTGATTTTGCACGATTGCTGCACTCCTTAATTCTGCAATCCAACTCGTTCCAGAGGTTTTCTATAGGATTCTGGGTAGGCCAGTCTATACGGTTCACCATATGAATCGATAGTGGACCTCGCAACAGGGCAAGTGTCATTGTCATTCTGGAAGTAACAATGATTAAACCCCTAAAATTGCAACAATATAGAAAACACATTCTTATATCTAGAATAATGGAGTTGGGGTTAAGTTGACCATGAATTGGGATCAAAGGTCCATACCATGAGAAACACCCCCATGCCATTATTCCATCTTCACCTAACTTTATTGTAGGTAATCATTCTGCTGCTCAACCTTGATTCATCACTCTGGTGAACCTGTTTTCACTCATCTACGGTCCAATTTTGATGTGCCTTTTACCACCTCAACTGAATAGTGTGTTTAGATTTTGTATTCAAAAGCTTATGGGCAGCGGCACAATCATGGAAACCAAACAAATGCGCTTTTTTGTGAATGGTATCTATCGAAACAGCAATCCCGGATGCTTGTTGGGACTTCTGGAGTAAGTGGGCCATCTGTTTGGTGCAGTTTTCCCGATTTTCTTTGGATAGCACTCTTTGATCTCTATCTGTTAGTTTCGTGGGTCGAAGCACGTTCTAACAATCATTATTCACCTTCCACTGCTTAATCCCAGAAACCACTATTGATTTTCGTATGTTTAACTCACAAGATCAGCCATCTGTATGATATCCGACCATTACCCTTTTCTCAAAGTCGGGCATTTCTGAATATCACGATATCTTGCATGGGACTGCTGCCAATGTTGTTTCCTTTTATAATATATGAGTATAAAAGGTATGTGTGGAGCTAGACTGCATATGTCCTTCATGGCATAGGTGTCCAGATTGGTAGATAGTGTAGATTAAAAATTTTATTTATTTCAATTATGCATTTATGTATGTGAATTCTGATCTGAAAATATGTAATTAAATATTCTATTTTGTTTTATATACAAATAATACTTCTAATCTTTTTTTTTTTTTTTNATTTTTCCTAATCTTTTTTTTTTTTTTTGCAAAGTAGACTATCTGAATATATCCTATTCATTTTTATATCATGTTTTATTTTACATAACGAAAAATACTTAAACGGGATTTTTTATTTAGATAAACATCTTTTATGACTATTAAATTTAAAAACTCAAATTTGTTTTTATGTGTCAATTATAAGTTTTATTAATTTTTATAATAGGATGCAATGAATTAAGTATTTTTATCAATTCATTATTATTTAGCTTTCCATAGTGTAAATATTAACAATATCAATTAGTCTTAAAAATTGAAAGATTTTTGAGTGTAATATTTTTGAATTGGAAAAAACACATGAAGTATTATACAATTTATCTGCGTTAATAAAATTATATTATTGCAGGTTTAGTTTTTTCTAAGAAAAAATTGTTATATCTTAGGATACTTATATCTCTTTAAATAAATTAATGAGCTAATTTTTTTTTCTGTTTAACATGGTTTTGTTAAAGAAAATTTTCTTTAAAAAGAAATATACAGATCTCAATTGAATTAAATCTTTTGGCGCCTTAATTAGTGCCTTTACATTTTAGAATTTTAATTTAGTTTTTTTTTTTTTCAAGTATTCCAATATTATTTTGAAAAAATGGTTATGAAATTTTTTAGCTATTTATCTAGATTTTTCTATTAATTTATTTCATTGGTAGGCAGGAAGTCCCTTCTGAAATGCAGATAGCTCACCTCTATTGTGAAAAAAGAATTTTTCACAATAAGCAATTGTTAGCAAAATTTTTGAATCAATTTTATTTTTAATTATTGATTGATTCTTTAGCATTATGTACTCCTGATTGAAAATTTAAATTTAATAATGCTTGTAAATGTGTTGGAAATCTTTTAAATTTTTTATTGATGCTCAAAAACTATAGAAACAATATTAGGTAAAAATATGAGTAAATTTTAGAGGAAAAGCCACTATTTTATAGATACAGTGGTGGCCAAAAGTGTGGACACTTTTTGCAAGTTTCATGTTTTTCAACTTTGTGTGCTTGTAGAATATATTAATTTTCACTTAAATACAAACGTTTATATATCAAATTGAAGGTAATTTAATGTAGAATTTAATAATAAATACAGTATTACAATATCTATATTACAAAAAAAGTTATGCAACTAATAGTAAGACCTATCTTAGATTTGCATTTTTTTAAAGTGATACTTACACAATCAATACTTAGTAGGATAACCCTTATTTTTTAAGACAGCTTCACAGCGTCTTTCCATTGAGTGTTTGGAGTTTATCTTTCGTAACCACATGGTGCCAAGAATCAATTATAGCTTCAATAAGTTGTCTTTTATTGGATGGACGTTTTTTTCGTACAAGAATTTTCAAACGTCGCCACAAATTTTCAATTGGATTGAGATCAGGGCTGTTTCCTGGCCATGGTAATATATCTATGCCTTTATTTTGAAACCATGCTTGGCATACTTTTGCTGTGTGGCATGGAGCTGAATCCTGCTGAAAAATAAATGGTGCGTTGTTGGAGAAGAGATCCCTGATTGAAGGTATCAATTTTGGTTTCAGGGCAGTTTCGATGTATTTTTTGGCATTCAGGATGCCATGAACCACTTGAATTCGGCCCACACCATCTGCAGACATACATACCCAAATCATGACATTTGTTGNTCACTTGAATTCGGCCCACACCATCTGCAGACATAAATGCCCAAATCATGACATTTGTTGAGTTTTTTGTAGTTGCTTCAATGCAATCAGAATAAAGTGCTTCACCTACTCTAAGTCTCACGTATTTTCTTCCATTACTACCAAAGAGCGATATTTTACTCTCATCGCTCCAGATTACTTGCTTCCATTGATTTTCTGACCATTTAATTTGTTCTTTTGCTCACTTAACTCGTTCTCGCGTTGCTTCTGATTTAAATATGGTTTTTTCCTTGGAATTCTAGCTTGTAGTCCAAATCCTGATAACCTTCTTCTTATTGTTCTTGAACTTACTGCAATACCCTCTGCATTCATTTCACATCTAATGGCATCTGATGAAATTTTTATATCTTGTAGGCATAGCCGTATAATTTTTCTATCGGCAGTAGCACTTGTGCATTTTTTTCGGCCTGATTTGGCTTTATTTTCCACTGATTTCGTTTTTTCATAACGTAAACAGAACTTTTGTACACCAGAACTTCCCCAACAACGCACCATTTATTTTTCAGCAGGATTCAGCTCCATGCCACACAGCAAAAGTATGCAAAGCATGGTTTCAAAATAAAGGCATAGATATATTACCATGGCCAGGAAACAGCCGTGATCTCAATCCAATTGAAAATTTGTGGCGACGTTTGAAAATTCTTGTACGAAAAAAACGTCCATCCAATAAAAGACAACTTATTGAAGCTATAATTGATTCTTGGCACCATGTGGTTACGAAAGATAAACTCCAAACACTCGTTCACTCGATGAAAAGACGCTGTGAAGCTGTCTTAAAAAATAAGGGTTATCCTACTAAGTATTGATTGTGTAAGTATCACTTTAAAAAAATGCAAATCTAAGATAGATCTTCCTATTAGTTACATAACTTTTTTAATACAGATATTGTAATACTGTATTTATTATTAAATTCTACATTAAATTACCTTCAATTTGATATCTAAACGTTTGTATTTAAGTAAAAATTAATATATTCTACACACACAAAGTTGAAAAACATGAAATTTTCAAAAAGTGTCCACACTTTTGGCCACCACTGTATATTCATTATATTTTAATTATCATAAAAAACAATTTCAAATTTGTTTTTTTTTTATGAGATTTTTAAGCATGTTTTTCTAGTTATATATGCTTATGTAAATCTGAAATATGCTTATGTATTATAGAAACAAATACTATTTTGCTGAGGTATATTTTTTTCTCATTATTCTAGCTAAATTTTATTTTCAATGAGTAAAAGAAAAGTATGTATACACATAAAATGCAATTACGCAATCTAAACAGTTTCCTCTCATAACATTTAACACAAATATATATTTTTAGTTCACCGTATTAAAATATTAAAAACCTGATTTGTTGGTTAAATTTTAAATAATGATTGAAGAGACACTTTCTCTTTTTGGCATATTTTAAAATTTTTCATGAAATATTCTGGAAATTATTCTATAACTTTAAGAGATGTTTAAATCATTCGATTTTTCATATTTATCAATAAAGTTTTGAGCTTTCAGAACTTAGAGAAATTGGCAGTAAATTATGAATGTATAAGAAGTGTTTTTAAAAATATGTCAGAAAATATAGCAATAAACTTGTATCGATTAACTATGGTTGTTATAAGAAATAATTGCATAAATTTGGTAAACTTAGCTTATCTATTTATGGAAATACATTTTTTTCAACCTATTTTTTTACCTGCATTTTTTGTTGTTGCTGTTTTTACGTTTTTATAAAAAAAATATTCATCGAAATTTTTAAAAAAATTTTGAGGCAAATTTTAATTAATAAAAAAATTAATTATGAACTTTAAAAATTGCACCTGATAGTATCAGCAAGCATTTGAAGTAGTTCATTCTTTTGAGTGGAAAAAAATTTTTGTTGAATCATATTTAGTAATTAAGGAAAAAATGTTTGATCTGAATATCTTGAATATTTCTAGCAATTTTCGCAGTTTTTATAAATCTTTATAGAAAGCTTTGAATGACAAGGGGTTTTCCACAAGTGTTATTTTTATATCATTAAAGAGGTTTAAAATGACACGGGTATTGTAGGGGATCATCACCCTCTCCTAAAAGTATGCTTCTTTCACGTTTTAATTCTTACCATGGCATTTTGTTGTGCGAATGATTATTATAAAATATCTGTTATTAAATTTTGTCTTAAGATGCAAAATTAAAAGCCAGGAAAACCCCTTACCATTCAAAGCTTTCTTTCAAAATGTACAAAAACTATTTAGAAAATTGCTTAAAACTTTTTAAATTTTTACGAAATCGGATTTTTTTCATGAGTTGCCAAATATGATTTGCAACAAAAATATGAAGAAAAAGAATTTAAATGTTATTCGCGAGTGCACAGTTTGAAATAACTACTTTAAATGCTCATATCTTGTGCAATTTTTAACAAATAATTTCTGAAGTTATAGCAAAAAAAAAAAAAAAACGTAAGACAGAAAAATCAGTNAAAAAAAAAAAAAAAACGTAAGATAAAAAAAAATTTATCTTTTTTTGAAAAATGTCCTTGTGTCTATAAATATTTAACTTACGCTTATGAAATTTTATTCAATTATTGCATATAACAAATGAAGTAATCAACACTAAGTTCATTGCTATATTTTCTGACTGGATGACCAAGAATACTATTATTCGTTCATCATTTATTGCCTGTCCTCAAAGTTCTGAAAACTTTATTGATAAGTATGAGAAATCGCATTACCTAAACACCTATAAAATTAATTTTTTTTTTAAATCCTCTAACCATTTCTTGAGAAATTTTTAAAATAAGTAACATAAACTCAAAAGTGTCTCTTCAATTATTGTAGGATAGTCTGTTTTTTAACTAAGTGTCCCACTAGTTATTAAATGCTTTCAAAGAAGTATATTTTTAAAGGCATGATTTAAAAACTTTCAGTGATTTTAGATCAAATATATTTATTAAAAAAAAAGGTTTTTGAAATATTTTTAAGTTCTATGTGTTTACAGAAATGATTGAAACAGTATGTGCAGAATGTACGAAATATATATTTACATTTTTGCCATTGTAAGTATGTAAATATCCACATTATCAGAAACCTTTTTATATGTACCCTGCGAAATTTAAATCCCGGATTGAAAAAAAAATCAGTTGTATTTTTGAGCAGAATATCAGGAGCAGGTATTTTAAAAATGTTATAGCGATCAGAATATATGGAAGATTGATGGCGAATAGTTGGGACAATTATGGGTGATACAAGTACTCCTACCTTCATTCGTGAAGTTTTATATGATAATTCAAGACCGCGCTGTACAAAACAATTTCTGAAGAAAGTTATGCATTGGGGTGGGAGTACTCGAATCTCACACCATATTTTCTCGACATTGCACCATCAGATTTCCATGCATTCTGATCGCTGCATTTTCTACATAACAAAAAAATTAAAATGTGGATCATATTCAAAATGGCTTCTTTAAATATTTTTCTCAAAACACCAGCATTTAAATTCCAGTTGACAAAAGTTATCTGAAGACGTGATTAACGCATCATTGATTAATAATTAAAACCTGTAAACTCTTTAATGTAATGACATGATTTTCCGATTATTATTTTGTGCCCTGTTTTGTTTTTATGTTTTTAGTGTGTACATTTTATATAAATTTTCACAAAGTGAGATAGCTAAAATAATATTTAAATGAATTTCTCTCAATTTCTATGAAGCTTGATGAAGGAGTATAAAACATATTTCTTTCTATCTTAGCTTTTTCTCTTAAAATTATTCATGTATAATGATTTTTGTTTTTGAGAAAAATGTATTCATTTCATGTGCATATTTATCTATTAATTATTTCAAAACTTCATATTTCCAATATTTTGCAAGATTTTTACATTATATAAGTAGTTTGCACTGCATTTTGGTATACAAAAATAAATAAAAACTTAATTTAGGTTTCTTTTTGAAATTAGGAAGGAAATTTATTTTACTCCATATAAACTGCTGTTTGTAGAAAATGCAACACCATGAAGGAATCATCAGAATCAAATGAAATATTATTTTAATAATGGATATAGGATATTATGCAAATTAATAAAGTTTCAGAGCCATCGCGCGTGCGTGGCGCGCGCAGCGCCCTCTGAATTGATGCTGAAAGCGTATAAATAAAGTGCTGTAGCGGGACGTTGAAAATAGTCTATGATTATTTGTTAGTGGCAAACGTTTAGTGAGACCTGAGTATGCCTCCACGACGGAAGAATAAGAAATTCAAGCAACTTACGGAGTTTGAACGAGGGAGGATAATCGGCCTTCGAGAAGGAGGATTTTCCTATCGCGCAATAGCAGCTCGTATGCAGCGGAACAGTTCCACAGTGATGCGAGTTTGGAAGCAGTGGACCGACGAGCACCGAACAACTCGAAAAACAGGCACTGGACGACAGAAGGTGACGTCAGAGCGCG
>NC_092210.1:78360684-78363483 GCF_043381705.1 Parasteatoda tepidariorum
GTAAATTCAGAATCTCTTCTAATTTTCTAGGTGTAAGAGCATTTTATTTAACTTTGGTTAAGGCGCACCCTGAAGTTTAAAGGAAAAGATCTCAAAATAAATATAATTCGAGGAGTAACATCCAATGGTTCTAGTACAACATATGGGATCCAAGATACAATGACATGGTTGTACATTGGACTGATTTTTCTAATTTAAAAAAAAAAAAGAAATCTGAGGAATTCGGGTTACAAAAAATATAAAAATATTTATAAACAAACGTATACAGTTTCTCAAAAAGATCCATTAATTTTTCTGAGTTCTTTAAATTATTAACCTCAGCATGAAAAATTAAAATTGATCCAAGGTACAATACTGCCTTCTATTTTTTCCGCATGAAACCTTTATAACATTTAAATTATTAGTCCTAGTGTCTCATATTCAGTTTCATTCGATTAAGCATAGAAAAAAAAATACATGGAAAACAAAATCTCATTTGTCTAGATAGCGATATTAAGTTTTTCAAACCTTTTTATCCACTTTTCCTCTTCACAAAATCCAGACTCAAGGGGTCCCACTACTTTTTATTGTTTACTAAGAGGAGGGTACTTCACAGTTTGTTGATGTGAAGTACCCTGCTCTAATTTTTTTTGTTACTTTTTCTGAGTTCGTATTAATAGTTATAATTTTTTTCTTAACATTTTGCTAGGTGTTTGAGGAGCTAAATCAAAGTTTTAATACACCGATCATGCACGATATTGATGACAATGATACCAACCATATACCAATGAACAATCATGACGTACTATTCGGAAACACGTGGTATTTTGCTGAGAAATTAATCTCCTCATTTCATGCTCCATTTCATTCTCGCACATGCATGACAGTTTTCGGCTGCTTATTTTTCATCATTTTCATAAACCTCATTTTGGTAAGTTGTTGCATAGTATTCTAGAATTTGATACGAAATATTTTGAATTGCTTTAAAGAATGATTTAAGAGATCAACAGCAATAAAATACGCGTGCTTTCAAGAATTTTTATTTTATTATTTGTTTTTTTTTGTTTTTCATTTTTATTTAGTGTTTGTCAAATTTTAAAATTTTTTTTCCATCACTTAAAATGTGCAATTTTTGGGCTTCATTTTTTTTGGGGGGGGAGGGGAGGGCTTCTGAATAAATATGCCTGCTGAAATTTGACTCGAAAAATATGAGGAGAAGTAGTACCGATCTAGAAAATGTGGTCCAGTATGTATATATAGTACCGGTTTTGCAAAAATACTCTATTGTTCAAAATCAAGAGATTAAGTTTATGTCAATCATCTCGCAAATTATTTGTCAGATTTGAACAATATTTTGTTTAAACAATGTAAAATGATACAATAATAAAATTAGAAAATGAAACAATTTAACAGTAGTAATACGCATGTGTGATCCTGTCTAACACTTATTGGATTCTGATGGTAAAAAACAGTGGTTGCAAAATCGAACAAAATGAATAGGTTAATAGAGACTAAAGTGGCCTCCTCTATAATATATCATAAGTAAATGGAGAGTAATAAAGCCTCCTCTACAATATTTCATACATTAATAGAGAATAAATTATCATAGAGTAGTTTTGGAGATCGTGTTTTCGTTCAGCCACGCAGCTGAATGGTTGTTGGAAGGAGATAATAAAGAGATGCGTTAGTCTTTGAATCACTGGAACTCTAACCTTATTTTTTCGAGCAAGCGTTCTGAGTTTCAAATATTGGTAGTCTTATAACATGAAAGATATTAGAGAGATTTTTCGAAACCAACGCTTCTCTCGAATTATTACTTCCGATCGCTCTCCCTAAAGCATAACTAACGAGCACAATAAGGTTGAAGTCTGGAAACCTGACCGAGTGAATATCTTCACTTGCCAAGAAATTATCGAACAAATGGTTTAAATTATTGAAGACTCTAGGTCAAAAGGTTCATACTTTCATATGGGGGAAAGTAAGGGTCTGTTACCTGCTTATAAACGTCCCACGAAATCGATCATTGTGGTAACGATAAATTGAAGGTTTCAGTAAGCATTATTTTGAATTGCTGCAGATCCTCTTCAAAATAAGAGGAGGGGAGTAGCCAAAATCTGGGAAGAATGGTTATAATAGTTTGGTCAGGAGAACGGACGAAAGCTCGGACCCCTTAATGTTACAGGGTGCGTAGCCAAATCTTTGAATCAAAAATAAGCACTTTTTAAAAACTTTTCAAGCACTCAAAAAATTCATATTCAATCAAGGATATTATTGAAAAACAAAAACTTTTTATAAACAGTTTTAGCGTTAAAAAAAAAAACCAAAAAGAAACGGGCGTAAATCGAAACAATCAGTACTTTCCCACATCAACGAGTGAATTCAACTTGACCCTGAACTCAGAACAGAAGTACCCTTACCCCCTACGTCAAAAAAAGTGTTAGAAGTAAAATAAAATAAATAAGAACAAAATTAAAATAAATTAAAAAGAAAAACATTTCATAAGGATCTGATATTCTCTATCCGAATTGGAGCACTCGGGTTTCAGTTTCAAGTGTGCGCATGCGCAAGTCATAACGTGGGTACGACTTCAAGTCCGCGTGAATGATTACGTAGCAAACTCGCCATGTTTCGTGAAATGCATGGGATCCACCAGATATCACTGAAGGGAAAAAAATATTATTCGGAAAAAAAGCTCTTTTTAAAAACGCCAGCTGAAAAAAGCACCTTTAAAAGCTTTTAAAAATGAAATCCCCAAAAAAGCACCTTTAAGTACTTTTTACAAACGCTACGCACCCTGTAACAAATTGTGTTGCTTATCTC
>NC_092210.1:78363981-78461540 GCF_043381705.1 Parasteatoda tepidariorum
TTACTGGAAAAAATACTCTATTGTTCAAAATCAAGAGATTAAGTTTATGTCAATCATCTCGCAAATTATTTGTCAGATTTGAACAATATTTTGTTTAAACAATGTAAAATGATACAATAATAAAATTAGAAAATGAAACAATTTAACAGTAGTAAAACGCATGTGTGATCCTGTCTAACATTTATTGGATTCTGATGGTAAAAAACAGTGGTTTCAAAATCGAACAAAATAAATAGGTTAATAGAGACTAAAGTGGCCTCCTCTATAATATATCATAGGTAAATAGAGAGTAATAAAGTCTCCTCTATAATATTTCATACGTTAATACAGAATAAAATATCATAGAGTAGTTTTGGAGATCGTGCTTTCGTTCAGCTGCGTAGCTGAATGGTTGTTGGAAGGAGATAATAGAGATGCGTTAGTCTTGCGATTAGTGTAACTCTAACCTTATTTTTTTGCGCGTGCGTTCTGAGTTTCAAATATTGATAGTCTAATAGTATGAAAGACATTAGAGAGATTTTTCGAAACCAGCGCTTCTCTCTAATTTTTCGAAACCAGCGCTTCTCCCTAGAGCATAACTAATATAATTAGGAGCTCGATAAGGTTGAAGTCTGGAAGCCTGACAGAGTAAATATCTTCACTTGCCAAGAAATTACCGTACAGATGGTTTAAATAGTTAAACTCTGGATCAAATGGTTCATACTTTCATATGGGGGAAAGTAAGGGTCCGTTACCTGCTTATAAACGTCCCCAAAAATCGATCATTGTGGTAACGATAAATTGAAGGTTTCAGTAAGCATTCTTTTGAATTGCTGCAGATCTCTTCAAGTTAATCTCTTCAAAATAAGGGGGGGGGAGTAGCCAAAAATCTGGGAAGAATGGTTATAATAATTTGGTCAGGAGAGTGGACGAAAGCTCAGCGAATCGAATCGAATTTTTGAGCGAATCGAAAAAATTTTTGCACCCAATAATAAAATTTATTTATCCTAAGATAATTTCATACAAAAAGTAAGTTTTTATAATTATTAATTATTTTGTTCACTATTTTTTTTTAATAATGGTCGTAAAAGTTCCGAATAGTAAAGTATTTAAATTTAAACTTCATTTTAAAGTATGTAAATTTAAACGGCAAAGTACAAAATTGGTTGAATTTATTTCCCGAGTTACACATTTTAAAGAAGTTGTTTATTTAAAATTCATTTTCTCAGTCACTTTTCGTCCGATTGCGTCTACCTCGCATATTTTGGGCTGATCAGATATCCAGATTCGACGGAAAAAAATTTATGCTTATTCAGAGAAAGTACGTTTTTGTATCTGATTTCGTAACTTAAAATATCGTCTACACTAACTGTTTAGCATATTTCAGATCATTTTTGAGGTCCTTTTAAGCAATTAAGATTGAGTCCTAGGATGTGAGGGTCTGCTTATTAGATCAAGAGTTGTTCAAAGCACTCCGTTTTTTTTTTTTTTTTTCAGCGTCGTACTTGTAATTGTTGTCGCTATGAAAATACTGTTTATCATATAATTTCGATTTGTTTCATAGGAATCGATGTCAAAGGAAAAACAAAATAAATTGGATGGGGAAAATTCCAGGACAAAGGTAAAAAATATAGATAAATATAAATGTCTTCTTTTTTTTTTTTAATGGAGAATGAGTGCTGAAGAATTGAATAAAATAAGTACAGTCAGGGAATAAGCAAGTCATTTAGCGAATTCATCAGAACGAAAATTTTATTCGTTAAATCAGCTTAATCATTCGTTTTATCCGAGAATAAAATAAGCTCTACAATTACCCTAATAAACAGCTGCACAGAAATATTCGGAATCAGTAATAGTGCTCTTTTTATTCAGAAACTAGAAATGCAGTGAATAATTAAGTCATTTTGTTAATTTTAAAGTGTGTACTGATTAATGAACAATTTATCGATTCTTGACTCTATTAAAAAATCCATTTCGAGTTTTTACTTGGAAAAGAAATTGTTACGTCGTTTACGTCCTGCTGTATTAGGTATGTTTTTACAGTTTCGAAGCAATAATGTGAAACATCAGAAAAAAGTAACAGTTTTAATGGGAGTTTTACTATCGAGTTTTGCATCAGTATCATTATTAGACTTAGATAAATCAACAATTTCATAATATTTACTCAGTTACGCAAGCGGACAGCATGTTATCGCTTTGTCATAGACGTTAAGTCTATCTTTTTATGTTCAGGAAAAGATGCATACTGTAGTCACGTGAAAAGCAATTTAATATTTTTCACACCTAAGCTAATAAGAACGATTTTTTTTACTGGTTATTGAAATAATTCGCAAATTTGTAGTTTATTATTCCTTGAGTAGGATCTTTTTTACGTTATATTGTGAGATTTTTGTTAGTATATACCGGGGTTTGACAGTGAGTATTAGGATCATCACTGTTAAAACCACTTGAACCATCCACTGTAATCTACGATTACTGGAAATCGTCAAAAATATGTTTTACAGGAATGTTTCATACACTCAGAACCGAATTGATAAAAACTAAAGTAAAATGTTCCCGTTGTGGGCCACGGACGTGTTGGAGGTTAAGATTGTAGCGTATCTACCACTACAAAATTACAACTACATTTCACTAGTATATAAGGCATGTTAACTCGACTCTATGTGGGGTATCTTTTCATAGATGACGGTTGACATGGTCTAATATTCCTCTCCCCACATTGGTGACCCGGACGTGATGAGAACACGCCTACCTTGGCAAAAACGCCCACTTCGATATGAACACGCCTACCTAGACAGTAACACCTACTTCGTTGGATGGTACACGTTGAATAGTTGACTTGCTACTTGTGACTGCAACATTATCCACCTCCTCGCACTGTTGCTACTCAGTCTCGAGCACACAACGTCGGCCTGCATACACTCGACTTCTAAAGGCAACACAGGAGTGACTACGACCGTGAAGTTACTAAACCTCTCACATTCAGCTTTCAAAAAGTACGGTGATCTTAATACAGCTCTCCCGGCTCAACCACACAAAAAAACAGCAATGATTCAACTAGTGGTATTCATTCATCGAATTCTATCAGAGATATAATTCTGGTGGGGATTCTTTCATAATTTGGTTACTAATGGGACGATTTTGGCAATGTGGTCAATAGACCGCTTTTAATTCCCAGACAAGCTTTTACCCATCGATCTGAAGTTGGGTCGGCTTCAAGCTGGCAATAGGGATCGAACTCCAGTTCTTTAAAATGGCAATTCAGTGCCGTAGCCACTGAACCACTGCAGCTCAGCGGCACTATTCGGTATAGCTTCAAGATGAGTGAGCGAAACTTGACGCGATTAGTTCAAGTTCGTCAACATTCTGCATCGATCATGTTAATTTTTGAAAATGTTAATTCGGACTAATTATTTATTTACAGATAGTAATTATGATATTTATTTACAGATAATTATGAAATACAGATAATTATGTTGAAATAAAGCTTTCAAAAAAGGCATAGGGGGAATAATTCTTTAAATATGCCTTTAAAATCCTTGTAAAAATAATGTGAAAAATGTTTGTTTTGATTTTTTTTCCGCCTATAATACCTTCACTTTCGCCTAGACTACCTTCACATTATTTTAATCCCGCCTTTTCTCTTATTATAGATAGGTTATTATAGATAGATTATTACTTCATTTAAATAACTATTTGTGATCACTAATGTTCAAAGTTTTATAATTTCAAATTTTGGAAAGTTGGCTGGTCAAATTTTTAAAAGTGGGTTGTTTCTTTTTAAATATAATATTATTAAGTTATTCAGAATACTGGTCACATTTGCTGTAGGATTTAGACTTTCCCCGAGAAATTTTGATTTAAATATAAATTCTTTTTCACACTAAAATTTAAATTGATAGGGAGAGTTATTATTTTAACTAACCATTTCAAATGTTAATGCATTTCGGTTGTTCGAACCTGTCATTTTAAAAACCGCGATAGTAATTGAATTTCGACTGAAACCCAAGTCACTGCTTGTTAACTATAAGAAGAAAAAAATAGAAATTAGAGTTAACATTTCAACATGATTCAACGTTAATAAACTAACGTAAAATTGGGAAAATATTGAGAGGGGAAAAACGAAGGAAGAAAAACTTGCTTGTATATTTTCCCCATAGTTTGCCACACCTGCTGGATTCGCGGGAGATTTCCTTTTTATTATTATAGGGATAACAAAATGAATAGATTAATTTTTTTCTTTGTTTAAAAAAGTTCATTTTTAAGGATTTTAGCAGTCTCTACAGTTAAATAGTTAAAACGTTCCCAGAAAAAAATCAATACCTCTGGGGGTACTAGATTGGAGATCGATCGTTCTCTGATTCAGGTTAAAATTACGGTCTGTGGATGAATGAATGGATGTATGAATGGGTCCGCCCTATAAACGGGTGCGACGTATGGTGTGACAGAAGTCGAATTCTTGGCAATAGATGGCGCCACTGACACACAAGAAACGCACACTCTGCCTTTAATTTGCTCGGTTTCACCAAGCAGGCTTGCCCGTGTGGCAAGTGGCATTAGAAACAACAACAACAAATAGTTTAAACAAATATATAAAAAATCCTAACAATAATCTTTAAAAATGTAGTTGTTGGCACCGTTAAAATAAATTGTTGCTATCAATACCATTTTTAAGAATTGTAATATGAAAGCATTAAAAACGACAGTTATTGCTTGTTACAATTTTTTTTCAGTGTTTCGAATTATAGTCAGAATGTGCCATAATAACGGCCGATAAAATATTTGTTCGTTGAAGCCCAGTTTTGAATATGAAGTAAAAATATCACCGCACATACATCCCCAATTATAATTATGCGAGGAAAGCACCAAAACAACTACCAAATTTTTAGGAATCAAATCGATATTGAAAAATTAAAAACATGTTTGATTACGGAGAAGACAAAGAAGTTTTATAAAGTGATATTTCGAAACACTGATGGGATTTATCAGGAAATAAAACTGTTTTTAAACAATATTTCTACTTTTTACTCACTTATTTCGGTGTCGTTTTTGTTTTGTTCTTTTTTAAATACTAATTTTCGATTACTAATTAATTTTAGAATGCTACTAATAATATATATTAAGCGTGGTGAATGTCGAACACCGGGCATAAAATGAAAACTTATCATTAGATATTTACTTTTATATCTTCCTTTTCTTGCAGGAAACAAAACATAAAGATCAACAAACTCAAACTTTTCCTGATCCCTTAAGTTTAGTAAGATAGTTTCTTTCATTTATAGTTCTTTATATTTAATTCATTTTTTAATTTTCTAAAATTTTATAACCTATGCACGTTGTACCGGTTGTTAAAACTGAAGATCCAGTTATTTGAAATATGGCATTTACAAAAATATTAGAAAGCTTTTCACCATTTCTTACTAAACAATACAAAAGCAATCCCATCTGTTCAGGCGTTTTCCATACGATGGCATCAGAATTAATTAACTGGCAGGAAATTCTTTAGATGATGATAGAATTCTAAATCCTTCGTTTCCTTTTACCGTAACGGGCAGTCCACATTTCTAAGCAAAAACTACGTCGAATATTTTCCATTAAAGAGTTCACTTCACTTCTTCACGCCTTCAAACTCCAAATGAGTTATGAAAATATCGTCTGCTTTTTTAATCTCACTTGTCGTTTGCTCTTAAATAAATTTGATTTTTTTTCTGACTTTTAGAATGTGTTTGCAAAAATTCAATTGAATCAGGACTGAACATAGATGACTTAGATGATTATATGTCGAGCATTCGATGCCTCCTTAAAATTTTTATAAATAATAATACTCTGCAATATCAACATGAAAGAGGGATCAACCCTCAATCTCAATTGATATTAAATATCAATTAAGATAAGATCATCTGCCTCTATAAATTTTTTAAAGGAAAAAAAAACTCGATTTACTTAAAGTTTTTCAAACTTTAAATAATTTTTATTAAATGTCGTTTTTAACACACGGTAACTCAAGAAAAAACCTTTAACTTTTCAGTGAATTACATTTAAATGTGAAAGCCCAATATATTGACTAATATAGATTCTGAAACTTTTCAAAACGTCTGAACTTATCTATTAGTTATTTAAAAACTATAAAAGTTGTTAAAAGGTTAAACTATAAAAAAAATGTCTCCTTACAACGGAAACTACTACAATTATACACTCTGTTGAAAGCTAAAATAAAATTTTAACATTTTAGATAAATTGATTGATTAAATTGATTGTTAATACATTGTTAATTTAATTAAAAGTACACATATTTAGACAAACAAAAAAATAACTGTCGTCTGTCAAGGTTAAAAATTTATGTTTATTTGCACGCAAGAAAATGTTTTACATTGTCTGATGTGATTGCAATTTTTAAATTATAAAGAAAATGCAAGAAACTAGAAATGTGTCTATATTTAAACTAGTATTTCAATGAAATATTGAATGCACTTAAAAGAACGCTGATACTAAATATGAACAAAGTGATTTGAAGCTTTAAAAAATATTATTTTTTAATTGTATGCAGCCTTTTACATTTTTCTTGTTAGAGTAATAAAATACATACATTTATAAATATGGTAATGAAAATATTTGTTTTCACTTTCTATTCACATATCAAGCCTGTGAAGACTTTTAAATTTTTGTCACCACGCAACCAAAGCAGATAGACAAGTGAATTTCTTGACATTGCCAGAGATTCAAATGAGGTTATGTTATACTTTGTGCTATGTATGGATAAAACAAAAATTAACGTGAATAAAACACAAATAAAAGGATATGAATGGACATACAGTTTCGGTCTTTCTAAATGTTCTTGTTTATGGAACCGAAACTATAGTATGTCCATTCATGTACCATTATTTGCGCTTTATTCAAGTTGTTTTCTGATTTATCTATGCTTTAAGGTTGTTTTATAATCACTAAGAACGGCAACCTGCCTGGTCTTCCATGAATGACGTAGATTTGAAAATACAATTCAAGTTAAATAGAATGACGTAGAAGCATGCGTTTTGCTCTATTATGCTTAGAAAATTATTTATTTTTTTGTATCGCCAAGCTACAAAATTAGTTACAAAGCCCATCAAAAGATGGCGTAACTGGTTGAAAAAACTATAAAACAAATTTTTTTTCTTCTGCATATCTGACTATTTCAACCGAAATATTTTCACGAAATGTCAGTTAATTTTGTCTTCATAAAGCGTCACGCTGTTGATGCAAGTGGGTCTTATGAAATTTTTCTCGAACAGCTGAGTCATTTGCAGACATCATTTTAGTAATAGCGCCTACTGTTGACATTATTGACTCCTTCTTTTTTCATGTTATTTAACAAATTTAGAATCTCGATGAGATACAAAAGCTTTTGGTTTCTTTAGCAGAATGTCGCAAATCATACGTTCCACTTTACTTTAAATACTTTTTCGAGTCATCGGTCATTTATAGGGCATCCAATATGATGATCAATTAAAATAAAAATTTTATCCTCAAAAAATTCGATCGAGCCTAGTCTATATATATGCAGATTAGGGTTAAAGATTAAGTGCGTACTTCTGCCATATCCGCATTATTATTTTAGCTTTTTTTTGTTGAAAATTGTATTCTATAACAGAAAATTAGTACCACAGAGAATACTAACTGTCTTGGGACCTATTTTAATCTATAAAAATTGAAACTGTGCCGAATAATACGGCAGATATATTATAAATATGCTGATAAAGCTACATTCTTTAGTAATAAATATACTAACAAAACTATATTACATCATACAGATTTTATTTATTTTTTGTTTTTCTTTGAACTTGCACTGAAAGTACAGTAAGATCTTATATACAATCAGAAGTATAATAATTTGAATAGCCTAGTTACGATGAAAATAGTTTTATTCTTTAAAATACCTGTGGAACCTAAAATAGTTCTTTTTTGGTTCCGGCACTAAAGAGTTAGGTTAAAATCCCAGGCATAGCAAATGGTCTGTTTCTTGCTCCGGACAGTCCTTAATTGTTGACATTAAATATTCTTAATGGCGAGTCAAAGACTACATTTTCATAAACTTTGGTTTAACAATGGATCCATGTTTTTTATTTTATAAATTGTTAGTTGGGCTCATGTTTCCTCGCTTTCAAAGAAATATAGTTTGGTTTAGAAGAAAATAATTCCTCCATTTGGTCTTATACATAAACTTATAAGTTCCCTAGATTTCTGAGTTGTATTTCAAAATTATATAAATCAATAATGAATTACATTAATTTTCTTTTTTTAATCTGTTGGATGAGATTTTTTAACAAATCTTGTTTAGTTCTTTCGTACCGTTGATTTTAAGCCTTCAATCGGCTTCTCTCTCCAAGCTTTTTTTTTAAAAAAATAACATTTTTAGTCTTTTTTGTCGAAATTTACAAACATAAAACGTTATATAGGGTTATATAACGTTATATATAACATATAACGTTATAAACCTATAACAAAGGGGTCGCATAAATGTTGCGACAAACTTCTAGGGTAGTTAGGGGACATCATCAGGATTAAAACTGCATGGGAATCCATACAAGAAAATATCATCTTACGCCGCTTAGGGTGATTCCCTGTCCTGAACCGCTTCTTCGTTTGCTTCTGAACAGGTCACAATAAGGAAGCGCCTCTAGCTGCGTATGACGACATTTCTGGGTATGGTTTCTTATGCAATTTTAATTCTGACGATGTGCCTTAACTCCTCTAGAGGTTTATCGCAATATATACACAGCCCCTTGTTATACATAACTTTTTTAAACTTGTACTTCGACAAAGAATGACTAAAAATGTCTTTTAAAAAATCTGTAGCTTAAGGAGCAAAACTAATACCAGATATGAAATCCTCACACCCGAATTCGACACTATCAATTATTTGCATAATTACAACAAAAAGTTTGTTTTCCAGTAACCTCAGATCCTCAATAACTATCAATTACTTGCATAATTGCAACAGAAACTTGTTTTCCAATAACCTCAGATCCTCAATAACTATCAATTACTTGCATAATTGCAACAGAAACTTTGTTTTCCAGTAACCTCAAATCCATCAAGATGATAAAAAAATATCTTTATAATATACTAATATTTTTTTCCAGTACTTTATGTACAGGTACTTTGCTGTCTAATATTGACCTTTCAAGCATTTACTCTCAACTTAAGAGTTTTTTTCCCCTCACTTGCCTCTCTTTATCTTATTTAATGAAGAAAATAAAAAAAAAACATATCGAGCAGCTGAAAATTTGTCTGGATCATTTCACATTGGGAACAAAAATAAATAAATAAAACGGCAGTTTGATGTGACATTAAGGAAACATGTTTTTCTGCCAAAAGATCATTTACTTCTTTTTAAACAGCCGCTTATTGGTTTTGGGTTGTTGACTTTCTCTTTTTTTTTATTAATTTTATTAGGCTTTTGTATATCAGCCATCACTTTCAATTCTTCTCATCACTGAGAAACATTTCTGTTGAAAAAAAAAATACAGAAATTCAACCTAACTTAATTTTATCTTTTACATTATAGCCCGCTTCACATGCAAATAAAAATAAAATCTTGTATAAAATATTTTTCTTCATGTAAATATCCGTGGGCTTACGTTTTTTTTTTTTTAATAATTGTTGGCAAAAATTTTAAATTCGCTGAAAAAGATCTAGGGATATGACGAAACAAGTAGGGGGAAACTTCAACTTTTCGACCACTTTCTGACCAATTTATTGAGACATTATTTTCCAGATTTCGGCAGCCTTGGTCTCGGTTGATCAAGAATCCAAATTCGTCGAAAATACGGTATGTTTATTCAGAAAAAATACGTTTTCGTGTCGGATTCCATGGTTTAATTAATAGTTAGAGCCAATTGATTAGCATAGTTGAGGTCCACTCTACAAACTGTTGAAAATCTGATCATTAGAAAATAAATTATTAAGAGAACAATTTTTTTTTGTTTTATGTACAATGCATGAATGAATTTAATGCACAGAATTCTAACATCTCGGAACACTACCTCCAAAACTTTTGCTTTGTTCTCTTTTTTTAAAAAAAATAAATCATAATAACTTAAAAATGAGTTCTATTTACGATCTAACCATCATCGGTTTGCTACCATATAAAATTTAAAAACTAGAAAACGCGAAGATGTACAATTATTGTCTGAACTCTTCTATAAGTTACCAAACTCCACATAACAAAAATTGCTTTGTATATTATGTATCTAATATACTCGTTAAAATTTTTGAAAATGATCTAACTTGAGTAAAGTGGTTTATACGAACAATAATTGCATCATGCATTGCATTTAAAAAAGAATACAATAAATATTAAACATTTACGCTGGCAAGAATTCCTCTATTAATTTCTACAATGATTGCCTGCCAACGTGTTCAGCCATCACCTCCCAGAAGAGAGAAGACCTCAGCACGGTTTACCAAAAACAAGAAATTTGATCCTTTAGTAGTCCAAACGTAATGACATTTTTCGTATTTACCACCACTGCGCAGCTTAGTAGCCCGAAGGTAGTTCGATATATCTTATTTTTCCTCCACTACGCAAATTATGTTCGATACTTGGGACTGCTAATTGATCCGTGGTGAGGCCTTCTCTCTTCTAGGAGGTGTTCAGCTCGTCATAGGCAATTTTGGAGACAGATGCATCTTGATGTGCGTGTTATGCAAGTGGTTAGATCAAGCATTCTTATTGTTTGTGTGCAATATAAGTGATAATAAATTTCGAACCTGAATTATATAACTGTCTGATATGTTTAAAATACAATGCCAATTCGTATTTCTTTTTAGGTTGACCAATCCAGCTTTTTAAATGTTTTTAACTACGAGACAGCTAAAATTTTTTACTGTCTTAAAGCGGTAAGTGCACTTTATTATCATCATAAATTGTTTGAACACTGAGCATCGGTTCGGTAAATTTCTACTTGATAGCTCACCATTTGTGATAAAATATTTAAGGTTAGCGAATACGTTTCCTTTATAAAAAAAAAAAAAGACATGATTTTTAAATTAAAATACATACACTAATCGGGTTTCAGCAAAACAGTGTGTGGATGTGTTTTGATATTAAGCCACTGCATATTTCATCCATTTTGAACAAGAATTAATGCATCACCCTCTTTTCACCTCCGAAACCATTTTATCTTAGACACATATTGAAACCTTAAGACAACCTTAGTTCGATTTTAATTAAGACAATCTTATGGTTGTTGTTGATACTTGCCAATACCAGCAAGCCTGCTTGAAATCAAAAAAAAATTTAAGGCAGATTGTGCGTTTCTTATTATGGCCAAGAAACGACTTCAGCCACACACACACGTCACAACCCGTTTTACAGAGGGACTTAACCATACTCCATTCATTCACAGATCGTTATTTTGACCTGAACCCGAGAACTATCAATCTCCGATTCAATACCCCCAGACGTATTGATTTGTTATTAGAACCTGGAGGACTTTGTAACCACGACAAATTTGACGTGCACCAGTCACCATTTAATACCTGAAGATTTTATGGCCGGTGGGATTCGAACTCACATTCTTAGGAACACGAGTCCTATGTCCCACCAACCAGACTAACCGGGCCCTAAGGCAATCTTATTTTGATTTGTTATTGCTGTAAATAAGGTTCGATTTTAAATTTTCTGCATTCTTTATTGTTTTAGTCACTAATAAGATCTTCTACATTTATTTACATTTTAAAAACTGTTCTTATTTTACATGAATGTCGAATAGTGGCGAGTAGAGTGCGTTGTGCTCTTACAACAAATTCAATAGAACATCAAACATAAACAATAGTTCACAGCTAGTGGCTATCAACTCTAACTTTGTCTCGAGTATGATTTAAACTTTTTGTCTGGTTGAAAAATCACGTTTAGCGATTGCTCGAAAAAAAAAGGGTGGGTCACTATTGTTGTGTGGGCATGCAAAAAATAAGAGGCAATACTTTTAAATTGCCGTTGGAACAGCGAAAACATTTTTATTTCTTATTAGACTAGATTCACCCTTTCTTCTGAGTTAGATGTCAATTTTTTCCCTTTGACAATAATATAAATGTTGTAGGTTTATTGGAAAATACAGTTCTTTGCAAACTGCCTCTGTCACTCTCACCGCCATTAAGCCTAATAAATGACGACTGCTGTTTGCAAAAAGTTGGATTAACCAATAAAGCTACTACACATACATATAATCATTTACTAGATTACCTCTGGAATTGATACAAAAAAGGAAGTGAAGGCAGAAGAAGTACTTACAGATGAAGTCTTGCATTGGGTAAATTTATTAAAAATCAAAATTGTAAAAATGAAATAAACAAGAGCTCTTTCTCTTTAGTATTCTAGGTTATTTTTTGGTTGCATTGCTAACAGAATTTGTAATTACAATAAATATGTACAATAAATGGATGAAAGCTTACAAAATGTGATCAACGTTGATTTTAAAAATAGTCCTTCAATGTTACCCGCAATCTTTTACGCTGATATTTTGTAGACTGGTATTAAATTTTCTCATCGAAAGGAACATGACTGTTAAATTTCCAAGCAAAAATATTTATGCAAAATGCCAATATCTTATTAAATTTTATAGGCATTATTACAATTGTATTTAATAAAATGCTTCTTGCTAAATGCCGATTACTAGATTAACAAATAACTAAGCTTTTAATAATTTTCGTCCGGGCATTGAGAAAAACTTCTTACAAAATTAAAAGTCAAATTCATCTCGGAAAATAATTCCTGTTACCTTAAGCTGCAGTTTTGGATGCTTATCCTTAAAATCCATACTTATCCTTAAAATCGTAGGAAATAATTGCCTTAACATCACTACTTCAACATTCATATTTTAAAAATTTTTCTATAATGTTTTATCCTTTTATGGTATTGGGTAAAATTAATGGCCATCACCGGTCACAGGGTGAATAATATTACAAATGGCGATTTAAGAATTGCCTGCATTCGCCGCTCGACTGCCACTTTTTTCACCGAAAGTGTGTCATGTGCTATTATAATATATATTATTATTATATTTTTCAATAAATATGTAGTTGTTCTGAATAATTTCTTATATTCTAAAAATTACTTTATTTCAATCTTTAATTCTTGCACCTTAAAATTGTTCTTTATTTTTAAAATGAAGGTTTGCCATTTTTTTGAAAAGTGCTTCAAAAGAATTGCCTCCCATTATTAATATCAACAGTTTTTAAATCACTTAAAATTTTCAATATTTAAAAAAAGTGGCCAATTGGCCAAAAGTGACCACTGTTAAAAGTGCTACAACTGGCCACTGGATAGCATTAAAACTTCCTAATTTTGCCCTATATTTCCACCCTAAGCCACCACAGCAAATAACCATACTGCTCTCTTAAATCGATTATGCCTTAAAAGTATATAAAATCAACAATAATATTTTGGAAGTTGTGCTTCTTACAAAGAACAGTTTTTTCTTCATTTTCCAGCTTATTATGTTCCTGCAAAAAAAATTAATACCAATTAGTATGACAATGAGCTTCAAAAAAAGATTAGAGAATTATATCTGAAATCGAAAATTAAATTGAAATAGTGTAATATAAACATGAATGCAATAAAGGAATTCCCTAAGGGAACAACCTAGTATATATTTATATTGAAGCTTTTTTGTAATTTAATAATTGTTTTTTAATAATTGTTTTTCAATAATTGTTTTTTAAAAATACAAAATAAACTTAATGCAACTACAAAGAGTTAGTGTGAAAAATGTGAAATGAACTAAAATTTACTAAGAAAAACTACTTTTTTATTTATTAAGAGGTTGAAACATGGTAAAATAGGAAAAAAAGAAGAAAAAAACTCTACTAAATTATAAAATTATGCAGGGTTTTAAAGTAAAGATAATTAAAATTTAAATGTTCAAGTGAAATATGTCATTTTTATAACAGTTAAATATTTTGAAAAATTATTTATTTATCGAATTTATATTTATAAAGTTTTTATTTTTTCAGATTGCGGACAAAATTGCAAGTAAAGATGAGCTATACAATGACATTAATTTGCTAAGACCTGAAATTTTGCTCGGAGTAAGATTTTATTAAGATATTTAACAAAAATGTATTTTAAATAAAATTATTAATGTATTAAATGTGTCAAAATGTAGTAAATAAAAAGTAAATTAAAATGTTACGCTCAGATGATTAAGATGTTAAATTCTTAATGAAATTTTACGTTTATTGGCTATTTTTAAATTAATTAGTTTTCTAAAGCAGAATATGATTTTAATGTTAGAGAACGTTCGTAAAAGTATCATTTTTGCGTAACAATAATAGAAAAAAATGATAAGTTGTGTTTTAAATTGCTTCAAGTGAAAGGATAGATAGTGCTGGTAATTTACTTAAATTTTTAAGACAAATGCATAATTCCATTTTTAATAAGGAAGATTGAATTTTCGTTTGTATTTTGCATTAATGTAGTTTCGCTTCTAATTTAAACCTCTTTTTTATAGATTGGAGAATTGTATCACAAGAATATGAATGAAAAGTTATAAAGTAGGTTTTTATCAGTAATTAATTATTATTTAGCAATTTTATTAATAGAAATAAAAATGAAGAAAAGAATTACCGACCTAAATTTCGAGAATATGCTTTTTAAACACGTTTATCTATAAAAGGTTATAAATATATGTATGCATACACAGTGAAACCTCTCGAGAGCGACCACTCTCTGTTCCACAGTAAAATCGTCGTTAATGGAGGCGTTCTATAGGCATTCTTCCATTGACTTCAAAATGTTATCGAAGGTTCATGATTTTTCGCAAACGATTTTAATTTTAATCAATGGTCATTAATGGAGGTGTTCTTTCTTCTTCCATTGACTTCAAAATGTTATCGAAGGTTCATGATTTTTCGCAAACGATTTTAATTTTAATCAATGGTCGTTAATGGAGGCGTTCTTTCTTCTTCCATTGACTTCAAAATGTTATCAAAGGTTCATGATTTTTCGCAAACGATTTTAAATTTAATCAATGGTCGTTAATGGAGGCATCCTTTCTTCTTCCATTGACTTCAAAATGTTATCCAAGGTTCATGATTTTTCGCAAACGATTTTTAATTTTAATCAGTGTCATTTTCCTGATGCGGAAATGCCACTTGTGTTGGCGTTAGGAAAACCGGATCGATGAATAAAATTTAGCTTCAATGAAAATGATCCCTACTGATAAAATAATGTGTAAAAACAAATTTATCAAACTATTTTAAATAAATAACAATTACGTTTTTTATTTAAGTTTGCATTTAATTTTATGTCATATAAATGAGTTAGCTTTAGAAAAAGACAAGAGGTTTGTTTGAGATGCTTAGCTCATTCTAAAATATCCCCCCCCCCCTAATTTAACTTTCAACTCTAAAAAATAAATCATTGATAGCATCGTCTTTAGTGCACTCTGACTGCAACATGAGGTTGTAGATCTCTTTCAGAGATCGTCAAAAAGAACTCTCTAAATAAGAACTTCACACAAATATTTTGAATGCATTTTAATCTACATATTTGTTTTCCAAAACACCAGTTTTTCTTTGAGGAAACTCTTTTTTTTTCATGAGGGTGAACACGTGAACCAGCAGTACCTGTAACTTAAAGTTATGATGAAGAACAGAATTCCTCCGAATATGCATATTAGTAGCTACAGATGTATTTAAGAGTTTCTGTTTTATTTTTTATTAATTATACTAATTTTCACAAGAATGGTGAGTTTTTATGTACTCAAATTTGCTAGAAAATTGTTTATTTAAGGAAGAAGAAAAAAACTGCGAAATAAAGTAAAATAATCCTTTGTACTTCTGTATTGAATGCAATTTTAACTTAAAGTTTAAATTTACAGACAATCGGTAAAGATTCGCTTGAGTCATGATTTCGGCAAACCTAAAAAATGAAGCTTCAATTTAAAGAAATTAAGAAAGACCCCTTTTAAGTCAAAAAAAAAATATTACATTGACGAAGAAAAAAAAAGGAGTTTGTGTGCATCTGTCTATCATAGGCGTAGAGTTAGGGGGGTGTCTTATTTTTTGTTTTTAAAAAACTACTCATCTAATTTAAGTTTTATAAAGACGTTTACATAAAAATAAACACACATATATTTTATTTTATAACCGTCGTTGAGCAGTCGACCCAGCTTTTTTTTGGCTTTACGTCTACTAATGTTCAACTCCGTAGCCTTGTAATTTTAAACTAATCCAGAAGACACGGGAACTCCTGGATCAAGTATTGGGAGAAATTTACCTTCGCGGAGGACTTTTTGATGGAACTAACCCGCATTTGCATTACACGGAGAGGAAGACCACGAGAACCTCCTACTGTTAACCTGACGGCTAAGGGACTCTATCCCATGAACCTTCCACTGTGGTAGATACTACAAGTTTTCTAAAAGCAAAAAGTGTGCCCCGCCCCTTACGCCACGTCTATGCATATGTTTCTCTCATAATTTCACAACGATTTGTGTCAGAATCCTGAAATTTGGTGTAAATTCAATTGCAGGCGACTTTGTTTCGTATTTAAACGATAACATTAGTTATATATTAACAAGCGTATAGTCCTATTTAATAAAAAACGAGTTTTTCTGGAAGCTTATAGTATGTCCCTTCATAATTATTTGCTTTTAGATATTTATGTCGTGAAATTATCGTTAATAATTATTCTTTCTTTCTTTTTTGGTAAGTTGATTTTGAAAAACATGTTTTCCTTATGCTAATAATTGATGACTAATTACCAAGAAGGAAAAATAAAAGTCATTTATTTTAAATTTTTTCAATTGACTATCAATTTTCGACATAATTGCGTAACCTAGAGTAAATTATACGAAGTCTTTTATTATTTGATAATTTTTCTAACATTTTATCCCCGAATATTTTTTTTAAAATCTTAGCGTGACGTAATCTATGGCACCGATGTGTGAAAAAGCGGAGTCCATCTTACTATAAGACTGTTGAAATCCTGTTCTTCCAATTCAAAAATTTCTGAGAATTACATACAATAAAAAAAAATTTGAGATCTAAATATATATCCCATAAATTTTTAGTATATTGTACGTGTTGCGCATATTGCTCAAAACAAAGAAACAGCATTCTATAAAAATGTTTCCGTGACTTAATTGTTTTTTTTCTCCCTACAGGTAATCATCCTCACTGTTGCAGATAAAATAAACACCTTCGAATTGTTTGTTGATTACACATGACTGAAATGATAATAATGATTTCGAAAAAATTTCTGTCATCATGAATTATTTTTTTTAAATAATAAATTTATATTTTTTTAATTTCATAATTACATAGTGAACTTCCTTACCTGGTTTCGGTTTGATGATAAAAACAAACAAACAAACAAGTGAATAAAAATTTTAAAAAAAATATTAGTAGTATTAAAAAAGTGTCAAAAAATGAGAATTTATATTTTTTAAGGCATGTTCCTCATTATAAGAAATAAATTTTTAAGAAAATGCCGAATGCTTATAAATTTTCGAAAATCTTCAAAAATATTTTAGCCTAAAAATTATCAAGCAGATTTTTTTCCATCTCAATAAAGTAGAAAAAAAATTATAAAAATTAAGTAATTAACGATTAATAAACGATAGCTAATTGAAAGTTAATTATAATCAATTTAAGAATTGATCTGGCAGCCCTCTGATGATATATGTTGCGTTTTAAAAATATCAAATAAATGAATTATTTTTAATGTCAGGGATGAGAGTAGTCAGAAAGTAAAAAAGAGGAAATCCNGTTGCAGATAAAATAAACACCTTCGAATTGTTTGTTGATTACACATGACTGAAATGATAATAATGATTTCGAAAAAATTTCTAATGTCATCATGAATTGTTTTTTTTTTTTAATAATAAATTTATATTTTTTTAAATTCATAATTACATAGTGAACTTCCTTATCTGGTTTCGGTTTGATGACAAAAAACAAACAAACAAGTAAATAAAATTTAAAAAAAATATTATTAGTATTAAAAAAGCGTCAAAAAATACGAATTTATATTTTTCAAGGCATGTTCCTCATTATAAGAAATGAATTTTTTAAAATAAGAGCAGCGGTTGGCGAAAAAATGCCGAATGATTATAAATTTTCGAAAATCTTAACAAATATTTCAGCATAGAAATTATCAGACAAATTTTTCCATCTGAATGAAATAGAAAAAAAATTATAAAAATTAAGTGATTAACGATTAATAAACGACAATCCTATAGCTAATTGATAGTTAATTATAATCAATATAAGAATTGATCTGGCAGCCCTCTGATGTTATATGTTGCGTTTTAAAAATATCAAATAAATGAATTATTTTTAATGTACACTTGATCCATCTTATGTTAAAATGATTTTAAAATTTCGTGTTAAAGTGAACAGCTTTCAGCAGAACTAATAATTACAGACTATATTGTAGCAGGCTACTATGCATGAAAATGTCACGATTAAAAATTCACAATCCATAATTCCTTGAAAAAGCATTAAATTTCGATTTCTTCCTGGTACAATGCACATTGTTTCAAGTATACTGTGCGCAAAAAAATGAAAACGAACAAAAAGGGAGAAAAAACGGACCCTGAATAACTTTTGATCTAATAATCCGATTTTCTCGTTCTAGTACTTAATCTAAATGACTCCAGCGGTTGACCTAAAATATGTTAATTAATAAGTGCGGACTATACTTTAAGTTTCGAAATCAGACACAAAAATGTACTTTCTCTGAATAAACACGCCATTCTTTCGACTGATTAAGATTTCTGACTCCCAAAATATAGGGAGTAGCCGCAATCTATGGTCCCAATAGTTTGGTCAGAAGAAAGCTTCAAATTTTGACCACTTAATGTTAATTTTACTTTATGCGTATTTCGCTATATCTCGAGAATTTTTTAAGTGAATAAAAAAAAAATTTTTATACTCAAATGCAAAATTTATATAGCCAAAGATAATTCCGCTTAAAAAATAACTTTTAGCAATTATTTATTATTTTTTATTATTTTAGTTAAGAATGGTCAACAAATTTTTGAATTGCAAGGTATTTGCATCATTTTAATATTATATACTCGTTATAATATTAGTTTTCGACCACGAATGTGCATATTTTTTTCACTTTTTCAAAAAAAAAAGCTTAAGTCATTGCATATTCAGGGTAGTCACTAAATTGTTCATTTATCATCTGCACATTATCACCCAGAAAGTTGGATGCGCCTTGATGACGTACGAAATGTAAAACACGAAAAAATAGTTATTCATTCTTTTAAATGCCTTCACGCAGTGACTGCGGAGCGATTAATTATATAAATATATTCAATTTTTGGTTACGGTGTGATGTTTTTGGTTTCATCAACCAATACGCAAACAAAAAATTATATCTGTCTCCTTCCGCTTCCTGTTACAAACTCACCTTGAACTTTAAACAAAACAACGGAAATGTAAAATGCAAGAAAAAAATTAAAAAAATCAGTAATTCAACTCTTTTTCCTTATTAGTATTTTAATGAATGACGACATAAAATTAAAGTTAATTTTTGATGAATCGGAAAATTTCGTGCTTCCTTTAAGTTTAAATGTTTTTCTTTATTTAAGAGAGAGAGAATATGGTTGTTTAACCAGTTAAGCATGGAGTTTAACTTTAGAGATTCTTCACAGGATATGCAATCAGAATCAAGCAATGACATATTAGAACGCAGAGCAAATGGTCCTATTATAAACTCTTTTAAAAGCCGAGGAAGGATTACATTTCTAATTAATTAAAAATTGTCAACTCATTTCTGAAAAGTAAAAAAATAACGAAGTCCAAAAATAACGAAATATATAAAACACTATATAAAATTAATTCCAAGAGAAAGCGAGAAAGATAGAGAGAGAGGGAAAGCTTTTGAATCGAATGCTTCGGATTCTCGTATTTAATTCGAGGACCTACAGCAGCGGTTCTCAAATGGTTTTCCGCGGAACCCTTAAGTTCCGTGGAATGTAAACAGAGTTTCTGAGAGTTACGAAATTTTTTAACCAGTTATTGTTTTGGAAAGATATAATTAAATTTACATCAAATTAATATTTCATTATTTTTTTAATATTTCCGTTATTTTTATGAAATTATTTAATTGATGTGAAGAAAAAAATTTCAAAGCAATGTTTTTTCTAATAAAAATATTATGAAAAAGACATATGCATTTATGAAAAGCTCCAATAGCATTTCGCATCGAATAAACGTAACCAAATTCAACAATGCAGAACAATGTTTCTTTGAAAACCACTCTCAGCGTTTATTTTCTTTCTCTTTCGTTTTTATTTTAATAAAATCCATATTTCAGTTCATTCATTTTCAATTTATGCATGCTCTAAAATCAAATTAAGAACTAGACTTGCCGCTCAAGAACTGTGAATTCAATTGTATGTCACGAAATCCAGTTTTAAGAACTAATATTGAAAAATCAACATGATGAACAAAATTTCCCTCTTCATTCAATCACCAAATATTTTAAAAATTATAAATTAAATTAGATCTTCACATATTTTCTATGTAATTAATAATCGTTCGTAAATTATCTCTTCACAAGCATCATTTTTTAACCGTCGTTGAACAGCCTACCCAATTTTTGGGTTCACGACTACAAATGTTCAACTCCGTACCCTTGTAATTTTGAACCCAATCCAGAAGACAAGGAAACTCCTGGCTCAAGTATTATGAGAAATTTGCCTTCGTGAAGGACTTTTTGATGGAACTAACCCGCATTTGCATTACATGGTGAGGAAAACTTCGAAAAACTACCACGGTTAGCCTGACGGTAAGGGGACTATAACCCATAATCCGTGTACCACTGAGGATATGTTACGTAAGCACTATGGTCGGTACGAGCCCGGTGCGGAATTCTTATCGACCAGCAATCCCTGGGATTCGAAACCGGTTCGAATTCCAGCGAACCTCACTATAAGGCGAATGCTCTATCCCCTGAGCCACCGAGACTCCTTCACAATCATTAACCCCTTAACGATCGGTTAATTTTCGAGAAAACGGTCATAAAAGTGCCTATTTTTTTCTGACATCCAAACATCTTGTCCTGGCGTCTAGTTTAAAATAAACTAACTATCTACAATTACCTTAAAATATCCTGGTACTGCCATCTGGTGTGTAAAATGAGAAATAAAATGTTTTTCGGGCAAAAGAAATGAATTAGTTTTATTCTTATTGGCGCGTTACTACTGAACACTCCAACCCGGAAATTTCACGGGAGCGAGAAATAGAGGGCGAAACATCAGCCCGTCATTTTCACGGGAGCGAGAAGAAATGGGTTAATGAAATATTTTTTTAAAAAAAAACTTGGGGTTCCGCCAAAAGAAAGTCGATTATTTAAGGTTCCACAGCAGAAAAAAATTGGAAATCGCTGGTCTATATAATTCAGCCTCGTAGAGCAAAAGGGCCAGTACTGGCTTTGCTAATTGCATAGAATTTTTAAAAATTAGGACTAAAAATTTGAGCAAATTTCTTCGATTATCAACGTTCGTCGTCCAAATCGCGGTTCACGTATGTTATTGATTTCTGGCCTCGTGCTTCCTTCCCACCACCCTGCAACATGAAATACTTAGTAATTCCAATTGTAATATAAAGACAACATACCACCAATTAATATTCTTGTGGTACTTTACTGATAGTCAATGGTAAATTTTTATTTTATATGCCGATTAAACACATCATACGCACTGCAATAAAGATTTAGTCGGATGTGTATGCAAACACGCTTCTCGCTCCCGTGAAAATGATAGGGTGAAGTTTCGCCCTCTATTTCACGCTCCCGTGAAATTGCGCCAATAAGAATAAAACTAATTCATTTCTTTTGCCTGGAAAACATTTTATTTCTCAATTTACACACTAGATGGGAGTACCATGATATTTTTAAGGCAATTGTAGACAGTTTATTTAAAACTAGATATCAGCACTAATTAAATAGCACTAATAAAAAAATAGGCACTTTTATGACCGTTTTCTTGAAAATTAACCGATCGTTAAGGGGTTAACTGGTTTAAACCCCTGCAATAATGATGAAAATAAAAATTATTTTAAATTTCTGATTCTTCCACTAATCGGGCGTACTTATCATTACCATACTTATCATTATCATTACCATGGCATACTTATTGCTTTATAACAGTTTAATTACGAGTATCTATGATTTCATGACATAAAAAAGCTTGAAATAAATAGCTACTTTTGTCTGCAAGTTTTCAAAATTATTCAGAGATGCTAAAAAAATTCGTTTTATTAATTATAAGAGAAAACAAACCTGCACCACCTAAAACAATTAATATTTTGTAGTGTTGACGTATTTTTTTAACGCACAAAATTAGCGTATTTGTTGAAAATACAGATTCAAGATTATTCCACGTTTCTCATGTAGAGTGCTTCTGAAGTATTGCGTCATCCGATTACTATAAGAAATGTCGCAAAAAGTAAAATCAGTCATTCGTGTCATTCTCCAAGCAATTGAAGGATGACACCGAATAATTTCAATTGACGCAAAGGAAAAAAATGTTTAGCAATTGTTTTACCTAAAGAAAGAAATTTCGACACGAGTGATTTTTAAAAAAAAAATTAACTGCATTTTTACAGTTGACTGCATTTTTTTGACGATCTCGAGGGTGATTAAATTAGAGCGTGAAACAGTTGATGTTAGAAGAACTAACCTGAAAGAGAATTACTACAACTCCAATTAGAATTACAACCTTATATTTTACCACGTTTATATTAACTTGCCTTCGTGTATGTCTTTTAGTGTGGAATTTTGCAATCGATTTTAAACTAACTTTCCGATTAGATACAGACTTGAAATTTGGCACATAGTTCAGAATTGGATGACAATGCATGAAAATGAAGAGAAAGAAGACATACTAAGTAAAATAAAATTAAAGAAAAGTTAGTGCTTTCGCAATTGTCTTTTATTGTCGATTCGATTATTTCAAATTAGTGTCACATGTCAGTTGAAAAGTTTTGTGTACAGTGAGTGAGAAAATTGAGATTTTGGAGGTGAGTGCAAAAAAAATCAAAATAAAAAATAATATTTTTAAAAACCACGTTTTTGTAGTGGAGAATAATAATTAAAAAATAAAAATTTGAAAAACGAAAAACATGGGGCGCATGAAATACATAACAGTACATATACACATTTTCTTACTCATGCATATGCACAGCCACATACACATGCATATACATTCAGATACAATTATAATTACATATATACATACACATATTCTCATGAGCACACACACACACTAATATAACATTACTGTTGTGTATTTCATGCTCCCCACGTTTTTCGTTTTTCAAATTTTTATTTTTTAAATATTATTCTCCACTACAAAAATGTGGTTTTTAAAAAAATTATTTTTTATTTTGATTTTTTTTTATCATAACAATGTATGCGTAATTTTTAAACAAAACATATCGTCAGTGAGATTTTTATCCTGAACACAACTGCGTGTTTAAGAAAATAAAACGCATATCAAATTACGTGAAAGAAATTGTCAAAGTTATTTCAGAAAACAGACATACCATTTGACTCCGCTTTACAAATTTCTCTTACAAAAATTGTACCTTTCTTTTTAAGAATAGACTAATGCCTCCAAATAAATTCGTTTTGTGATATCCATTTGCCCAAATAATTTATAACCATTTTTCTTATAAATTAATATTTTTTGAAAATATATTAAAAGTCAATCGCTCTTTTACAAGGTTGCCCTAAGTTCCATAAATTCATGATAGTGGTATTAATGAAGCAGTTCGAATTTAGTTTTAATCATAACTTCTTCGTTTAGTGTTTTGAATAAATAATCACCTTAAAAGTTACATCTGTAACATACCCAGCCACCTCGATCCCAAATCAGCTTAATTTACTTTTCAGCCAGCTTAGTTTATAAGAAACATTAAGTTTTAATATATTAGAAGATAGTTCTATAAAATCAAAACTACTTAATAAATATATGATATCAATTACAGTTAAACTAATTTCTGCTCCACAGGGTCGAAACGTAAGTTTATTTAAAAGTAATTTTTGTTTATAAGTTAATTAAATTGTGTGTAGGTTGACTAGCTACAAACAAATTAACTGAACCGTGGGCAAGATATGATTTAATGCACATTAAAAGGGTACATGAATATGTACATGTTACAAATAAAGATTTAATATTGCATAAAAATTGTAAGTTGTTAGTGAAATTAATTAAACCTTGTGCTTAAGTAGTTTATTTAAAATTAATTTCATTCATAATTTAATCAAATTATATGTAAGTTAAATAGCTACAAACAACTTAACTAAATCAAGGATAAGATATGATTTAGTGCACATAAAAAGTGTACATAGATATGTACATGTTGCATATAAGGATTTTATATAGCGTAAAAATTGTAAAATGTGAGTAAAATTAGTTAAACCTTGTGTCTGAGTAGTTGGAGATTGTTTACCAAAACTTGGTTAACGAAAAGATGCAGACAGAATAAATACTTTTCTTTGGTACTTAACTTCTCTGAGAACAAAAGCCTCATCTAACAATTCAAACAGAAATTCTTACACACACCATAAAATACACCGTCTGCATTGTAAAAAAGAAATGCAAAGTGCTTATATCACATGAAAGCGACAGATGGCAAAAAACCTGGAGAAGATTATCAAGCACCATAAAGAATTTCAACAATAGAAATGGACTTTTGATGTTCGCCATTGTCATTTACAGCGGTTATTTGGTATAAAGAGGCACACATTTTTTGAAGAGACTTGTATTCTCGCTAAAATAGGCCAAATGTGTGTCATATATTCGAGTCACCGACTTTCAATAAATCTCAAGTCCCTGAAAAGGCAACAACTATGTCCGTCTCAGGACATAAACAAAAAAGATCTTTTTTTTTCTCTCTCCTTAAAGCCAAGTAAAAGGGGAGAAAAAAAACTTATAAAGAAATATAGTTTTCTGATAGTTCATAAATAATGCCAATATCTGTGATTATTTTTCTCCCCTGTATCTCAATAAAGCTGTTATATTTCTAAGGGACATTATTAACAATAAGAGAATAAATTAAGAGATAAAACAGTATGGTATGTGGTATGCTAAAAAATATTTTATTATTTCAGTAAACAAGTGCATACATATTCTTAAAAATACATATTTTTATAATTCTTGTAATTTTTAAGTGAGGAATAAAAAAAGTTTCCTAACAATAACCCATCATTATTGAAGTCGGTAAGAGCTAATGGAGGATTAAAAATCAGCTTATTTTTTAGTGGGATTGTTCGCTTTTCGTGATGATACTGTTTTTTAGTTCATTTCTTTGAAGGGTTTTAAATATTTATTAGGGGTGGGTATTGTAGAACACTGTGTGTGCGACTTATCCGGATAGTAAGTACCGTTTCGTTCGATCAGCACTACAATAATCAATCGCGGTTCTGCGCATGCGCACACATGTCTCTGGTGGATCGCCTCTCCACAGACGACAATACTGTCATATTGTGTTACATTCGATGACAATGTTGCGTTATCGTCCATAGAAACAACTTTATTATCGACAGCCCCACCGAACGTACCAAAATAAGGCAACATTAATGCATCATTTATTAGTTCCAGTACTAGTCGTCAGCACTTACGGGCGTACGCTCATACTATAACCTTATATACTACATCAGTTTTCTTTTTTTTCTTGGATATTCGCTGGTCAGTAGCAGTAAGGAGTTAATTTGCTTTCTCAGTAGCTTTGCTGTTCCGGCCTCCTTTTTACGAATAGCATTTTGAAATCCGTCTCTGCAGGCATCATACTGCTAACAAAATTTCTCCCATGCCGTTTACTACACATTCCATTTGTTTGAAAGGATTTGCAAAATCCTAAACTATGACAAACTTTGAACCTAGAGCCGAGATGACTCAGGGGATAGAGCGTTCGTCTTCCAATGAGGCGAACCGGGTTCGAATCCCAGTCGATACGAATTCCGCATCCAGCTTGTACCGACCACAGTGCTGACGTGAAATATCCTCAGTGGTAGACGGATCATGGGTTAGAGTCCCCATGCCATCAGGCTAACCGTGGGAGGTTCTCGTGGTCTTCCTCTCCATGTAGCGCAAATGCGGGGTTAGTTCCATCAAAAAGTCCTCCACGAAGGCAAATTTCTCCCAATACTTGATCCAGGTGCTCCCTTGTCTTCTGGATTAGGTTCAAAATTACAAGGCTACGGAGTTGAACAATAGTAGTCGTAAACCCAAAAGTAGGGTAGCTGTTCAACGATGGTTATAAAATAAAATAAAACCTCGAACCTCCAATGAGGTGAACCAGGTTCGAACCTCAGCAATGGCTGGTCGATACAAATTCCACATGCGGCTCGCACCGATCACATGGCTGACGTAACATATCCTCAGTGGTTGACGGATTATGGATTAGAGTCCCGTTGCTGTAAGGCTAACCGTAAGAGGTGTTCCTCTCTGTGCGGGTTACTTCAATCAAAAAGTCTCCAACGAAGGCAAATTTCTCTCAATACTTGATCTAGGAGTTCCCTTGTCTTCTGGATTGGACTCAAAAATACAAGGCTACGGAGTTGAACGTTAGTAGTCGTAAACCCAAAAATTGGGTCTGCTGTTCAATGATGGTTATAAAAAAAATTTAAAAAACTTCGAACCTCCGGCAACATCTGTTGTTTTTCGTTCTTCGTCACTCTTGCCAATACTATACCTCTGAGTAAAATCATCGAAGTCACGTCGGGAAGACGTACCGAAAATTTTAATTTCGTCAAAATATTTCGTAAATTGCAATAAAAAAGTGTTTCTTTTAGTGTGGGAATGCGAGGATACATTCTTCGGTTTTCATACTTACATCATCCTCGATTATTACTCAACGATGACCTTAACCTTGGCCGTTACTGTAAAAAAAGCACTAGATCTGTGTTGTTCGATTTAATTTTCTTTCAACACACATTTTATTGAAGATTATCAACTTATAATAATAGGAAATATCAATGAAAACAATATATTTATTCTAAGATAACGTAACGTACAGTATTCCAAACAAAGGTATTCCCTTTTTTTACATAAACAAAAATAAACATTGTTCAAAATTCAGTTATTCTGCAGTTTGCTTATGCGTACCGCAACATTGTATTATCGTTTGCCGTATTACTTTTGCTCGTCGACATTGGAAACGGAAATTCTCAGTCAAGAAACAAAACGGTTTTTACTTTAATTTAATTCTCAATCAAAACGTAAACTTTGAAAAAAAATGCTTAATCGAGTATTCGGCACCATAGATTGAAGATTATCAACTAATAATAATAGGAAATATCAATGAAAACAATATATTTATTCTAAGACAACGTAACGTACAATATTCCAAACAAAGATATTCCCTTTTTTTACATAAACAAAAATAAACATTGTTTAAAATTCAGTTATTCTGCAGTTTGCTTATGCGTACCGCAACATTGTATTATCGTTTGCCGTATTACTTTTGCTCGTCGCCATTGGAAACGGAAATTCTCAGTCAAGAAACAAAACGGTTTTTACTTTAATTCTCAATCAAAACGTAAACCTTGAAAAAAATGCTTAATCGAGTATTCGGCACCATAGATTGAAGATTATCAACTAATAATAATAGGAAATATCAATGAAAACAATATATTTATTCTAAGACAACGTAACGTACAATATTCCAAACAAAGGTATTCCCTTTTTTTACATAAACAAAAATAAACATTGTTCAAAATTCAGTTATTCTGCAGTTTGCTTATGCGTACCGCAACAAATCATTATCGTTTGCCGTATTACTTTTGCTCGTCGCCATTGGAAACGGAAATTCTCAGTGAAGAAACAAAACGGTTTTTACTTTAATTTAATTCTCAATCAATACGTAAACTTTGAAAAAAATGCTTAATCGAGTATTCGGCACCATAGATTGAAGATTATCAACTAATAATAATAGGAAATATCAATGAAAACAATATATTTATTCTAAGATAACGTAACGTACAATATTCCAAACAAAGGTATTCCTTTTTTTTACATAAACAAAAATAAACATTGTTCAAAATTCAGTTATTTTGCAGTTTGCTTATGAGTACTTCAACACACATGGTGAGATCAATTTTTGCACATACATATAAAAACGGGTATTAGAGAAATATGATTCGAAACTTGTAAGTAATTAAGTTGTTAGAAACTTGAATTTCAACCCATTAGCCCTTTCACGCAGATGGGGACACCGGTGTCCCTTTCATATATTTTTTTTCAAAGGCTCTAATTAAACGAAAAATTATATTTGAAATTATATTATGAAATATATTATGAAAAATACATTATGAAAAAATATATTTTGGAAAAGTATTTTTTGATTATAAAAAACAGTCTAATATAAATCTGTTTATCGGAGTTATTTTTCTACTATAATATAAAATCCAAAAAAGAAAGGTAGTTTAAAATTTTTTTTTGATTCATTCATGTTCAAAAATTTATCAATAATTGATTTCGTAAATTAAAGAAGTTTCAATGATGAGTAAGTTTTCTCTTCGATCTAATAACTGCAAATAATTGCAAATAGGAAAAATTATTGTTTCGAATTTAGACGTGTTTTTATCTTTAACGCAGATACCTCTGTTTCATACAGTATTTCATAAACTTATATTATCAAAATGGTAAATATAATTTTTTCTCCTTATTCTGACCTAAATTAATACGAAATAATAAAAAAAAAAGTATGAAAAATATGTTTTATAAAAATTCTGTGTCAGTGGGTTAATTCCCGGCACAAAAACTTTATAAAGGGGAAAAAAAAAGTGGTAGTAGATATTTGTTTATACTAATGGATATTTCCTTCTGCTACCTACCACTTCAAAAAACACCGTGCACTGAATTTGGATACAAATTAAAATATTTATACTATTAATATAAATATATAGTTGGCAGAACTATCTTATTTTTGCAAAATAAATTCCAATAATGAAATACTTATGGCACCACTTTCTTTTGTTTTTTTAAAAAAAAGGACGCTATGCATTAATAAGTTAATGTAAAAAACAAAAACATTTTAGTAAATAATCAATTGAAGCAAATAAACAATAAACTAAATGAGCTGAAACAAATTTAACAATTAACAAATAATTGACAAATCATGTTCTATTATTTTCCTAAGCAATTTTAGCCTTAAATTTAAACTTATCAAAGAATTGTATATAAATAGATTTCAGAGCCAGTAAATAATCTGTGAAAGTTTTTTATTGTCTATTTCGAACTGAATTAAAAATTGCTTAAAAAATCTAAGTTTTACTTCAAATATGACGCGAGTTTTTAAAATATCAGAAAACAATATTGGTTCTAAAAGGTTGTTAAATTTAAGTATTATTATCTTTTAAGAAGCGATATTAGAAAGATATTTCCAAACTTTACGTAACATACAAACAATTTTTGTACGAAATATATTCCACAGAAGTCTTAATGAGTTATATTTCCTTCAAAACAAATTAAAAGGTCTAAAGCTGGAAAAATATACCTTTTTCCGGGACATTTTTGCAATCATTTTTGCTCTTAAAATTTCATTTTATTTTATTTATTAAAAAAAAACTAATTTTCATTTACTTCCTTTGAAATCAAAGTTTGTGTTGCAATCAAGTATTATTAGAAGTACAACATTATTTTGAGTATTATTTACTTGACGAATTTTGATTTTGATTGATAGAAAACAAAGAACGCCTATAGTTCCATCGTAATAAATACTTTTAATAGTTTGATTCCTTGTTTGTTTGCTTGTTTTTTTAAATTTGTTTAAAAATAATTTATCATAAATGAACACTTTCATGGGAAATAGTAAATGAGTAATTTTATTTTGATGTATTTTAATTCATAAAAAAATTATTTCTTGAAATTAAAAATAAATAAAAATAACAACCCCTAATGTCTAACCCACAATTTCTCAATCCGATCTTGTGAAATATTTCCGTGTTTTATAGAGGTACTGGTATTATTCTGGTAAGGTTTGTAATTCGGCACTTAAACAATTCTTTGATCGGTTTGATACTGATAATTCACATGCTCGCTACAATGAAAAATAATTTTGCAATAAATTGTGGCACTTAGGTTAGTTTCTGATAATTCACATACTCGCTACAATGAAAAATATTTTGAGCCTAATCTGATTTAAATATAAGTAAAATTTATACTAATTCCAATGCGAATAGAATTTTCGCTATTCAAATAATAAAATAGCGAAACCAAATTATGTAACTATGTGTAGATAGCAAAAGAATCTAAGTAAATGGGAAATAAAAAACGCAAATAAACATTTAAAAAAATAAATAACTGAATTTAATGTGATTGCTGCTGTTGTTTACAGTTGGCTAACATGCCAGTATACCAATGTATAAGTTTTCTTAAGTCAACTTTTCAAATTCTCAAAATTTTAGGAATAACAGGAGGTCTACTTAAACACCGGTAATAAAGTCTGATTGTGAAATATACATGCATTATAGACAATGAGAATAGATATGAATAACTCCGCATCAATATACCTTTACGAATTCGATGCGCTTATATTAGTTTTATTATTTATTCCCATGCAATATATAGGTATTTTTACAATATTCAAGACGATTGGAATAGATTATCCCAGGAGATTTCTAGGAAAACGGGAAAAGTCGCAAACTATAAACTCATAACATACTTGTTTTAATATGCCAGCATTAACATAAACAGTTTTTCTTACTTAAATTTCAACGCTGCCAAAATCGGATTGAAAGGGTTAAATTACATTCATAAAAAAAAGCTGAGAATAAGAGAAATTAAATAATTTACACAAGGTATTTTCAAAAAAGTATAACACAGTAAAAATTAAGATTCCAAATTATCATTTGTGTAGAATTCATTAACGTTAGCAGTATTCTCTTACGGGATTCCACTCTACAATGGATTCTACTTCATCTGCCGAGTTCAAAAAATCGTCTGCCGAAGAATACGAATATCCACACTTTTTAAATATTTTGCAATAACATTTGAATCTACATTTCTAGTGATTATTTTGTCACGTGTCTAGTATCATTCGATACATGACGTCTATAGTAATAATAATCGACTTTTGCACCCGACGTAACAAAAAATTGCTCTCTCGTAATAAAAAAAAGAGGATCGAATAATAAAACGACTATGATAAATGTCAATTTTTGATGTCAAATCCGTAACAATAACGTAAAGCAAGCGCATTTAAGTCGATTTTAACGTTTTATTTCAATAAAACTCCTAACCGAAGTAACATAATTTCACGTAAATGAAATACAGATTACAAAGTGTTAATTGGTTTTTGCATAAAGATGGGGATATTCTTTTTCAGTTTTCATCCAGAATTGATATATGTTCGTTGTGATTTCTAGTTCAATAATTTTTTTTTCTTCTGTGGTAGTAAGTTCTATCGTATTCGATATTGAATAAATATAAAATTTAAGAACGACCAGGCTATCTAGGGGCCGGGATAGCCTGGTCGGAAGGGCGCGAGACTCATGTCCGAGAGTTCGAACCCCGAAGATTCCCCGTGTAGTAAAGTGACTGATGCACGCTAAATCTGTCGAGTTGCAAAAGTCCTCCATGTTCCCATAACAAATCTAGACCTCTGGGGGGGGGGATCTGGATTGGAGATCGATCGTTCTCTGATTATGGTCAAAATTACGATCTGTGGATGAATGAATGGATGTATGAATGGGTCCGCTCTGTTAACGGGTGCGACGTATGGTGTGGCAGAAGGCGAATTCTTGGCCATAGATGGCGCCACTGGAAAACAAGAACAATCGCACCCCTCTGCCTAAACAGGCATACGTCAACAACAACAGCATCAAATTTAAGGGAATGATATTTGCCGACCAGTAACGGGCCGCGTATCAGCGATTGAGGAACACTAATCTCGCCGACATATTTATGCAGATTTTGACACATTTTTGAAGCATAAAATAACCAGAAAAATAAAGATATGTTTCAGAAACATGAAGAACAAATAAATTAGCCAACAATTTCGGTAGATTTCTTTTTATACGTATACAATTTCTTCCGATTCAATTTAATTTCATATGAAATGGCTTCCTCGTTTTTCATGTAGTCAGGCAATTCATTATAAGGAATTAAATACGTTTTTCATATTATAAGGAATTTCATTAAAAAAGAAAGAGATGAAAATATTACTTTATCTGCATTGAATGACAGTTATAAAAGCAGGCAGTTATAAAACTTGCAACACTATAACACAATATTTTATCTAGTTTAGAGGAAACCGAAACAATGGGCACGATTTCCACTGTATAATTTTGCTTCATTCAAATTGTGTGACGTCCATCAGTTTGAATCTTTTTGTTCAGACAGAAGAGCGTCATTTAACGGCTGTGATGGCTTGTATTTTCAGAAATCTCTGTATCTGTAACTGAATCGTGTCTGTTATGAATGAAACATGTTATTTTCAAGGATCAATAACAAAGTATTAGGCACAAAAGCACAATTTGGTTGTCTAAAGCTTATTTTTTATACAGTCAAACCTCGATATCTCGAACTTGAAGGGAGAGGAGAAAAAATTCGAGATACCGAAAATTCGAATTATCGAAAATCGCATGTTGGTCGAATTAAGAAAATTGCTCTTTATATACCTTACTAACACCATATTTATTCGAAAAATACTTAAAAAGATTCAATTGTTGTTTGCTTTAGAGATGTGTAAGAAAGTTTGTCTATAACACTTTCTAAGTGGACTATGGCTTTAAATGTCTCCTCTGACATATTCAGCTGCCTCTCAATAAATCTCCTTACAGCAGTGGTCCCCAACCTTTTTGTACCTAAGAGCAAATACCAGAATNCTCAATAAATCTCCTTACAGTGTCCACTGCAGAAAGTGCTTGTTTGAGAATTGGTTATGATTATGAGAATCGTTTTTCTATTCTTAAATTTTTTTGGGGGGAATATTATTTTTATTTTCAGAAAAAAAATTTACACTATTTATGGAAAAAAAATTCAAGTTATCGTTAGATTAGCAAAAAAAAATTCGAGATATCAAGTTTTTTTTTAACATTGAGTGTATAGGAAATTTGAAGGGAATTTTTTTTTCTTCGAGATATCGAAAAATTCGTGAAATCGAGGTTCAAGTTAGCGAGGTTCGACTGTATATATTTTCGTTTTATTTAAACTACACTTTATTAATTTATTTTAAAGTTTCTTTTATTTTCTAAGTGTCTCTAAGAAAAAATATAGAAATTGAAAAGACGGACTTAATATCTTTTATAATATTCATGATTATAAAATACTTCGTATTTTATCTGTTAGTGATTTAGTTCAACCAATAAAAGCTTTCATAATTGAACACGTGGATTCAATTGCTTTTCATCCAATAATAAATATCGTCATCAATAGTTTCAATAATTTTTTGAGCTTGTTTTCAATAATTCAGTCAAACATAAATTCGAAAACATTCAAATGTAATCAATTAAATTTGAACATTCAACACTGATAGCTGTTTTTTCAGATTAATTTTAGACGAAAATCTAAATCTATATCTGTTTCAGTTGTTTCTACAACGAAGCATTATTCCAAGACATTTTGTAACAGATGTTTATGACAAATACTACTTTGTATTGTAAGAGTAGTTACATGTTATTTGAAAATATCTGTTATGACTTACCTTTAGTTTACAGGTATATAACCAACAATAACGTAACGAGTAATTCCATAAAGTTGGTTTTAATCGTGCAATTTTAAAAAGCCATAGTTAAAATACCTTAATTGAATTTTTTTACAAATATTTTGAGTGCTAAAATAAACAGGTTTTTTTTAATGTATTTAGACAAAAGTTGGTACTTTATTCTTTTTACTGAATTATAATATTGTGAACAATTTTTATGCACTGAAGCAGTTCTCGCTAGTTTGTCTGGAATAGGGTGTCTGGATTTTTAGAAAGACGAGTTTTAAAAATATTGCTGCTTATAAAATTATTTATTTTTATTGTCACCTGATAAAGACACAATTTCCTAAAAAAAGTCATGAGTTTGTAAGAATTCTTCAGTTTTTGTACTTGATACTTGCCTCGATCCATATTTTATCTACTTCCATATTTTTAATTATTTGATTTATATTGCATAGTAAAATTATGTTGTGCTTTCTGTGTACCTTGAATTGTTAACTTATAAATACTATTGAATTGTAATTTTTTCTCACATACTTTATACACTTATCTGAATAGCTTCTTTGTAAGACAGTGAGCAAAAAAAGGAAACTCTCGGAATAATTTTTGTTCTAATGATCAGATTTTGACAAACTAAGTTATTAGTTCAAAAGGATGACCTGATATATGCAAGTTAACTAGTGTTAGTGTTATATATTAACTAAGCTGCAGAATCAGGGACAAAAACGCACTTTCTCTGAATAAACAACTTTTTCCTAACGGTCTTGGATTTAAACCATCAAAATACGGGGAGTTGCCTCAATTTGAAAAACATGGCTCAATTTAGACAGAAAAGCGGTTGGACCGCTTGATGTAAATTTTCCTTTTTGAGTATTTATCTCGGGCGAACTAAAAAATTTTAGTACCGAAAAAAAAATGTAAAAAAATGACTTTTAATAATTATTTATTTTTTATTAATAATGATAAAAATGTTTTTTAATTGTAGAAATGCAAATTCTTACTTTCGTTTTAAACAGTGAAAAGTTGATGTAACAAAATACAACATTTAAACAAAATTAGTCAAATAGTTCTTAAGATAGAAAAATTTAACAATACGTCTTTCTTGTTTGCTAAAAATCATAATTTGAGTTCAACCTTTTAATCATTATTTAGATTCTTCAACCTTTATCACCCACTTTTAAAACTTTTTCAGTTTTTTTTACAGCTTTTAAAAATGTATGTTCGTGTTTCGTTCATATTTATTAGTGAAACAAAAAAAATGTTAATTAAGAGTTAAAATTTTAAAAATATAAAAAATGAAGAAAAAGAAAACCAATAAAACTGACAAAAGATATGAATTTTCTTTTCCTCCCTCATTTTTATTTTTTTTTTGTTTAATTTTTTTTTTTAAATTTAGAAAGTGAGTACCTTTTCTCAAGCTTTGTCATCTGTTTTTAAAACCTCATTTCAAATTGTGAACGAGGTCAACTTTGTTGTCAATCTTTCATGAATTTGCATCCTCCAAGAAAGATAAATACTCATCACGGATGCTACAGATAGTGTCAAGAGAACAGGTTTAGAAATCAGCTGTCTGTTCCTTGGAAAATTAAAGCCGTGTTTCAATTTCCGACTCCAATTATAACACTTCAGTATTTGGCTGCTGACCAAAACAAACTGCGGACTTTCCTGAAATCATCACCGGACATTAAACAAACGAAATGAAATGAAAGTCCATTGAAATAAAAGTTTTTGTTACACCTCGTAGAAATGGGCCCGAATGGGGTTGATCTCGTGACGTCACATTTCCTACATTATAGACGTCATGACCTTGAATTAAAATAATAACAAAAAAATAATGATCTTGGTGACTTTTCTCCTAGTTGTACCTTATCTGTCACTAACTTCCCCCAACAGGTAGTTATGTCGAATTTCTGGGACAAGTTCCGCTAAAAATGGCTTTCAAATGGCACCGGGCAATTACCAACTGTTTTTTGGTAAGTGAACATTTTTATATAATTTTGTCGTGATTACGGAAAAACACGCGTGAATGAGTTATTTTTCTATCAATAATTACATCTGAGCGAAGCATAACCATAAAAAAGAAACAATATTGACTAAATCATCCAAACAAAATTAAGTTTGATTTATTTCTCACTAAAGTAAAGGAAAAAAATTTTTTTTTTAAAATTTCCTTTTTTAATTATGTTGTATTATATTTTATGGTTTATTGTTTTGTTTTTACAGAAGAGTGATTTTTTTTTACATTCATTTCTAAAATTGCTTTCATAATTTTATTTTTGCATACATCTTTCATTATATTGTTTTTAAACATACTTTTACCTACATTAACTTTTTTTAATTTTTGACACCCAAATATGATGTAAAAGCTTCAGTTATTATAATTTTTTCCTAATGTATATACCAATGGTGAGAAATATTTTTTTTTCTAAAATAAATTCATATTGATCCCAAGTTGGTAATAAAAGTCATATTTCGTTCAAAGCATTTAATGCTTCTAAACAAATATAATGATATTTTTTTACGATTAAAATAGATGTTAGTTGACTTTAACGTATATGAAATTAACGGTTAGCTCTTTAACATTTTTTTATTTACTTTTTTTCGGGGATTTCATTTACCTTGACGAAAAAGTTTGTTGTGGGATTGAAATAACGAAGTTTTAAATCATACGATAAAGTTCTGTCGCACTTAAAAGCAAATTACCGTATTCGAGTAGATAGAAATAACAAATACGCGAACTACGATTACTGTCTTGATAACGTATGCGTCAAATGTATAAACAAATATTTAAAAAAGCGATAAATTGAGATTAAGAGTAAGTGAAACTCTGTTATATTTATTTTACTTGGAAAGTTAAACTTACATACATTTTGATTTTTATAGATACAAAAAATCTAAAAAATTTTTAAAAAAAAGTTTGCAAATTTCTATGGCAATTTATTAAATAAATAATAAATAAAATTAAGCAGGTAAATAACATGACGTTTATGTTAATAAAGGTTGCGTTAATAAACAGGTCCTGTTGTCCTGTTTATGTTAATGAACAAGTCTATTTATCATAAATATTATTAATGTGTTCTTTGCCAAAATATTTTTAAACCATTTTGTATGCGATTTTCGTATTTCTTTTAAAATTAAATTTTTATTCAATGGTAAAAATGAGTTGCATGAGGATATGTAAGTGGGAAATTGATTTCTTAAATCATATCTTGTAAGAGTAAAATATTCTGCATTTAAACATTTTAGTTTCATGAAGCAAATGGCGTTTAGTTGTTTAGTTATGTTTATCCCAATTCTACAATGCACATCCGTTCGTATTTTCCTCATCGGATTTTTTTTAATTTTTAATTGAATTTGGCGACTTCGCTCCCTGCTCACACAGCTCATCAACACCTTTATTGCTCCTTCTAATTCGTAATTTTTTCTTTCTTTTAAGTCCATATTTTTTTAAAAGATTATTTTGTTAAAAAAATTTTTTTATGATTTCATGAAATAACATTTTGTTAATATATTAGCAAAATGAATGATTACATAGATTTGAAAAATAATCCACTGTACTAAAAAAAAAATTAAACTTAGGAATACCTATTGTATAACGTAATAAAAAGCAATAAATGGATAATAAACTAACTTCTTGAAACCTTACATAAAAAAGCTGTTCACATTCGCGGAGATTTTTGTCACCATGAGTTTTTTTCTTTATGTTTGTAAAAATTTCGAAATAAATATTAAGATTTATATCTCGCAACATCTAATAATTATTCACATTTTATTCATATTTTTGGAACTTTTATTTATTCATATTTTTGTTACTTTTGGCAATAGGTTAAGAGCTTGCTTATAAAATAAGATCTCGTGGTAAAAAAATTTTTTGCAACAAAGCAAAAATAGTAAATAAGAAATTTTATCAAAATTAAAAAAAAAAAAAGGCAGAAGCAAGAAATTTCTAAAAAAACAAATAAATAAACAAAAAAAATTTAAAAATCGACGGACTGTAGATCATTTCGTATTGTTTTTTTAGTAAAAGTTTAACGTTTGATAATTCTCAAACCAATAATTGAATTTCATTTTTTGTATTTCATCGTACTCCTTGTATATTTTTTTAACACATCGTTATTTCAAACTTTCTTAAGTCGACTAGTTTCTGCGCAGAAAAACAAATTGTAACGTGAAGTTGAACACCCAAAGCAGCAGTAACGGTGTGTACGTTTTCTTTTAACATAGAGAAAAATAAGAATTTTTATGTGCGAGAAACATTACATCTACCAAAATGCTGTTAGCTGTTATAAATACGATATGTTGTGATATAACTGTTTGGTTTTCGATCAAGTTAACTCGCTGACCGGCCTGTGTAGGGGGCAGGGAACTGTCCTTGCATCAGAAAGGTCCTGGGTTAGAATCACGGGCAAGGCATGGGTGTTTCTTTCTCTCTGTGTGTGTTTTATGTCTTTTCTCCTTTGTGTGTGAATGTGACCCGCCCTATAAACGGGCTGTGGTTGTGTGAATGGCGTGGCAGAAGTCGAATTCCTAGCCATAGATGGCGCCACTGAAAAACAGGAACAATCGCACCTCCACTGCCTAAACAGGCATACGACAAAAAAATCAAGTTAACTCGTATTACCATGCATACTCCGTAGTATTCTGCATATATAGTTTCAGTAAAAGTGATAAAATTGGAAAATAAATGTATTAAGTAGCTTATATACTTCCCTGCTCAACACAAAAATACTTCATTTAAATTTCATAAGTTTTTCTAGCCGTACTGAAAGAAAATACATGCTTTTTTCAAATGGAACTTAAGAATTCTAACATATTGGTAATAGGCACGTTTGAGATATTAAGTATACTCTGAAATACTTTATCTTTATTGCAGATTTAAATACATTATTTTTAATTTCCTTATGTATTTAGCAGAAATTATCCACAAAAAAATTTCTTCGCGAAAAATATTGAAAAAGTCGTCTATTTTTTATTCTATTTTATTGCCATTATAGTAATAACGCTGAAAAAAAATTTTCTAAAAATTTTTTTGTTCAATTTAAAGGTCAAATATTGCTACAAAAAAGACTGAGAAAATGATTTTATTATTGAAACTAACCAGAGATTGTGTAACATACAAAGAAAAACCAGAGAAACCACTCAAATCCAATTTCCATTTTTTGCTCGGTGAAAAAAAAATTATGGCAAGATTACCATACTGTATGAAAATAAAATTTCTTACCACAAAAATCCGGTTAATAGAACCTAATTATATGGTATTTAAACCATTCATTTTATAACCTTCGTTGAACAGCTGACCCAATTTTTCGTACTAATGTTTAACTCCGTAGCCTTGTAATTTTGAACCCGATCCAGAAAACAAGAGAACTCCTGGATCAAGTATTATGAGAAATTTACTTTCGTGGTAGACATTCTGATGGAACTAACTAGCATTTGCGTTACATTGAAAGGAAAGCCACAAAAACCTCCCACGGTTAGCCTGAATGCGAGGGGACTCTAACCCATGATCCGTCTACCACTGAGGATATCAAGTTAATAATAATCTTGAATCTCTGGAGGACTTTTAGATTGAACTTACCCGCATTTGTGCTACATGGAGAGAAAAAACACGAAAACTTCCCCCGGTCAGCCAGACAACAAGGGGACTGAGAGGACCACTGAGGATATTTTAAGTCAGCCCTGTGGCTGGTGCGGGACTTAGTTATCTTACATGGGAAACAATTAACAAAGGACTTGAAAACTTTTAATTCAACTAACATCAAACGATATTTTGAAAGATTGATATCAAACGTTTTGAGACAATTCAGCTTTTCCAAACTTTCATTGAAATTAATCATCTTAAGTAAGAATATGAAGCAAAAAAAAAAAAAAAGAAACGTGCACAAAGTACAAATGAAAATGCATAAGAGCGCATACTATAACTTCAGTTCTATAAACAAGAACATTCTTCAGTGACACTGAGCAAGGATCTTGTTTATAAAACCGAAACTACATTATTTATTCGGATTGACCTTTTCTTGGGACTCCTGATCTTAAAAGATCATGCACACTTCCTTCCATTACTTTTTTATGTGACCAACAGTTAATTTTTGAATTCTAAATTTGAAGACGTTTGCAGAATATGAAACTTTCTCGGTTTCTTGAATAAACAAAAGACGAGTGGCCAAAGGCGTGTTTTTCCCAATCTTCATATTTAAGCGGATAAAATAAACACTCATTTAGGAAATAGAATTCAATATATAGGTATTGATTTCAATAAAAGTTTCTAGAAACTGAATCGCCTCAAAACTTTTGATTTCAAATTTTTTTTGCAATTCTTGTTTGAGGTTTGTTAAATTAAAATAATTTCAAGTCTATTCTTAGTTGCTCCCTCCTTAGGATGTCTGAATCTACAAGTTACTAATTTAAATATTAAGAAATTTTGTTGAGAGAAAAAGTTGGAATGGAGAAACATATCATCAAAAAGATTTATATCTCTACTGAATATAACAATGTTTAATTTTGAACCGATGTGAAAAATTCAGTTTTTAAACGCCTCCCTATCGGACTAAAGGAATTTTTTAAATGACTAAGAATGTGGGCCAAAGTTTCTTTTTTCTCCGACTGTCCAAATTTTAGGACCTTAGGACAAATGATCCTGGAGTTATAAGAGAGACAGACACACAAACTTGTCTTTTTTATTTTCACAGACATAGATACATACTTTTTTTAAATATTATCTAGAGTTCATGTTTCTAAGCATAACAGTTTCCTCGTAAAAGAATAAGTCTAGTTTTTTTTTTCACCTTTTACTTTCCAATTTTTAGTTGATAATTTTGAGTTTTTTTCCTTATTAATCTATTTTGTTTTTCTCCTTCACGCGTAGTGAGTCTTGTGAATGGGCGCCTGTTTTTGAGCACTCGGAACGCGGCAACTTTTTCCACGTTAATGGTTTTCGAAGCAAAGTTTTTACATTATCAATTAAATGTCTTTCTGCGTCAGTTTTTTAGCGATTATTCATTTCATACTTAATGTCTGTTAATTTACCCGACACTGAAAAAAAAAAAAGAAATCATTAGATTTTAACTTTATTTGGATGCTTATATATTTCATTAGTTGACGAAAATATTTCAGGAAAACACTCGATTTAACCAATTTAAAATCTTACAAAGCCTTTTAAAACTGTAAACGATATTAATGTTTATTTCGCAACAGATATCATTTGCAGCGTAGAAGGGAAAATTGAATCTTTTTTTCTTGTCTGATAAGAAAAACATACAAGATGATTTTAAAATCATCAGACAAACTTGAAGGGGAAGTGGGATCCATCAAAAGAATTAAGAATCCATTACATAAAACGTCATCGTACGTCGCTAGGGGTGCTTCCCTATTATGAACTGTTTTTACATGTGCCTTTGAATAAATACCTACAAGTAGAACAAGTGATATTAACTTAATTTTATGTTTTTTAATAATCATTGTAAAAATTGGCATTCTAATAGATGCAGAAATAGTTGTTTTACAGTAATTTGAAGATTTGGCGAGTTTGTCAAGTAAGTGACCAAATTATTAAATTACATTTAAAAATCTAATACTTAACGAATTTAGATGCAATTTTCAACCATAATTGTAAGAAAACATGAAAATGAGATAATATAAGAAAATGAAAAAAAAAAGGAAAAGAGGAATTTTTCTAACAATTACCTATCAATTCCTCTCGGTTTATTCCTCTGTCAATCAAACGGACTTTAATGTTTTTAATATGACCTTCCTCAGTAATGAATCGTTAAATTTTGATTGCGTTTGTGTGTTGTGACCACTAATATGCGTAATTTCTGACTTCATTTTTGATAAGTATAAAAATATAAATTAAGAGTGGTCATTACGGAACACTTAACAGAAAAAAAAATTCATGAGTCAAAAAAATTGTCCATTACTTTGCGAAATCTACCATTTAGTTTTTCACAGAGAGTTACAGCTTTAAATTAATTATCCATTTATTAGTTATATAGAAATTCCTGTCTTGAAATATAAGTAAAACAGTACTTTTTATTCTTGTATTGTCAGCATTTGTTTATAAATCTTTCCCGTACTTGATTTAAAATGTTAAACACTCAAGTTATTGAACAAGTAATGTAATATATTCAATGATATTTTTCCCCATAGTCAACCCTATATTTACTATTTAATTAGAAGAAAATAAGCATACTTCTTCCCAACTGTATATATAATATCCAATGACAGAAAAGAAGGAATACTAAGAAAAAGCTACAGCTGCTCATCCCGTCTAACAGCTGGCAATGTAATAATGGATTTGATAGCTGCAGCCGACTGTATAAGCCAATGTGTTAATTGAGAGCCATATTATTCCTCAACTACAGTAAGACCTCGATTATCCGAGCTAATTGGGACCGCTAGTACCTCGGATATCGGAAATCTCGGTTAATAGAAACCATGCATAAAAACCCTCCGTGCTTGTGAATTTAACTACTTTTAAGGTAAAAAACAATAGAACGCGTCTTAAATGATAAAAATAAACATATATGAACTTATGTTTCACAGCTAAAACGATTTAAAAAGGAAATTAACTCTAGTAGTAAATTTTGAAAAGTAAAATGGAATTTTTTTTAACTATACTTAGTTAAGTATCGAAAGACGCATATTCAAAAATAACACGAATCTCAAGAAAATACAACGACCCGGACAACAACGAACTCAAATATGCACAATTTTTTCCAAGCTCATTTTAGAAAGGAGGTAAAAAAAATAAAATTAGACTTCGTTATTGCCTCGGTTAACAGAAACCGCGGTTAATCAAAGCTCGGTTAATCGAGGTTCTACTGTACTTTTTATGACACGCTTTGCACAGTTTAAAGTCTGAAGTTATGCAATTCTGATACTTTATTTCTGTTTATAGCAGAAAATGACGTGCGACTGTAAAACTCATGCCTAATAATAAATTTTATCGCGTTGTTTTCAACAAATAAAAGTTATCTAAATCTAACGTTAGTAGCTGCGATAATTTCTTATTTTAATGGTGGCGGAGTATAAATTGAATGTGAAAATGAAAGCCATTTTTTGCTATAAANTCATTAGTTAAAGAAAATATTTCAGGAAAACACTCGATTTATTTAGTCAATTTAAAATCTTACAAAGCCTTTCAAAACTGTAAACGATATTAATGTTTATTTTGCAACAGATATCATTTGCAGCGTAGAAGGGAAAATTGAATCTTTTTTTCTTGTCTGATAAGAAAAACATACAAGATGATTTTAAAATCATCAGACAAACTTGAAGGGGAAGTGGGATCCATCAAAAGAATTAAGAATCCATTACATAAAACGTCATCGTACGTCGCTAGGGGTGCTTCCCTATTATGAACTGTTTTTACATGTGCCTTTGAATAAATACCTACAAGTAGAACAAGTGATATTAACTTAATTTTATGTTTTTTAATAATCATTGTAAAAATTGGCATTCTAATAGATGCAGAAATAGTTGTTTTACAGTAATTTGAAGATTTGGCGAGTTTGTCAAGTAAGTGACCAAATTATTAAATTACGTTTAAAAATCTAATACTGAACAAATTTAGATGCAATTTTTAACCATAATTATAAGAAAACATGAAATTGAGATAATATAAGAAAAGGAAAAGAGGACTTTTCCTAACAATTACCTATCAATTCCTCTCGGTTTATTCCTCTGTCAATCAAACGGACTTTAATGTTTTTAATATGACCTTCCTCAGTAATGAATCGTTAAATTTTGATTGCGTTTGTGTGTTGTGACCACTAATGTGCGTAATTTTTGACTTCATTTTTGATAAGTATAAAAATATAAATTAAGAGTGGTCATTACGGAACACTTAACAGAAAAAAAAATTAATTAGAAAAAAAATAGTCCATTACTTTGCGAAATCCACCATTTAGTTTTACACAGAGAGTTACATCTTTAAATTAATCATCCAATTAATTATCCAAATTAATTAAATTAATTATCCATAGTTATCAGGGGTCTGTCCAGACATTTTGTGAAGGGTCCGGTTTTCGTGAAATTGTGAAAAAATTACTCACATTCTTTCAACCAGGGTCCGCTTTTATGAATTTGTGCAAATAGGGTCCGTTATTGCAAAAAAAAATTTTCAATGAGTTTTTAAATTGTAAAGACATACGAGAATTATGCTCAACACTGTGAAATTATAATTTAAAAAAATTGCAGCTACTAAATTAGCGATGCAACTACAAATATTTGGTATTTAGTCTATACTGCTGAACGCCGAATATTCATTTCGGAAAGAATCGTCTGCCGAAGACAAAACCTAATTCGTTTGCATCCATCTTTCCTGTTTTCAGCCCTGGGAAGGGTTTATTCGATTAAAAAAACAATATTGAAGATGAACAAATTTGTGAAGGGTCCGATTAAAAGAAAAATAATTTTGTGAAGGGTCCGTTTTTTAGTTAAAATATTTTGTGAAGGGTCCGTTTTTATAAAAAGATATTTTGTGAAGGGTCCGTTAACGGACCCAAATTTCTTCTAAACAGACCCCTGGTTATATAGCAATTCCTGTCTTGAAATATAATTAAAACAGTACTTTTGATTCTTGTACTGTCAGCATTTGTTCATAAATCTTTCCCGTATTTGATTTAAAATATTAAACACTCAAATTATTGAACAAGTAATGTATTATATTCAATAATATTTTCCCCATAGTCAACCCTGTATTTACTATTTAATTCTAAGAAAATAAGCATACTTCTTCCCAACGGAGTATATGCTATCCATTTGACAGAAAGGAAGAAATACTAAGAAAAAGCTACAGCTGCTCATCCCGTCTAACAGCTGGTAATGTAATAATGGATTTGATAGCTGCAGCCGACTGTATAAGCCAATGTGCTAATTGAGAGCCATACTTTTCCTCAACTACTTTTTATGACACGCTTTGCTCAGTTTAAAGTCTGAAGTTATGCAATTCTGATACTTTATTTCTGTTTATAGCAGAAAATGACGTGCGACTGTAAAACTCATGCCTAATAATAAATTTTATCGCGTTGTTTTCAACAAATAAAAGTTATCTAAATCTAACTTTAGTAGCTGCGATAATTTCTTATTTTAATGGTGGCGGAGTATAAATTGAATGTGAAAATGAAAGCCATTTTTTGCAAACACCTTCAAGAAGAAAAAAGTTGCCTCATATGGATCATTTCAGGGCTGGGATAGCCTTGTTGGTAGGGCACTGGGCCCATGATCAAGAGGTCGTGGGTTCGATCCCCGCCAGTCGAAGACTCTCCGCTTAGTAAATGGTGACTGATGCACGTTAAATTGGTCGAGTCACAAAGTCCTCCATGTTCCCATAACAAATTATACCGCTAGGGGTACTGATCCAGGAGTTTCCTTGTCTTCTGGATTGGTTCAAAATTACAAGGCTTCGAAGTTGAACATTAGCACTCATAAACCCAAAATTGGGTCGGCTGTTTGATGACGGTTATGAAATATAAAATAAAATATTTTGAAGTTAACAGTCATTTAGAAATATATTTCTTTAAAAAAGAAAACAATATTAGAATTTTAAAATATTCATCTCGTTGCTTTTTTTTTTATTTATTATTTTTAAATGCACTTTAAAGCCGTGTTCTACTCGAAAAGCTTAAAAAAAAAGTTTATCAGTTTATTTTTAGTTTTTCGGCCTCCCAGAGAACTTCGCTCAACGTTCGTTCTCGTCCCTAAACCATTCGAATGCCAATCAAATTTGTTCCAATAGTTAATAATGTGTAATTTTAACTATATTTCTTTTCAAGTTGGATCATATAATTCGTTTAAATATTATTACTCCAAAATTATTGCTTAAATATTGGTGATATTAGTAATTGTTTTAGAAAACCCCTAGTTCTAAACCGGGTAAAAGAGGCTTTTTATAAAACGTAAGTCTTTATCATACGTAAGCATTTATCATATATATCATCAATGGTTTGACAGTTCAAGGAGGGCTTTGGTCTTCTCAAGAAGTTTTTTCCAGGCCAACCTTTTTCCTACTAGCGTTTTCCAGTCTTTAAGACCGAAAGGTCTTTTTCTAGGCCCTCTATCCATCTCCGATTCAGTATACCTTTTTTAGGCGTGCCAAATGGTCAGGAATTAAAAACTCCTCTTGTGGTACGGTCTTCATCCATTCTGATAATGTGGCCTGCCCATTTTATTCTTTGTCGTTTAATGAAGTTAATATTGTCAGGCTCATTGTATGAGTGATAAAGCTTTAAATTAGTTCTTCGAATCCGCTCACCATTTATTTGAATTCTTCAAAAAATACTTATCAAGACCTTTCTCTCAAAGATACCAGACATAATCTCATCCGTACGAGACATGGTCCGCGCTTAACAAGCATATGTTAAAATTGAAGAGATTTATACAATACAACTTTTGTTTTTCTATGAACTAAATTAGATTTTATATATTTTCGAATTCCATTAAAGCCTCCATTGGTTATAGTGATTCTAAACGAAATTGTCAACAACCTCAAATTTATATTCTTCAATTTCTAAGTGTGTGTTATTAAAGATTGTTTCAGTACAGGGCAGATATTTAGTTTTGTTCTAGTTTATTCTCAGGCCCATCTTGAGAGGCGATTTCTCTAAGGAAATAAAAGCCTGTCTTAGTTCTATAAGTGTTTTAGCAATGATGCCTACGCCATCAGCAAGGCCAAGAGTTATACAGATTAATTAAAAATATTTCCCCTGGTGTTAATGCTGGAATCTCTCAGTACTTTTTCAAATGTTAAATTGAACACATGCATCCCCCTGTCGATTACCATTATTTATTACCATTTCGCTCGAAAGATTATTCCATATTTTAACCCTAATTTTTAATTTCATTTAGTGTCAGGCCAATCAACTTAAATCATTTTTTAGGCACTTTCTCGCTCAATGCTGCAATGAGAGCTTTTCTATTGATGCTATCGTAGGCAGCCTTAAAATCAATAAAAAGATGGTGTGAATTTATTCCAAATTCTTTAGTCTTCTTCAGAATCTGCCGAATCTTAAATATTTGCTCAGTGGCGGATCTTCTTTTCATAAATCCACCTACCAGTTTTTCCACAAATGGAGAGATTCTGTTTTATAAAATATTTGAAAATACTTCATAGCTTGTACAGACAAAGCAAGCTATAGTTACAGCATTCAAGTAGATCACCTTTCTTGTGTATTAGACAGGTTACACTTATTTTCCCTTATCATATATTATTGCACAAATATTATACGTAAGGTATCTTCAATAAGAATTTAAACGGCCATACAAATGAAATGAAACCATTTACTTCTCGCTCTTGGCGAATATTTGCTACCCATAGTGTATGATGAAAAATATAATACAATATGCATTAAGATCTTCTAGATGGAATAAGAAGGTCATACAACTGAAGTGCTTACTTACAATCAAAGTAATAAGAAAATGAAATTTGCATTCATTTTAAGATAAAAATACATGATATCGAGATTTATTTATAAGGAGCTTTACACGTGTTTGTCTGTCATCTATTAATCTTCACTAAATTATTCTTATCTTAAGGTCAACAATAAGACGATGATATGCGGGGTTCTTAGAGGAAGAAGTTTCCGATAAAAGTTCTAGATTCTAGTACATTTTCTTAACCTTTACTGTAGTGTTAAGCTGAAGTTATGAGCTTTATAAAATATTCCCAAAAAAGTTTTGAACTTCAAAAATGCGTATTATTGTTATTAAGGAAAGAAATAGCTAAATACGAGCATATTATTTCCGATTGTGGGATATTCAGATTTGCTTTTCTTATATTAAAAAAAAACGTAATATTCCACCGTATAATATTTAGTTTCGAATAAAGTTTCGTCAATAATCGGCTTCTTTTTTTCAACATTTTATCTCGTTAAACTTATTGGTTGATACTAAATTTGAAATTAAAAAAATAAAAGGAATAAGAATAGAAAGGTTTGAAAAAGAAGAATAGAATAGAATGAGGAAAAAAGGAGAAGAAGAAAAAAAGAAAAGTATTTCAGAGTCTGAGTTACGTTGGTAGTTGTTCCAATAAATTCACATATTTTGAGCAACTAACTTAATTGCAGTATTTGCTCTGGTTAAATATATCGGTAGGTACTAAATTTGAATTCCTAAAGAAAAGAAACGAAGAAAAAAATTAAAAATATTTCAGTATCTGAATTACGTATGTTGTTTAGCAATTGTTCCAATACAGTAACATACATTGAGTAAGGTTACCAGATTTAGGTTTTCGTAAAATTCAATTGAAAGAAACAATTCCAACCCACTGTAAAATCCTGTACCTAAAGCTATTAGATTGCAAGTGCCTCATTTTATTGTATTAATTTTTAACAATCGTTGTATTAAGTTTATGCAAAAATAATAAAACATNAGAACGTATCCAATGAGCGAGCAAAGCGAGCATTGGATTGCGAAGCAATCCGAAATGAACTGTGAAAGCAGTTCCGAGGGTTGGTGAGCGCCAGCGAGCAGGGGGCGAAGCCTTCTAGTAATATAAATTACATTAAAAAACTAATATTCTGAAGAAAAAAAAGCGTGTTTCAGGGCAACCAGATAACACAAAAAAGTTCCACTCGGCGAAATAAAAATTTCTTGTACAATTATCGTACTGTACAGTAATGCATTTTCGGTTTTAAAAAAATACATAATTTTGGTTGATAAAATTAAAACGCACGGTATTATGACCATTTATTTGGTAATTTTTTCTTAGTTTGATTGGTTGGCTCTAATGCCACTTGCCACACGGGCAAGCCTGCTTGGTGAAACTGAGCAAATTTAAGGCAGAGTGTGCGATTCTTGTTTTTCAGTGGCGCCATCTATGGCCAAGAAATCAACTTCTGCCACATCATACGTCACACCTGTTTATAAGGCGGACCCATTTATACATCCATTCATTCGTCCACTGAACGTAATTTTGACCTGAATCAGAGAATGATCGATCTCCAATCCAGTACCCCCCAGAAGTATTGATTTGTCATGGGAGCATGGAGGACTTTGCGACTTGACAGAATTATAACGCGCATCAGTCACCAACTACACGGGGAGTTTTCGCCGGCGGGGTTCGAACCAACGAACTATCGGACATGGGCCAGTGCCCTACCGGCCATGCTATCCCGGCCCAATTTTTTCTTTCATGTATTAACTGCCGGATAATCTGGTTTTCAAAGTTCTCTTAACCACACATTTAGAAAGTAATACAAAACTGAAAAACAAATTTGACCAAATAAATGATTTTTATGCCATATTCTAAGGTGCCATGAAAAAACTACCAATTTTTATCCCATTTCCAAATTTTATAACTTATTATGAAACAATATTTTATTGTTAAGTTTACCAAAATCATTACCAAAGCGCTTCGATAAAAATTATCGAACTCTTTGGTGTTGCAATACCGTCAAAAACACGCTGAACTTTACCATATTCTGGTAGTTTCGACCATACTTTTTTCTCTCAGTCAGAAATATAACATTTCTTTCGCTCTTAAACCGTTTGTGAAATCAAAACACTTTCAATATTTGTGTTATTATCTTTAACTTTACTTTCTCGAAAAAGAAACTGAGTAAAAACGAAGACATTGGCATGTTTTTTTAACGGCGTGTAAAAATATTAATTTTGGGTCAAAGGAAAGTATAGAAACACGGATTTAGTTCAGGTCGTGTCATACATTTCAGACTACACCAAGAACTAATTATTTCACAATTTCTCTCGAATCTTTTCTCTCTTTTTTGTCTTATATTCATCAACAACAACGTCACATTTCATTATAATTTTATGTGAGTTTATTGTAATTTTAAAAGTTTAATTTCTCTTCTTCAGCAAAACTTAATTTAATGTTTATATTTAAGTTTATTATGTTCATTTAAAAAGATTTCTGTTAACTTTATTTGAAATTTGATCGTCAGTTTACATTTATGAAAGCGATTGGAAAGTTCTCTGTTCATTTCCTTGGTAAATTTCAACTTTTGTTTAAGCTTCCAACATTCTAAACTTTTTTGTTCAATTCATTAATAAAATTCAAATTGGTTTTTATTATATTTTAAGTTAAATAAAATGATTCAAAAGTTCTCTTCACCTTATTAATAAATTTCGAATTCGAATGATATTTTCTTATCTAAATTTACTACATTAATGAAAAATACACATTTTTATTTAGATTTACTGCAACAATTCAGTTGCGATTTAGCTTTGCATATTGATTTGTGTAACGCTGCTCTTATTTCCTCATGAGTTTGTGTTATGTCACACACTAGTCAATGAATTATGATGAATAAGAATAAACTAATTCCGATAAATAAAAATAAACCAATAAAATTACAACTACAAAAAAAAACTATAATAATTCATAAGTTATTTGCTTACTTGCTCATTAAAATTTTCCATTTGAGTGTTAAATTACTAAATTTCAAAATTCCTTTTTGAATTCATAAAAACGTTTAAAATGTGATTCTAATTTTATTCATGTTTACTACAATGGATCAAACATTTTCTGTTCACTTTTATTTTGCTTAAGTTTCAACGTCACGAAAGTTCTTTTTTCAGTTCATTCTTAAATTTCAAATTTGCTTGTAATTTTTATTGAATTTGATTTCAATAATTTAAAAGTTTTTAACTCTTTAACAAATTTCAAACTCGACTGTTATTTTATTCAAGTTTATTATAACGATTCAAAAGATTTTGATCAGTTCATCATAAATATTTAAATTCCAGGGACTGAAATGATTTTTGTTCAAATCACCATTAAATTTCAGATATGATAATTATTTTATTAAACTTTATTACAATGATTCGAAATTTAGCTTTCACTTCATTAATATATATTTCAAATTCAAATTTTATATCCAAAAACACAAAATAATTTTTTTTCAGTTCAGTTTAAATTGCTCTTCAGAATTTTTTCTCAATTTCAAATTTGATTGTTGATTCGTTTAAATTTATTACGATGATTGAAAAGTTCTTTAGCTAATTTCAATATCATTTTTATTAAACTTTACTACAATGATTTAAAAGTCACTATTTGATTTCCTAAGTAAATTTATAGTTTCATTGTCCTCTTATATTTTCGCGTGACGATTTGAAAGTTTTCTATTAACTTCATTGATAAAAATTCAAAAGGGATTATAATTTAATTCAATTTGATTATCATTCTGTTAGAGATAAACTGCACCCATTACCATAATACCAGTAGTAAAAATTACCAAAATTAATTAAGCGTCATCTGAGTATGGCGATTTCTATACAGTTCTCTTAAACAGCGGTTCTCTTTTATCCATTAAATATTCTTGTTAGTAAACACATAGTTTAAATTAATTAGATTTTAATTTGATTTATTAGAATTTTTTCGGACGTTTTGGCCTATTTTATAACTAAATTTAAAATCTGACTCACATTTGGAGTCCTAGTTCATTTAAATTTATTGCGATGCTTTAAGGTTCTTCAATTTACTTCATTATATAATGCTATAAATTCAATTTACTTCATTATTTTATTTAAATTTAATAAATGCTTTAAAATGCTCTAATTCTTTAAATTAAGGTGAGTTACAACCACTTTCCCCTGAAGCAAATAAATTTCTTCTTCTATGGAAGATAAACATGCCTTCACCAATTCAAGTCGAGGAAAATGTTTCTAGCCCTCATACAAAAATTATTGGAAAGCATTCAAATCCGCAGGCTGGGATAGCCTGGTCGGTAGGGCGCTAGGCCCATGTCCGAGAGTTCGTGGGTTCGAACCCCGCTGGCAGAAGAATCCCCGTGTAAAGTGACTGATGCACGATAAATCTGTCGAGTCGCAAAAATCATCCATGTTCCCATAACAAATCAACACCTCTGGGGGTACTGGATTGGAGATCAATCGTTCTCTGATTCAGGTCAAAATTACGATCTGTGGATGAATTAATGGATGTATGGTCNACCAGTGGGGGTACTGGGTTGGAGATCGATCGTTCTCTGATTCAGGTCAAAATTACAATCTGTAGATGTATGAATGGGTCCGCCCTATAAACGGGTGCGACGTATGGTGTGGCAGAAGTCGAGTTCTTGGCCATAGATGGCGCCACTGGAAAACAAGAAAAATCGCACCCCATCTGCCTAAACAGGTATACGTCAACAACAGCAACACAACAGCATTCCCATGTGTGGAGAGTTGAGGTGTTTAAGTTTCATCGACAGTTGAATATAAATTAGCGTAGGTATTTTCTATAACAAGTCTTTAAATACTTAGTGGTAGATTAGACAGTATATTTAGAATGTCACTGAAGAAATACTTGACATAACTATCCAAAATCTTATATTAAATAAATATTGTATAAACTTCAAAAGAAGTGAAGAGAAGAAATTTATCTCTGGCGACATACTTCAGAGCTTGATTACATAATATGACCTTGTTTTTCATAATTGTCTCCGATTTTATTACCCTAAACGATAAGAAGAAAAAAAGATATGGCGTGAGTGATTATATTATTTACCGAAAAGAATTTCTAAAAAAAATCTTGTCTTCTTCAGTGAGTTTAGACGATGACCTTTTAACTTCTTAATTAAGAATAATAATACAAATTTTTATTCAAGTCATTTTATAAATATACTTTAGTTTCTACACTTGTGTGATTCTTACACATCTTTGATTAAATCATTTTTGCATTATACATCTTTGCATCAAATATATCGTTTATGCTTATTTTTATACACAATACCTTAATTACCATGCCTAGTTTTCCAAAAAAATTAAAATTGTATCCAAAATTTTTAGTCTGCGTCTTTAGTCTTTTTTTTTAAAAATTTAATTTAATAAAGAAATATTGCTCTTTACGATAATAATTTTAAAAGCTTATTTGATTTAAATACAACCTAAATTAAGTTTTATAATCGATTAATGTGTTGTAACATTTTGTTTCTTCAGTTTCATTATTTAAAGAAGATGAGTGCAATAATGTAATATTTTGTGGCTCCATATTAAATAAAATTTGTATTGAATCATTAAACTCAAACTGAAAATGTATTTCCGACATTGAAGCGTTCTCATCCCATTTTCAGCTGTAAAGCCATCGATATTTCATAAAATGCATATGGTCACAAAACTGATGACATTGCTTTTCTGGCGTTGGCTACGGAGGGCTAAAAGAAACTTCTATATATGTGTAAAAATGAGAAGTACACCCTTGTGCAAATTAATTGAAACAAACTTTTTTTTCGTGTTTTTTAAAGAAGATGTTTTGGGGTTGTTTCGGTTACAATGGGGTTGGACCTTTGCTGCCTATTGACGGTATGATGCGTTCTGAGCAGTACATTACTATTCTGAGTAAAACAGTTGTTTCAGAGTTGAAGAAACGATACCCTGATGGAACAGGGATTTTTTAACGGGATTTAGCTCCTCGCCATACGTCCAAAATTGTCAAGAAATTCATGTCTGAGAATCAAATTGAGACATTGGAATGGCCAGGGAACTCTCCGGATATCAACCCAATTGAGAATCTCTGGGCCATAATCAAGAATCGCCTATTAAATATGGACTGTACAACTATGGAGAAGCTAATCACGGCGTTAATTCATGTGTGGTACAAGGACAAAATATTATAAATGACTGTAAAAAATTAGTGGAATCCATGCCGAATCGTGTCCAAATGTTAATAAAGTGTCGTGGAGATCATATTATGTACTAAAAATTTTTGAGTTTGTATAAATTTAAATAAAATAGCATTTTCTCTTAGTTTTCTGAATTTAGTGAGTTTGTTTCAATTAATTTGCACAAGGGTGTAGAAAGCCAATTGTTCAAAATAAACAAAAAAAAAAGAATTACATTATTGATTTAATTGAGCTTATTAATTTACAAAGGTTACATAATAATTAAAGCTATATTTTTGTTAAAATTACGCTTCATAATTTACACAGAAAAAGAAAACGGCATTTTATTGCCAAAGAGACAAAATTGAACGAAAATCAACATTCGGTATAAGATGAAAGATATTGTTCAGCGATTTTACCATAAATTTCCGTTGAACCCTAAAATATTTAGCTTATTTTTACCCACTTTGTAGCAATGCTTTTATTTTCACTTCCTTATATTTTTCTTTGGTTTCTAAACACTTTAAGAATTTGCATAAGGTAAAAGATTTGAATTGTTTTGTTTCCAAACTATGTAAAAGGAAATTTTCTTCATAAAGAAATTTTTTGAATTACATATATAATTTCCAAGTAGTATTAGCTATAATTGTATTTATTGTATATAATTGCAATGTATATGCGTAGATTACATATAAGTTGAAAGAAATGTATTTAAATCAAAGGTTTGCCCATTTTCAGAAATTTTCTTTTAAAACACCCCATTATTCTTACAGAGCTAGACTAAGATACATCAAAATCGAATAAGGGAAAAAAGTCAGCGCAGGCGGAAAATTTTTACCTGTAAATTAGAAGGTTGCTAAAGGATATAAAATAGAGTAAGTAATGCAGTTAACGCAAAGAAATAGCTATTCAACAGCTCCTTATTAATTCCTTAATTCAACTTAATTCATATGTTGCTTTACAATACCCCATTTATAAGTGTTGTGATATTTTAGAAGCACTAAAAAATGAGTAATTTTATATAAATATAACTTCCAAAATTTTTTTAGATTTTTGTATTTGTAAATAAGGTAAGGAGTTACTAAGATAACTAAAAACTATTAAACTAATGTGTGCAATAGTAGAAACCCATAGGTGCCAACTTGCATGGAAGAGAAAATTTTTCCTTAACCCCTTAACGATCGGTTAAGTTTCAAGAAAACGGTCAGAAAAGTGCCTGTTTTTTTTGGCTTTTGTATTTGTATTACGTATTTGATCAGTGCTGCAACTATAGTTTAAAATAACCTAACTATCTACAATTACCTTAAAAATATCCTGCTACTGCCATCTGGTGTGTAAAATGAGAAATAAATTTTTTTCTGGGCAAAAGAAATGAATTAATTTTATTCTTATTGGCGCGTTACTTCTGAACACTCCAGCCCGTCAATATCACGGGAGCGAGAAATAGAGGGCGAAACTTTACCCCGTCATTTTCACGGGAGTGAGAAAGAAGGGGTTAAAAGTAGTAACATTTATGTTTTATTGTATAAATTTTATTTTATTAGTAAAATCCTAAATCCTTTTATTATGACAAATCAATTATTCAAACCTATGAATGTCAGATATAATAGTTAAGCAACTATGCTTTAAAGGTTGGTGAAATAGCTAGAAAACACGGACTACTTTAAGTACTAACACTTCGAAAAATCTTTCCTACGGCGACACAAGTTGGCAGCAAGCAAAATTTAGACTTATTAAATGTTAAAACTTTTATCGAAATCTTAAATGGTTCATAATGAGACATAAGCATATATGCCAGTACTTTTACTTTCGTTACTTGTAACGCCGGTACAAGTAAAAAGTACGTACTTTTACTTGTACTTCGTTACTTTTTAAATTTAGTACTTTTACTTGTACTTTCGTTACTTTTTTAGGGAAAAAGTACAAGTATTTGTAACGGAAATAGCGAATGAAATCGTTTCTTTTTTCTGAAACTCGGTAAGCTTTCTGAAAAAAAAAAGAAAAAAAAATTAATTAAAAAAAATGCTTACGTTTTTTTAATTTATTGAATAATTAACGGATTTATTTTTAATTAACGTAAAGCATATCAATTTTGAATTGATATCCAATCGTAAAAAAATTATATGTGAAATATAATTCTGCACTACCTTCTAGTGCTTCCGTGGAGCGCTTATTCAGCGTGTCTAAGCACGTTCTGAGAAATTCTGGCAGCAGACTCAGTGACACCACTTTCGAAATGCAATTATTTTGCAAAATGAATAAAAATATTAATTAGCAAGTTATTTTCATTCATTTTCGAGTTTTATGCATTTGTTTAATAAATGTTAAATAAAAAATGTTGGATTTTGTTATTACGTTTTTCAATTTTCTTTTTGAACTCACTAATAATNAATATAACTTCCAAAATTTTTTTAGATTTTTGTATTTGTAAATAAGGTAAGGAGTTACTAAGATAACTAAAAACTATTAAACTAATGTGTGCAATAGTAGAAACCCATAGGTGCCAACTTGCATGGAAGAGAAAATTTTTCCTTAACCCCTTAACGATCGGTTAAGTTTCAAGAAAACGGTCAGAAAAGTGCCTGTTTTTTTTGGCTTTTGTATTTGTATTACGTATTTGATCAGTGCTGCAACTATAGTTTAAAATAACCTAACTATCTACAATTACCTTAAAAATATCCTGCTACTGCCATCTGGTGTGTAAAATGAGAAATAAATTTTTTTCTGGGCAAAAGAAATGAATTAATTTTATTCTTATTGGCGCGTTACTTCTGAACACTCCAGCCCGTCAATATCACGGGAGCGAGAAATAGAGGGCGAAACTTTACCCCGTCATTTTCACGGGAGTGAGAAAGAAGGGGTTAAAAGTAGTAACATTTATGTTTTATTGTATAAATTTTATTTTATTAGTAAAATCCTAAATCCTTTTATTATGACAAATCAATTATTCATACCTATGAATGTCAGATATAATAGTTAAGCAACTATGCTTTAAAGGTTGGTAAAATAGCTATAAAACACGTACTACTTTAAGTACTAACACTTCGAAAATTCTTTCCCACTGCCAAACAAGTTGGCAGCAAGCAAAATTTAGACTTATTTAATGTTAAAACATTTATCGAAATCTTAAATGGTTCATAATGAGACATAAGTGAGGAACTTAAAGTTATATAATCAGATCCTGAAAAATAAAAAAAATCAATCAATTTTGCAAACGAAAGTGATTACATTTATTTTAAAGAAACAATAGCAATAAAGTTAAAAGAATAAATTTTATCTATTCGTGTAAGAGAAACCACAAGTCTCTATCTAATACAGACAAAACATGTGTTCTAAAGTGATTCACTCTAAACAATTTTTTATCAAATGATCGGAGTTTCGCCCATAAAGTTGTGTTTGCCAAAGTTCAAAAATCCTTCAATTGTCTTCAATAATTACTTTATTTGTCTAATGTGCCATTATTTTTATAAAGTTAACTTTAAAAAAAATATGATGAGTTAAAGAAACGCATTTATAAATATAAATTTATTAGATATCGAACACTTTTGAATTTTTTTCGATTACAGACTACTTTTAAAATACATAAATTGTGTGCATCATTTTCCACAATATGAAATTGCTAAGAAATGATTTGTTTTAGGAAAACTATTTTATCAAAAAACATAAATTTAATTTCTTATAATGAAATAAATCGTTTTACTTTCAGTTACGCGAACATGAAAGCAACTTGAATTCAAATTAGTTACTATTTGATGAGTAATACATTGTAAAAATGCAATCAAAAATTATCTTTTATAACGAATAAGATTATTTTTGATGAAATATATCACGAAATAAGCAACATAAGTATATAAGTATGCATGATGTTACATTTATAAGCGAATCAGTTATTGAGATTATCGTTTTTGCGCTGTTGTGTGCACTGTTTTATGAATATTCTATATGAACGTTATATATATATTTATGTGAAAGCGTATATCATCAACTTACATTAAAAAGAAAATCTGCATGTTTTTAATTATCAGACTTATGAGATTCAATTCAAAATTAAATGAGAATCTTTTTTTCATGATATTTACCTACTTTAAAAGATTGAATATTTGTCTAATTTTCTACATAATGAACAAATCAGCCGACGCACTGACGTAAACACAGAACATTTTTGTATGTTTATGTCATGCCAACTCCCCAACATATTGAGAAAATATATTGAGTTGAACTTTGAGTTTCACTTTGTCATTGCAGCAAATTCGTACAAGACCCAAGTTAGTTGAGTTTTTGCTTGCTGGTATTACAATAAACAGAAATGGTTGCTGGTACTACAATAAAAGCAACTCTAAACACACGTCTTTACACACGTCCAACGCTAAACACACGTCAAATACGGTGTTTTTGAGGTCGTTTTGAGATTGACAAATGCAAAAAAAAAAAAAAACGAGGTGGAAAATAAGGTTATGTTTTGCACCAAAATAACCTCATTAATAAACCTCAATTTCAACCTGTTTCACACCTCACAAAATCAACCTCAAACATAATTTTAGTTCAGATAAGATGGAATTATTTACACCACACAAACAACCCCCAAGCTGGTTGCTTTTAAGTAGATTTCCATCAACCTCAAATGTGAATAAAACATCTTCATAGACATTGTTTATACATCTTGGGCTGTTAATCTTTTAAGGTTCTTTATGAAATCAATTTCGAATAAGCCTCAAATAAACCTGGAGACCTCAAAATAACCTCAAAAATACCTGACATTTTTGTAAGGGCGACGCCCTTCACTCTTTTTCCTGAGACAATTTTAAGGCCCTGTATTTTCAATTACCATAAATTAATTAAGCAACACTGACTCCGATAGGATTTTTTTACAGCCTCTTGAAACAAAATAGTGTTGTATGAGAAAAAATGGAAAATTATAGAAAACGTAGAAGAAGAAAAAAGCACTTAACCTCAAGCAAAACCTTAAACTTTAAGTAAAAGCATTTAGCCTTAAGCAAAGTTTTGATTAAAATTTGATTAGAACTTGACAACATAATTTCATCATCAAAGTGAGTTATTCCGAAAATTTATGCTCAAAATTTTAAACTTTTAATTAATCTAAAGATACAACATGGATTAAACGAAATTAAAGTATGAAATAGTGAATACCATCCTAGAATACACATGGTTTAAAGCTTTAGTAATGGTAAAGGCATGTCTAAAAGGAAATAATTTACGCTTAAAATAGATGTTGGTGTTGCTTTCTTTAGTAGATGCCTGTCATTATTTGATGTTCTTTTATACCATGTTTATGACTGATAAATCGCTTTTATTTTAGTTACACGGCCTTTGTTGCCAACGCGAAAAAGAAATTTCATCAATTTTTTAACAATATGCGCATTGTTGGATAAAATGATGAAGATTATAAATCGACCAATTTTAAAATCACAAGTAAAAGCATATTAACACAGACATAAAACATTTTTACCACCCTTTTAAATAAAAAACATTAAAAGTTTGAAAGCTTTTACTTATTCCAAATGCTAACTTTCATAAACGTCGTAAGAAAAATTTTATCGTTCTTCATCTTTCATAAATCTTAAAAACTTCAATATATTAATACCATTAGTTAAGTTTGAATGTGTAAACAAACTTTCCTTATGTTCAAATGTGTATTAGAGTGAAATTTCATCTTTTAAGTTTGAATACATTAAGTTATCCTACTAGTTTAACTCAAATGTTGTATTATATCTGACACCTTGAAATATTAGGTAATATTTTTTTAATTTTTTATGTCCATTAAATTATCGGATTCATCATCAACCAATAATTTAACTTTCTCATAACCTCATCAACTAATAATTTCATCACTTTCTTATAATATATCTTTCTTTTTAATTTTATAATCACAAAATATGTTTTGAAAATCTATGTAGACATTGAACGAAAAGTAATTTATTTTTCAGGTGCTTTTTTTGATTTTAAGCCTAAAATTTTCCTGGAAGTTCTTAGTTTCTGGTACCTCTCAAAACAAGAGTGAACGAACGGTGATTTTTCCAACTTCTAATTCAACCGAGCATTCACTCCCCGTCTTCCCTGATCTAGTCGTTGAATATGTGGGAAGACAGCGTCCGATGGCACCGTCAGTGGACATCTACGGGACACCACTTTGTGTGAAAAAGCAAAAAGATACCTATTGTGAGAATATCGAAAATTATCCAGAGTAAGTAAAATCACGTCTAGAAATTAGCTTTTTTAGAGGCTGGCTACTACTCGCCATCCCAATAATGCGCATTCTAGGCAGTTTGGTGATCTGAACTCAATGTTTCTACCTTGATCTTGTTTAAATCCGCAGCTTTTATACTTTAATTGCGTTAGAAGATACGCCTACTGCTTCATAATGCTTAATAATTCTCGGGACTTGCCGGTCAGGTGGCCGAGCGGTTAGCGTGCCTGACTGCGAAGCCAATAGCTGTGGGTTCGAATCCCACTCTGGGCATGGATGCTTCTCTCTGTGTGTTGTCCTCTGTCGTGTGTGATGTGTGAATGTGGCCCACCCTATGAACGGTTATCTGTAGCAGTGTGGCGTGGTCAATGTTGCTCGCCTCCGTGACTTAGGTTCACAGGTGCCCACTGGGTAACGTTAAATGAGCAACACTTCTGAGGTGAGGAACGAAAGTTCAGTACCTGCAGTTAGAGAAGAAAAAAATTCTCGGGATTTTTAATCGTTGCGCGATCTGGGTTGGAATACCGGTAAGGCGGGAAAAATATTTAGAAATTTGCACAAAATAAGACGGATTGCCCATCTTCAGATCGTCTGCAAAAGTTTTTAATTCCGCAACTAATAGCTTTCGCTAATATAAATCAAGAAACTAAACTAAAGTAAAATAATAAATAAAAAAAAGTACCTCATAACTAATAAAATATCTCAACCAATGTCCTCTTTAGAGGCTAAGATGTCCTCTTTAGAGCGAATTACTTTAGAGGCTAAGTGCAGTGATCCCTGTCGTTACCAATCCTTGGAACAAAATGCAATTAATATTTTCCTCATTTTTTGAACATTTTACTGCACTCTAGGAAAGTTTCGTCGAAATATGATCAAATACTTTACTGCTCGGCTAATCCTAACGCTCTTGAAGCTTTTAACTTTCCTCTATTGCTTTTATAAGTACAAAAGCGAATCAACCAGAAAAAAGAACTCATCTCAATTGTCACGTGACGCCCTTCCTTCTCCGCCAAAATCGTCGATTACGAACACGTGAGAGAGGGTAGTCTAATGTTTAGGAAGAAGAGAGATGCCGAAATATAACAGCATGCATCCTTTATTTCCATTCCAGTTCTATGGTCTCAGCGCTAGTGGTATGGTTTATCGAAAAAGTGGCAAAAAATTAAATCCTGAAGTATTGTGATAATCGTTCGTAAAAAATAGCAAAAACTACAATCTAATTACTCAAAATCTATTTGAAAATTTAGTATTTTGTCCCTTCAGAGAGCCGTTAAAAATTTGCAACTTATTCTCGACGACAATGCTTCATAAACAGTGGTAAAAGGTACTACTAGTATTGTGGTATTATATAACTGATAGGTACTACTCTTTTTATACACAACTGGAGTGGGCGAACCTCTCAACTGCTTAGTTTTCAATGGGAATATTTGCCTCATCTTGAAGTGATCTTCGAAGTCAGGAATGAGGCTCAACCGGTTCTACTTACAAGGTCTGCTTGGAGTGAAACAAAATGGTTTCAAAGCCGACATTTGTTTAAATTTTGGATGGATATGAGGCGAATATTTATGTTGTGACTGTAGGCTCGGTTAACAGTTAACTTTGCAACGTCTTAAAATTAAAATAATTACTAGCTGTTCATTACTTAAACGATTTTTTTTTCCTGTCCGCAAAAACGGATCATAACTCTAAATAATTTTCACCAACCTAAAGCTCTGTTTTATACTTCTAGAAGTGAGATTCGGTCTGCCATAACTTATTCCAAAGATGAGTTCCAAGAATTGTTTGGAACGATGACAATGTCAGCACGAAGAATTCCGGGAGAGATATACGAAGATCCTGTGTGTCCTCAGTATTCTAGATTTTTCTTCCCCAAAGCAGCGGTCAACGAGAACGACCAATGGGCATTCGTGGTCAATGATGTTGATGACTATGTCCAAGCAGTCATGTCTGAAATGTGCGAGTAAGTAATTTTCTAATTTCCTTACAATTTTTCAAACAATAATATAGTACAATTAAAAATTGTTAAACTGTTTGTTGAACTGAATGGGTACTAGTAACCCGAGAAGAAGACGATTACTGATACATAGACACGTTACCTATGACCTCAGCACCAGCTTATCTTCTATAAACAAGATGGCAGGTTAAAGTCGAGTTAAGTTTCTCCACGTAAGTTACGATGCTAATTAAGAACAGCACCGTATCACACATCGAATTTGTTAAAATGCATTTCTTTCTTGTCTGCTTCCTATACTTAACTTAGATTTATTATTTGTTTATGTATTTTACTTTAACGGAGTTATATTTTTGTTTTGTGTGCCTGGTAACTTCGATGCATAATTAGTTTGTTCATATTCTGCATGGCTTCGTGCCCATCTTTGTGTTAAGAACGAAATATATAGTGAAGTGTTACGTCAAGCGCTCAGGTATCATAATTTTGATCTAGTTGCGCTTGTATAACTTTGATCTAGTTGCGTTTTCTACGTCATTTTGTTAATATCGTTTGGTTTGTCAATTTCTAAGTTAAATTTCAAAAAATTATATGACTGGCAACACCATTTTTATTCTTTAAGTTGTTTATTTTTATTCCTTTTAGAATTCGTTCTTTTTTAGCGAAATGTTTTTCAATCTAACAGAATTCTTTGCAAACTGTTCTCTCTATATATGAATAAAATAAAGTAAATAATTAAGTGTTGTGAAAAGAATCTTATTTAGTTGTACAAAGTACTTCATGAAGGATTTGAAATTTTTGTGAAAGAATGTAGACTGTGTTACTTAAAGAATTGATACTTGCCAGGCTTGGTTAACTCAAAAAAAAAAAANAAAAAAAAAAAAAAAAAAAAAAAAAAAAAAGGAGAACAGTTGCTAACGTAAACAAATGCCACATTTCAACAACCAATCAGGATCGAGCTACCCTCATTACGTCACTTGCAGGTATCATAGTGCGGATAACTTTCGAAGAAGGTATCCGAAGTGTCAGTAGCCAATCGTGCTGTTTTAGGTTAAGACAGTTTCTTAGGTTAGGAAATCTCCCTCTATATGAAAACGAAAGTCTCATTCTCTGAATTTGTCTTCTCGAATAATTCAAGAACTTAATATTTGGGTCGTGCTTTTTTCTACAGTTAGCAAAATTTTATTGGGTGGTTTGTAAACTATTTATATTTTACAACGTCAAGTAGTTCTGGCGCAATATCGAAAATGCGAAATTCCTTTCTTGATACTCATCGTTACAGATGAAACTTTCCTAAGAATCTTTCGGATAGTTTCACCGATTTGCATGNTTGCTAAAGTTGAGATGCTGGGTTTCAGCCCAGGTCGACAATAATATAATAAAATTAAATTAATACAATACAATTAATTTTTATAATACAATTAATTATTAGTTGTTAAACTGTTTGTTGAACTGAATGGGTACTAGCAACTCAAGTAGAAGACGATTAACTGATACATAGACACGTGACCTCAGCGCCAGCTTATCTTCTATAAACAAGATGGCGTGTTAAAGTCGAACTAAGTTCCTCCACGTAAATTAGGATGCTAATTAATGTGAAGTTAATTAAATACAACGCCGTATCACGCATGGAATTTGTTAAAATGTAATTCTTTCTACGTCTTGTAACTTGTAACCGTCTTGCAACTTCGATTCATAATTAGTTTGTTCATATTCTGCAGGGCTTTGCGTCTGTCTTTGTGTTAAGTAAGAAATATATAGTGAATGATTTGAAATTTTTGTGAAAGAATATAGAGTGTGTCACTGAAAAATTAATACTTGACGGTCTTAGCTAACTCAGGAAAAAAATGGAAAGAACAGCTGCATACGTAAGCAAATGCCGCATTTTAACAACAAACCAGGATCGAGATACCAACATTACGTCACTTGCGGGTACCATATGGATGGTGTTTTCAGAAGAAATGTAAACAATAACAATCTCGAGCTGTATGCCTGCTCTAGTTCCGGTTAGAAAGTTTGCTGCTCCTTACTACATGTTATTCTGCGACGCGATATTTTCAAACGGATAATTTTGTTTTCAATAAAAGAAATAAATTAGATAACTTCTGAGCTCAAATCTGCAGTATTTCATAAGATATTAATGTTATTATGTAATTCTGGTGAGTTTGAATTGAAAATTTGTTTTGGTTACTTAGAGATATATTGTTAAAAAAGGTGACATGGTTGCTAGATTTTGAATAACTCGCTTTTTTGGCAGTCTTGATTTGGCCTCTTTCCATAAGTTTATTACTATTTGTTCTTGTTGCAAGCTGTGCACCATCTTACGTTACTGTTAACACTTTTAGCATTGTAAACACCAGTATTATTAGCATTGTAAACACAAGTAATAAGTAATCAAATACATTGTTTGCAAGAATCTCAAAACACAATGATGCCAAATGGCTTCAAAATACAATGGAAACAGTAACCCGGAAATTTAGACGGTACCGAGCTTGCAGCGTTCCCTAGTGTAGAAAACACCATCCATTGCTGATAACTTTCGAAGAAGGTATCCGAAGTGTCAGTGGCCAATCGCGCTGTTTTAAGTTAAGACAGTTTTTTAGGTTAGAAAATCTCTATATAAAAGCAAAAGTCTCATTCTCTGAATTTGTCTTCTCGAATAATTCAAGAACGTAAGATTTGGGTCGTGTTTTTTTCTACAGTTAGCAAAATTTTATTGGGTGGTTTGCAAACTATTAGTATTTTACGACGTCGTGTAGTTCGGGCGTGATATCGAAAATGCGAAATTCCTTTCTTGATACTCATCGTTACAGATGAAACTTTCCTAAGAATCTTGTAGATAGTTTCACCGATTTGCATGGCTTTTTTTGTTACAGATTGCTAATATGTTTTGGATAATTAAGAAGTTTTTCATCCGTTACTGTTGATTTGTTTGCAAACAATATTGAAGAAGATGTTTTTTTTATTGTTTCACGCTGCCATCTCTTGGAAGCAGCATTGTTATAAAATGTTTAAAAGACTAGAAACAGACGAAATTCAAAGGAGATATAAAATATCTAATTAAAGATCTTTAAACTCATTGTTAAAATGCTGAAGTAAAAACGCGTTTTAGGGAACAATTACTCAAACTTACATAAATTATTGAAAATTAAGGAAATGCTATAATTAAACTTTCACAGGTAATTTTAAACATAAATATATTTATTCCTTTTCCTCCGAAAGGTTTTTCATTTTCGAGACGTTTAAGTTATACTTACACATAATTTTGATTTTAATCTGTGCTATTTTAAATCTCGAAATGCTTTCAAATTCTACTTATTTAAAAACACGAAAACGTTTGTAGCCGGAGGTTGCTAGTAATAATTCAAACGCATCTTGTCTATCTCGAATAAAATATTAAGCCTTAATTATTAACAAAAACTAATATTTTTATCTTGAATACGTCCCAGATTTCTGTTAGTTTCTCAGACGAAGAATGCTGTTATCTGCAAACTGTTTATTTAATTTAGAGCTCACGTACTTAATAGGAAACTGAAGCCTATCAACTAATGCTTTTGAGAGAAAGTTATCTGAATGATCTTGGTTTTTAATGTTTTATAAAAACTATTTTTATCACCACGACAATTCAGTAATTAAAATGTATACATACAAGATCTATTGCCAAGTCAGACTTAATTTTAAGTGTTAGAAAAGTAGCTTAATTTTAAAAGATTCATGGCTACTGCATAATTCAGCAATTTACAAATAAAATATTTTCTTTTAAAATAACAATTTATGTACTAAAATGGAATTCAATCGAAAATTTGCATTAAATTTTTTAACATTTTATGCCTTAGAGTGGCTAAATATAATAAATGGCGATTAAAAATAATGCCAGCCGGTCGCAACCCGATTGCCACCTTTACGTCAAAAATGCACTAAGTGCATTTTAGTAATTTTTTTTTCAGACAATACCAAATTATCATGAGCATAAAAAAATATTCGCAAAATTGATATACTTCACGCTTGTTTCTCAAAACTTTCTTGAAATGAACCTTGTAATGTTTATCATACTTTGAAAAATGCTTCTAAAGAAATGCCTTACATTATTAATATTAACAGTTTTTTTCTTAATTCTTAAGAATTTCAAATGTTTAGAAAAGTAGCCATATGCTTTAAAAAAGCGCCACTATATCTTCCACTATATCTGAAATTCGCTGTATCTTCCACTTCATCTGAAATAGCACTATATCTTCCGGTACCTTCTTCGTTAGCTTTATATTTTTTCTAATATTCACAGTTGCTACAAGTGTTATAAGAGAGCAACTTCAACAAAAATTGATAACTCAAAAGCGTAGTTGGAAATTTATGTGCAGTAATAAAAGCGTATTAAAAATTATGGAAACTTTAACGACACTGAGGAAATCCACAAGTAGCGAAAAAGTGGTTTATAGCATTACGTAAATTTATTGTTACAAATCGAGTTCATCAGAAAATCACTACTTAAAGGTGTGATTCGATATTCTCGTATTGTATTAAAAGGATTTTTTTTTAAAAATGTGGAAATTCGAAGAAAAGATTGCTGTACGAACGATCCAAATAGAACATTTATTACGCGGGAATCGACATGAATCGAGAATATTTCAGGGCGCTGGGTCCATGTCCGAGAGTTCGTGGGTTCGAACCCAGCCGGCCGAAGACTCCCCGTGTAGTTGGTGACTGATGCATGCTAAAATTCTGTTGAGTAGCAAAGTCCTCCATGTTCCCATAACAAATCAAAACCTCTGGGGGTACTGGATTGGAGATCGATCGTTCTCTGATTCAGGTCAAAATTACGGTCTGTGGATGAATGAATGGGTCCGCCCTATAAACTGGTGCGACGTATGGTGTGGCAGAAGTCGACTTCTTGGCCATAGATCGCGCCACTGAAAAGCAAGAATCGCACACTCTGCCTTAAATTTGCTCGGTTTCACCAAGCAGGCTTGCCCGTGTGGCAAGTGGCATTAGAACCAACCCAACCAACGGTCACCACTAACCACCTCATATACTCATTAACCAGACATTAACCATGTCCCCCTAACCATGGTAACCATATCCACGTAATCGGAATTGATATTTTGGTAGCCATTTTCTACGTAATGATCACCGGTTAGACACTGGCGACCGCTTATTTAGAGCTAATTCATTATATATTTTTTTTCCTTCCTATTTTGTAAAATGTTCCGGATAGACTTTTCTCCAAGTTTAAGATATTGCCGTATCCTTCTGTTTCAGGATATAAATATAATCAAAAGTATCAGGTTTTTCGCAACATATCTATTAATATAAATGCGTATGAGCAAATGAATACTCAGTTATCTCAGGAAACTGCTTGACAACCTAGCATGCTACCTAGCGCTTTACCATCCCTTCACACTGTGCAAACATTTTAAGGATCAGTTAAAAAAAAATGTTGGAGAACTAGTGCTACTGTAATGATTTTATTTCACATTAGTGTCTACTTCAAAACTTACAGCTTATAAATTTCAATAAATATTAATCTTTTTTCATGGGTCACAAAGTAAATTTTGCTATTGTACTCGACTATCACAAGAAAAGCAAATAAGGACGAAGCAATATAAACTCCTAGAAAGCACAGAACTGACACAGGAGTGAGGAGGCAACGCCGTCGAATGTTTAGGAGTTCGAGATTCGTCAAAAAAAACGTGATTTCGCGAAGAATGAAGTAAAAAATTGGGGCTTTATTACCGAATGGTCAGAAATTTCATTTAATCACCCTAACAGAAAAAAAAAATCTTTTTTCTGTGAGTCTGACTGTGGTGTTCATTTGTATTCAGTACAAATGTTCTGATTCTTGTCCTACTCTGAAGTCATAATATTCGGCCCATAATTGAAATTATTAAGACTGTGAACGCCAAATATTCCAAGATTTTTTTTTAATTCGTGAGGCATCATCGCAATTCAAACAGGAATCTAGCATTAAGAGATACCGTAAATAAATTAGAAAATTACTTACGCAAATGTATTGATAGTTTGATATTCTTCATCACTATTGTGTCATAAAAATGTCTTGGGAGCAGGCTCTCAAAATGAGTGCATATTTTGCACTTTATTTCTTTTTCATTTTTAATGCACTTAGAAAAATGTGTTTTTTTTATTATATTCCATTCTTATATTCTAAAATTTTTAAAAACATTTTAAAATCATTAATAATGAATGACTGTACAATTTGACACAATATTACATAATTTGATGCATGCAAAAAAAAAATTAAAATGAGACACAACCTGTGTCGACTACTCATCTTGTTTTAGAAGTATTTCTCGAACTTTTCCATAATTTATGAGCAAATTTTATCAGCAAATTAAATCAAGTTGCCAAATTAAATGATGCAAACAAATGTGGTCATTTAATGAAATTAAATCATAAAATCAAATTAAATTCATTATATTACCATTTATAAAACTATGGAAATAATATTAAATGTCCTTTATTTTACTTCTATTTCTTGTTGCAAGTAAATTTTTACTATGTTCAGAATTTTCCTTAGAGTCTTAAAACTGTTAAACAAATGAAATATTTATTTCATAATGCACATTTGTTTGATGTAAAGGAAACTCTTTTCCCTGGTATTTTTTTCTCTTTCGCAAAGCAACATATAAAGGTCACTTTTTTAAACTTATCTTTTATCAAATAAAACAAAACATTTCAGATTTTTTACGAGCAATCATCTCGTACTCAAAGTCGTAAACGAGCACATTTTTCTTCCAGTTTATTTTCTGACTCTAAAAAAGTCGAAAACACTGCTTTAGACTTTGATTTCGATAGAATCTGTTTCTAATGTAGACTGTCTAAGATAGTTGGAGTTGTCTAGCTAAGATTCCAGTTTTGATGGCATTTGCTTTTTCACATTGTCTATCTCTTTTAGGATGTTTTGTAAAATTTTTAAACCATTCTTTAATCTTTCATGTTAGAACTTCTTTTTTTTAAAAAAAATGTTCTTGCGCTATTGAATTATTTGAGTGAGATAGATCTAATATTTTTGCCACTTACATTATAGCTCTTCTCACTAAAATCAATGTATGCATGAATAAATATTCTTTTATTCTTCAATCTTTTTTTTTGTGTTCATTATTTAAAATTTATTTCAAACTTTCATAAAATTTGCATCCAAATTCCTCTTCAAATAATTATTTCAATGCATTTCTTTGTAATAAGTAAGTTTATGATAGCAATAATGCTTGAGATAGAAATTATTAGAGAATATTTTTTTAACGTTATTTTTGATGTTTTAAAATTAGTTTTGATGTTTTAATGGTTGTATTTTTAAGTTTCAAAAGGTAAACTCATAACCGAGATGTACTTATTAACCGAGGTATAGTCATAACATATTGAGAATAGTAACCGTAATAGTAATTTACAGAACTAATGTATTAACGCCTGAAAATATTATGCTAGCTATATATCTATTCAATATGCGTCGAAATGTCCTTCTGTGCATGTAATGAACATTTGCACTCGCATTTGCAAATTTCAGTAATAATTTTTTCAAGTTCTTTTTTGGAATGCTATTCAATTCTGATAGATGTTCTCAGTTTCAGAAATAGCAAGCTTGCAAGAAATTTGGCCGAAGAGTATGGTAAATGATTCATTACAATCTCTGAAACCAATTTGTGAAAGTTAAATGATTAAAAATTTTGAAGTTATTAAATAAAGCTCTGCGTCAGAACTTTAAAAGCTTTTTCTGAAACTTTAACATTCAAATATAAAAGTTTGTTTTAACAAAAGGTTAAATGGGAATGTAATTCACAGAATATTTTCAGGAATTATAAGATCATTTCTGGAAATTAGTATATTAGACCCTTTTATTAAAAAAATATTACAATTTAAATATGTTTTTAACTTTTTCTGGGGCTATACATTAAAGAATCATTTGATTGGCTATTATGGTTTTAAAAGTTTGAATTATCTAAAGAAAATAAAGCAAACTTATCGTTTTCAATTTTCAGACATGTGTCGTAGATTATTATGTTTCGTAAAATATCTAATAGGTTGAATGCTCCTTGTTGAGGGCTGAAAAAAATTCGGTACATTATTAAAAGAGGAAAATTCTCACAATCAGGGGAAATTAATATTAAGTAGAATACATAGTCTTAAACCCTAAACTCCGCTCATGCAAACATTTTAAAGCAAATAAAAATCTTCGAAACAAATAAGAATTTTTTATAAAGTTTTGCGTTTTTAGGTAAAGTTAAGCTTATTATAAGTAAACTTAAGTTAAAGCTTTTTAAAAAAGTTCTGAAAAGTTATAATTTTTAGAAGTTAAAATAGGAAAAAGCTATAATTTGGTACTGAAACTGTAGAATAATACTTTTGTTACGTTTTTCTAGGCAAGAAGACACGCCCTGTAGATATTTGGATGGAGTTCTGCCCTTTGAGCACAGCTCAAGATGTCGTCAAAAATATGCTTACAAAAGACTTCTTGCTTTGCATCCCAATCAGAAGAAAACTTACACAGATGCTTTTAGGTTCCCATCCTGTTGTGTGTGTTACGTGAAAAAACCTTCCTTATCGGCGAGAAAACACGAAATCCCTGTGGAAGATATGTATCCTATAAGTCCAACTGATGTTAGAAGACAAAAAGAAAGAACTAATATGAAATAAGAACTATTTAAATGAAAAATTATACTCTTTTAAAAAAAATTGGAACCATCATATCATTCACATTTCTGCAGCAATCTTATAAAGGTCCAGTTTGAACCATACGATGAAGTGTGCTGGTACTGAGACTTTCTGGTACTGAGACACGACATAATTTGTTCATCTTGTACGAAAATATGATTCATTTTAAAATCATATTAAGGTTATAGCTACTTTGCACGATGTTATGATTTAATATAAGACCAATTTTTCAGACAGTGTAAAAAATAATATTGTTCTAATTTGCTTCAACCTTAATAAGGTGCTAAATGGAATTTTTAATATATTACAAATTACCCCTTCTTGAACTTGATTATACGATAACTTGATCTAAAATATGACTTGATTTAGAATCGTATAAGTTCTGGTAACTTTGCACTATAGGTTCAAAATACCAATATTCTGCCGAATTTTCTATAAGTTTAGAGAATAATATCGATCAAATATGATTGTTCGAATTGGCTGCAACGTTAATAAGGAGCCTAATTGAACTATGTTATCGTGCAAGTTAATCCTTCCGGGATCTAAATGCACGCCATAAAGGTTTGTTTTAAACTAATATATGGTTACATTTAAGATCGTATTTAGGTTGCAGAAATTTTGCACAATATTATAGTAGAAGATTTCTAAGAATTCTTGTCATATAAAAGCAGAGCTTTAAGGTCTGTTCTAAAATAAATATACCTCGATCTCAAAGATATTATTTTTTTGATAAAAATTTTACAGAATCATCATGTATTTTAAGTTTAATTAATGGGTGGCAAGTGTGAAGACAATTGTTTTGTTGGTAATATGCTTTTTAAAGGCAGTTTTTGATATTTTGTATTTTAATACTTAAATACTAAGCACATTTTATGGTTTGTCAAATAAAGCAACAACAAAAAAAATCCGATTGAATTTTCCTTAGTAATATATAAATGGACTTCATGTTATCAATATGTAAGGTAATTTAAGTTTAATTAATGGGTGGCAAGTGTGAAGACAATTGTTTTGTTGGTAATATGCTTTTTAAAGGAAGTTTTTGATATTTTGTATTTTAATACTTAAATATTAAGCACATTTTATGGTTTGTCAAATAAAACAACAACAAAAAAATCCAATTGAATTTTCCTTAGTAATATATAAATGGACTTCATGTTATCAATATGTAAGGTAATATTGAATAAAAGAAATCTGATTCAGGCAAGTTTAGTTTGTGATTTTTTTTTAATCAAGACCATATTAAACTACAAACAGTTATTCAAATTTCAATAATCTTCACTTTCAGGTGAATTATTAATTACCAACTGTTAAAAAATTTAGGGCACACATTATCTTTCAAATTTCTAGCAACCTTAATATGTTGAACCGTAATATTTTCCAAATTTCCTACAACCATAATATGGTACAAAGTTCGACCATGTTATAGCACTTCTTATGTCTTATTTAATGATACAAATGAAAACAATTCAATAAAGCAACTCTGAATGAAATGGGATCGAATAAATGATTGGATTAGTAACTCTGAGACAAATGAAATATGGATAAAATGAATCAAAATAAAATGAAATTTTGATTGATTAAATCTAAATCCGAGGAAATAAAACAACTCCGAATGAAATCGGATTGAACAAATGGTTGCTATAGAAACTCCGAAGCAAATGGAATATGGATAAAATGAATTCAAATGAAAGTAAATTTTGATTAAATAGATCTAAACGAAATGAAATGAAAACGAAAATTAAATGATTTTTTTATTAAATTCCAACGATTTGAATTTCCGAGGAAATAAAACAACTCCGAATGAAATTGGATTGAACAAATGGTTGCTATAGAAACTCCGAAGCAAATGGAATATGGATCAAATGAATTAAAATGAGAATAAATTTTAATTAAATAAATCTAAATAAAATGAAATGCAAACGAAAATTAAATGATTTCTTCATTAAATTCCAACGATTTGAATTTCCGATGAAATAAAAACAAATTCGAAGGAACGGGGACTGAATAAATGGTTGCAACAATAGCTCCGAATTTGAATAAAATGAAATTCTTATTCAATAAATCAAAATAAAATAAACAGAAATGTAAATAGGATGAAACATTGAATACATTTTAATCGTAAGAAATGTCGATGAAAAGGCTCAATAACATTAAATGAAATATCTATATTCTCTTATCTACCGTTTCAATCTATGTATCACAAAATGAAATGTTCTTATCTATTGTTAAACAATTACATTATAGATAAAAAATATGAATTCAGTGATTTTGTAATCTGCTCCAAATTATTAGGAAAGCTGGACTCACAGATTCGTTAAAATAAGTTTTTCCATCGATTGTTCTTGTGCCTGAAACACTTTATCTGAGTTAGCACATTTCACGTGTCTGCTATTGCAATGCTCTATCTCTCTATTTTCAGTATGACTTTTAAATATCACATGGATGATACTTTTTCTAAAAGTAAGACATTTGAGAAACAGGAAAACAGTTATATTTCACTAAGAAATATGATAGCTGAATAAATGAAACTGTAGGAACTATAAACAACTCGACTGTCACTGTTTTTCTTTGATACAGTAGTGTTTCAGTATGAGTGAACAATTTCCAGCTTTGTAAATAAATACTAATAAGTTTTTTTTTTTTTAACTTTCTCGAAACTTATTTATTATAGTATAACGGTAGAGCAACATATATTAGTAGTTATTTGAACCTATTTTATAGGAGGACAAAATGATAAAGAATAATAAAAAATTCCGAAATTAATTTTATTACCTAGTTTAATACCTTTGAGGCGCTATTACACTAATAATAAAGCATTCATTTCTTAAATGCACTGTTGCTGCGATTACTTAAGGGGTCACAGGGGTATGAAGGTTTACATAAAAGCAAAATATTTATCTGTAAATATTTATAAGGGTGCTCCGATATTGTATTAGGGAGATTTCGCACTTTTACGTTAGCATCCAGACACTCCCGTACGTAAGAATGAAACAACTGCGCATGCTCACGTTGATTTTAAATGCTATTTATCTTTACGTTACGTTGGCGTGAGTTGCACAACTAAGACATCACTGTTAGCAGGCTGTTTAAAGCTGTTAAATGTTGCTTTCTGTTTAAGCCTACTTTCGAACTAAGAACATGGACATGGAATGCGAATTTAAAGAAATTTAGAAATGAATTACCCATGAAAGGTATGAATTACCATGAATGAGTTACCATGGACCACAAATGAATTACCATGGACCCATTAAAATTTTTGAGGCCCTTAGATTAAATTTTTTTTCTCATATATTTTTTATTTATTCAAATATAAAAGTATTTACATATCTTTTCATTTAAGATAGCATATTTAAAATTAAAATAAATAATAATAAATTAAATTTTACTTTATTTTGTTAACTTGGAACTAAAAGAAATTATCGTATTTTATTAATATTTATTTGAAATTGGGTTTTTTTCAAAAAATCATTGTTTTTCTTAATTTTTTAAAATTTGGGTATCTTGATCCTGATTGGTTGTTGAAACGTGACATCTGTTTATGTCAGCAACAACAGCTCTTTCTATTCTATTTCGAGTAAGCCAATCCCGTCAAGAATCAATTCGTTTAAATGACACTTTCTATATTTTTTCCCAAAGATTCTTTCACAAAGATTTCAATTTTTTCATTACACGCTTCTTAATTAACACAAAGACAGACACGAAGCCATGCATATCATAAACTAATTATGCATCGAAGTCGCCAGGTACACAAAACAAAAATATATCACGGTTACAGTAAAATACACAAACAAATAATAAATTTAAGTTAAGTAAAAGATGCAGACGAGATACTTCAACAAATTATATGTGTGGTATGGCGCTATGTTTAATTAACGTCACGTTGATTAACATTTTACCTTATGCAGGGAAACTAAGCTCAATTTTAACACACCATTTTGGTTATAAACGACCAGATGGCGCTGCCGTTGTTTATTAAATTTATATAACTAACAAACCACTAAAGTAAATTTGTTTCCGCGTATGCCTTTTTTATTAAAGAAGCTAATTTGAGAATTAAAAATGAATAGGACAAATAATTTTATAAATTTTTCGAATAATTTAAACATTTTTGTTTAAATAAAAACATTGTATCAACTTTCATTCTAAGGAATTAGTAAAGTAGGGGCAATAGCTTGTAAGTATCGTAAAAATTTATTTTTATAGTGCATTTATACGAGTTTCATAGAAAATGTAAGCTAACATTAAAGTAGCATGAAAATTTTAAATGAAGAACATGACGTGAATACAACGTTAAACTCAAACAAATGTACTTAGATAAGAAGAAATAGTCACGGGACATATACATTCTTTACAAGGTCTTTTACCTGATAAATTTTAACTAAACGCTTTGTCTGCATTGAATGGAACAATATCTAACGCATCCTCCTTTCGTCAGTGTAATATTACGAACCTTTACCTGAAGAAACGACTATAAATGTAAAGAATAATAAACAATGAGCGTGATGATTTTGCAATTCGTAAGTCTACATTCGTGAGAGAACAATAATTTAAATTTTATTTGAATTTTGCCGGGCCCTATTACATATAAGAATATAATTTTCTTTCAAAATTACCATTTTCTTGTTTAAGCTGCATTGTATTTCCTTTAAAATTTGTCTGAAATACTACATTATTGCTGTTTTATTGAAATGAAGAAATAAATGCTTCTATCTACATAGAAATTTGATACATAACTCTAAATACTATTTAAGAGTTACTGGCAGTCTTCTGAAAACTACAACGAGTAAAAGTATAACTTTCTGAGCTTATACAGATTAAATCTGCTTGCGTTTGCAGAAGAATTTTGTTATGCAGTATTGATCTAAGGAAGAAAAATTTTTATAATTTTTTTTTCCTAAATAAAATCATTTGTTATCGATATAATTTCAAATATGACTTCATAGCTTTTTCGAATCAGAACAGTTTCAAGTTGAACTGCGCATACCTAACAGTAAACGATAAAACGTTTTATTATAGGAAAGAAAAAACAAGTAGTAGATAGTTTAACTTTTAATCGAAAAAGACATAAATATTCATAGTTTATAAGAATGTATAAATATAAAAGTGATAACCTACCATGGGCGGGAAAAAAGACTCGTCAATTTCATGACAAATGACGGGATACGGTTAGCATTGTTTCCGTGTATCATGTATAGCTCGTTCACCAGGAGTTGGCACTTGGCTCCGCCTTCATCACGTGGTATCGGATGATACTATTTTTGGCAGAAGGATGTGAACAATCCTGAAGAAGGGTGCTATTTGGCGATCGTATGACTAAAATATTAATTTCGCAATTTTAATGTGCATTTTTAAACATTTAATATTTCATGAATTTGATGATATTTCTTTCTTTTGAGTGAATACTTTGTTCCTTTTCAGACATTCTGCTTCAATATATTTAATTAGCTAGAGTAATGAAATGTATAATAGTAGATGATAAAGCGAAGTAAGTGACTGAAAAAGAATTCACTGTTTGCGTTTGGCGCGCATTAAGGGTTGTCTCAATTTAAGGTGCGGAGACGTTTTGCCTCTTACTCTCGAGCGGAAATAAATTCTTCGACCGAGGAGGTGGAGCCAAGTCATGGAGCTAACTCCCGGTGAACGAACTATACGCAACCTTTACAACTGTGGAATGTGAAGAAAGATTTTGAGTGCGTTGATTGGATTTCTCGGCAACGCCCTCTTGTACGTCTTTTTGTAGCTCCTCCCTTCTATCAATTCTCTTTAATTTATTCACAAAATGTAAATCAATAAAATAATTGTCTTTCTCTTTCCAATTTGAAGTCAAGTGTTAAAGTTTTCTACAGACAATAAAATAGCATATTCTTTTAATCATGTTAATCAATTTAGTGAAATCTAAATTTTATTCTTATATTTTCGTTTATTTTTTTTTTGGAAGTATTTTTTTATGTTTCTGAATAATATTTTTTTTAAAAATATTACTATTATAGATTTCAGGAAAATGCAAGGTAAACAACAAGGTTTTGGTGAAACACCAAATTAGTACAGTAATAAAATAAAACGCGATAATAAATAAATGTAATAATAAATAAATGTGATAATAAAATAAAATAGATAAAATGTGAACATATATTTTAAAAGTATTTTTAGCTAGCTTTAGTATAACAAATATAAGAATTAATTTTAAACATCCATTTAATAGTCTTTATTCGAAATTCGAATTGAATAGTATTATGAATCCCCTTATACTCTAAAAAATTAAAATTTCTAACTTAAATTTGTCATGTATGATTGCAGAACCAAACAAATAAAAAAGATGCTGATTGAGTTTTAATTAATTACATGAGATTTTTAAATATATACAAATGTTATTGTGAAAATATGTTTGGTTTTTGTGAAAGAAATTTTATCAGATTTTAGGGGAAAACACTTCAAAATAAGTGTAATTAAAATGTCATCAGCAAAAAAAATTTAGAGAGCATTTTATAATTCTTAAATTTTTTTTTATTACGAATTGCATTTTAACAAGATTGCAAGTTACAATAAGTGTATAATTATAACACAAGGCAAGGAAATGAAAGAATATACTATATTAGGTGAATTATTAGTATTTATATATATATATATATATATATATACTGGAAGAAAGTGACGGGACACGACACTATAACGACATAAACCCATATTTATTAAAATTAGTAGGAGGTATGGCCTCCTTTGGCTGCGATCACAGCTGCAACCCTTCTGGGCATGCTTTCCACTAAATTAGCAATAGTGGCAAGAGGAATTTCCTTCCAAATGTTTAACAGGAAGTTCCNGCATTTCCGGCAAAATTAAATTCCTAGTGCACTTTAGCATCCAAATAGAGTCTCGGTGCTGCCATCTAGTGTGGCAGAAACTAGCCGTCCAAATTAACATGACCAACGGTATCTCACCCATTGTGGTGGTCCTGAAAGAGCGGATACCAACTCTGGAGAACGCACTAGGTCTGCTCATCGGCAAGACCGATTGTGCAGCTCATTGGAAGAAAAAAAAAAGAAAAAAATTGTTTGAATATTATGAGAGTTCGGCATTAAGAAAAAACTAAAGGATTGGGATAGATTTTTAGAAATAAAGCTTCATTTCAGTGGCGTAAATAACGAGCACGAGGTTCGAGGGCATGCGATCCAGATATAATACACTCAGTGTATTATTTCTGCAGCCCGCGGTAATCACCTGAACCTATAAAAAATATTATATTTTTTCTGAAAAAAAAAGAAAAAAAAAGGAAAATCAGAAATTTTGAATTGCGGATTGAAGTTTTTGATCTAAATCAATCTTTTGAAATCTAAGTCAATGTAGTCTTTTGATCGCTTTTTTCGGTGGTTATCACTCCGAATTTCATACGTTTTAAAAAATTCCAACAGTTTTGACATCCCAACAATCCCGAATGTCTCCTCATAGTGTTCTTGTCTCATATGATAATTTAATAAAATACTGAAGTCTAAGATAGGGTGCATTTTTAATTCTTGGCGCACCTAAGTCTATGTACGCCGCTGCTTAATTTATTTTCTATGGTTTATTAGAAATAGAGTTTTTGAAATGAATGAACCTTTATCTGACACGAGGAAACACGTGAAATAAATTATAAGTTCTCAGATTGCAATTTATGCAGATTTTTTCATTAAAATTTAGAGTAAAACACGGCGCCACATTTTTAAAAAAATATCTGCCTAAGATTATCATTAACGATTAAAACTCATGCTTTGCATATTAGACTCATGCTTTGCATAATACAATACTTTTCGATTAAACCGTGGTGGCTGAGGGGATAGAACACTCGCCTCCCAATGAAGTGAACCGGATTCGAATCCCAGCGATGGCTGGTTGGTTCGAATTCCGCTCCCGGATTGCACCGACTACAGTGCTAACGTAAAATATCCTCAGTGGTAGACGGTTCATGGGTTAGAGTACCCTTGCCGTCAGGCTAACCGTGGTAGGTTTTCGTAGTTTTCTTTTCCATGTTGCGCAAATGTGGGTTAGTTCCATCAAAAAGTCCTCCACGAAGACAAATTTCTCCCTATCAAGCTTTTACCCATTGATCTGATGATCGAAAAGGGAACTTCCCCGGAAGGGAACACGGGATAAAAACCTGGTTTTTCAAAATTCAAATTTACTGCCTTTACCAGTGAGATACCGTGACTTCAAGCATAAGGCACTTTTGTAGCTATAGGTGTTAGTAAAATGTTTGTAATTATAAAAATAAAGTGTAGAGGTAGTACAAGCTTCTTTTTTTTCCAAATAAAATAAAAGAAAACAAATAAAGTAGCAAAATAAAAGGAATTGGAATAGCGCCCCTTAGATCACTGGACAATGTTGAGAGCGACTTTTATCAGACGAGTTCAGCCAGCGTCTGTATATAAATAAATAATAGCGATAACTGTGTACAAATAAACTAAAAATTTACTGAAATGATTTCAAAATAATTTTAGTTAAACTGTCGATATTACTATTGAACTACTGACATTTGCAATATTAAAATGCAAAAGTAAAATGATAGTAAAAAAGAAAATAGATATTGAGGAATAGCCATCAAGAACCGGATTTTACAGCATTGTCAAAGTTCAAAACACAAAAGAAATTCATCTCTTATTCATAACTCACATGCACTCCCCCAGAAAATTTAATTTGTGTCAGTAATAATACTTAAGAAAAAAGAAGTATTTTTGTTGTGTTTTCACTGTATTACTGAAAGGGTTCTTGCTATAATTGTCAATTACTGTTGAGTTGAACTATAGCGTAGATGCTTAGGATAATTTTCAGAGGGGGGTAGCCTCTACCCCCCCCCCTCTGAAAATTATCCTACCTGAAAATTATTTAAAATGATATCATATTTTATTTTTGAATAAAATAGTGATAAAGCAAATTTAAGAAAAGAATTGAAAATCATGAATTATAATCTGTAGTGGGGGTGAAATAACGAAAATATTTACAGAGAAAAACAACTCGCAAATAAATTAACGGAAGCAAATCTTCCTCAATTCCTGTAGACCAATTCATAAAGGCATTATTTTAAAGAATAAAGAACACATACCAGTTATCTTTACAACTTTTAATTTCCTAATGAAAAAAAAAAATTATTGTCTAATAGAATTATCTAGTTATAGCAAAATTAAAGCTAAGTAGGGACATAATTTATAATTTGAATTCCTGTCTCATAAATAGAACGAAACCCAAGAAAAGTACAAATTATACACCGAAGAGCCATTACATTATGACCACCCTCCATCTATAATAATGGGCTCGCCCAGGTTTTCATGGTTTCTCGCCCAGGAACAATGTTTTCATGGGGCACATTAGGACCCATAATCCTCATAGAACAATCCCTGACGTCTGTAAGCTACTTGAACATAGTTGCAGACCAGGTTCACCCATTCATGGCAACAGTTTTTCCTGCGGGGGATGGTGTTTACCAACAGGATAATGCACCATGTCATAAGGGTCGAATCGTCATGGATTGGTTCGAGGAACATTCCAGTGACTTTCAAGTCATGTCTTGGCCCCCAAATTCACCTGACCTTAATCCAATAGAGCATTTGTGGTCCTACTTGGAAAACCAAATTCGTGCTGCCACGCTACCCCCTCGCAATATGAGGGAATTGCAGGACCAGTTGGTGAGCGCTTGGCACCAAATACCTCAGACTACCTATCAGCACCTTCTAGAATCAATGCCACGGCGGTTGCTAGCAGTTTTGAGGGCTAAAGGTGGTCCTACATGTTATTAGCAAGGTGGTCATAATGTAATGGATCTTCGGTGTATATCATACACCATTATCAGTGGTAATTGAAGATAAGGTGGGGTGGATATAATTGTAATGGGTACATGGGTAATGGGTACATGTAATGGGTAATAAAGTGAATTGCAAATGGGATAACATAGAAATTTCTAATAAGGTATTGTTAATCATTTTATGTTGATTTGGTCAATGAAAACAGAGAAGATCGAACAAGAGGTGGGTAGATGAGGTTGAAAGAGCTTAAAGCCCTTAAGAGGTTGAAAATAAGGAATTGGAAAACGAAGTCGCGAGGTGGCAGATTGCTTAGGAGTAGAAATGTTAGGAAGGCTAAAATATTAAGTCTGTTCATACATAGCTTAGTAAGCATGGTTTAAGCGAAGGGATTGACCAGAAATTTTCTAAATTTTTTTTGGATTTAGGAAGCTTGTTTTTTCTTACATTCAGTTAACCAATTTCGTTCACAGTCAGTTAGGTATGCTTTTTTATAAGTTCTCAAATAAATATATTATGAATCCTAAAGGATAAAACTATACTAATTAGGATCCCCAGATGTTGTCCATTTCACAAAAAAATATGCATAATTATTCAATTTAAAATTTTAATTTGATGTATATGTATTTTTATCATTTCTTTGGTACTTATGAAGTTTTTCAGCTTCTGATAACTGTAAACAATTTTAAGCTTTTTTTTTTTTTTATAAAAGACGCTTCAAGACCTTTAAAAGCTACTTTTTAATTATATAAGAGTCTATAATAAAGCCTCAGTGGATGATAAATTGGGCCTATTTGTAAACAATGTTTCTTGGAATTAAATGAAAAGATATAACAAAACAAATGTTGGTGTTATGTAGGGACCCTTTAATATGTATAAATTATGTGGGGTCCCATGACCTTACATTTCTCACCTATTGTATGTGTGATGATGAAAGGTATATTGCACAAATATACGTTGTTTTTATACAAGACTCATTACATGCAGGAATGGGGTAAATTCACAGGTGTAATAAATTGTAAAGTATTCGCTAACACAACACTTGAATACACTATCTGGGGAGAAGACCGGTTCCATGTCTTGACCCTCTCCTTCTCTTCTTTGTTGTATAGGAATGTACTACGACATTTTCCCCTTTCTTAATATTTTTCGTATTTAATAGTCAAAAACATTTTTTTAAAATTTACACGACGTTTTCTTATAGAACTATTTTCAACGTAGATTTCAGCTCCATACAGTTTTCCAACTTAAGAGTTCTTAATCTATTTGAAAATCAAGACAGAAGAAACTAACATGCTTTCCTTTTTCTATGACTCTCCACACGCAAATAGTGAAAGTATGCAAAGTGTTGCGATTAGGTAGAGAGCTCTGTTCTACACCACCCGTAGTCGATTTCGATCACCAATTTCTTTCTGTCTGGAACTTTTACTGTCTGAAAAATATGAAGTATCGTTCGGCTCGGGCTTTGACCTGCTCTTCAAACTGGAAACAGTACCATTGTACTTCGATTATGTTTCGAACTACGTAGAATGTCAGTCTCATCTTGTTTTCTTACACACACGTAATAAGACGAGTACGTACTTGGGTTAAACAAAGTTCGCTCGTAGTTAAAAACCGAAAGTGATATAGTGAAACTGGCTCCAGCTTTTGATTTTTTGGCCCCTTCTTTCCAACCATAGTGAGAGTTGAATAGTATCCGAGTTAAAATGTAATGGACTGAAAATGAACAGTTTTTCGTTAAATATAATTAAAAGCAACTGTCGGAAAAACTACATTTTTTGAAGTTAATTACAACTACTTTATTACGAACGTAGTTAACAACAACTACAACTCNCTAATATTCTGGAGATTTTTTTCAAGTTCTTCGGCCTTTTCCTTAGGGAAATTTTGTTTCCTATTTGCTGCTAAAAAATGGCGTCTGATTCAGTCAATGACTTTGATAGAACTAAATGAAAACGTGATAAATTAATGTCCGATATTTACAGGCTCCCGCTAGACGGCGTACTCGAGCGTTGCGATCGCGAATTGTCAATACTTCACTACTTTTATGAGACCACCTTTGCTGGAGAACTTAATTTACACCCACGTTCAAAAAGCTTTTGGAATAAAAAAACTTTGGTTTTTCTTTGGTGAGTTCTATGGTAATAGAAGTTCACTTTTATTGAAGAATTATATGTGAGGAATTATTAAAAAATATTTATTCATGTTTACAAGAGCCAGTTTGTTAGTTTAAAGCATTATTTACAATTTTGTTCAATTAACCTTCGACTTTTTGTGCCATTCTCAATTATTAATCTTTCATTTTCAATCAACCAATTAATTTTAAAAATGCTGGAAAATTATCAATATTTGCAAATTACTTTCTAATGCTTTTTCTAATTTTCGGTACGAAATAATGTGCATCGAAAATTACAGAGAAAATATGTTCTCTTCCATTGAAATAACAATGTTTAATTAGTATACATTCGCATATAAAGGTATAGCTAAAGGGATAAATTAGCAACTATTCGTAAAGACTAGTTTAAATGTCAGTACTAATACATTATTCTTTTTAACGTTCGGCCATTACGAATAGCAGCACCATTACTGAATATTGTCATCTAGTCCATTGACTGTGCCGCGATGATTTAGGCCAAACAAATTCAAAAAATTAATTGCGTTTGAACCTTGTTTCTTTGATTAAAGGTTAAAAGTAGCTTCCAGAAGTAGCTAAAAACTGCTGTTTTTTTATTGCACTTCCCACTACACTAATTCTTTCTTTCTTTTTTTTTTTTAAATGTTGCACTCTACACTACAACCTACGAAAGAAAGTAACTACTACTTTAGTTTCGCTACTTACCTCCAACCACAGAGTAAAAGTAATTTTCTTATTAGGAACTGAAATTTGAAACTACTAGATCTTTAGCATGCAGCATTTATAATAATTCTACACAACTATTAAATTTAGTATTCTTCTTTCTCTTTATCTGAAGTTTAAAATTTTTTATTTGAACTATATTGAATTCTAATCCCATTACTAAAAGTTCTGAAATGAACTCTCCCAACCCATTATCGAAGTATGGAAAAGTGACCCATTCTACCTCGAAGAAGTCATGTGACCCCCTGTTGCTCGTTTCGGAGAAAACGATAATAATGAATAAATAAATTTTATATAATAATGCGTACTAATTTATCCATCAGATTTTATTATTTAAGAGCATGCCTTATTTATTAAGGCTTATTAATTATAATTATTAGAGATCTGTTTTCTAGCCTCATCCTAATCTGCAAGAGTTAATCATTGGGTTTTGCGAATCGTTCCTTTCTATCTGAATCATTCATTCTGTGAACTCACTAGTCAGATGAAATTGTGAATTTCGTCGAACTATTCTCATCAATATCATTTAAAATTTCATTATTAATTCAATTTAAAAATTTATTTGCGTACTCTAGGATTCTCTTTTACTATTTATTAAATATCTCAAGATAATTAGTTCTCGTGAAAATCATTAGATTGGCCTACGCCCCCATCTGATATAACCATCATATGACTTTAGTGCTTTCTTGAACAGCGTTTCATTTGCAATCTAGTTAATTCATTTCGCTCATCGTATTATATATTATATTTAAATTAATTCATTAATCTAATTAAAATTAAAAATGGCAGACGACGCACCAATTTACGGACCTTTCTTTGGAGTTATGGGCAGTGCAGCAGCTATGATATTTAGTGGTATGTTTTTACATTATTAATGATCTATTTTGATTTCCAAGCTGTAATTATTAAGATTTTACAGTAGTTTTTAAGAAATGTTTCAATTATTTGTTGTTATTGACATTTTATCATGCTTGAAAAGATGTACATATGTAGAGCTAATTTATACTTAGTTCTTAAAAATACTAATCGAATCGAGGTTGAAATATCTACTTAAATAATGATTTCGATGCTAAAATAAAATAACTAAACTTTTGGATTTTAAGTTAAGATAGATATAAATTTTTTAACAAAAAATTATAGCTATAATTTTAACCAGTGTTAAATGAATGTAGAAATAATAAGTTGCATTTTTGCCAATATTGCATTGCATTTAAACTGCATTTTGTCTACTACTTTCGATTATTTTGGCTTTTTTATACGTGTCCAGAGAAATTTGCACCTCCCCTATCCCTTTTTAGTTTCATGCCAGTCTACCAATAGAGAAAATGTAATTTTGTTAAATCTGTTTTTGTGTTTTTTTTCCTTTCTTTTTTTTGTTTAACTAAGGGAATTACATTTTAAAAGAATACTAAATTGTTAAAAGTATTCATTATTATCACATTTACTTATATTCAAAAAGTTAAAGGTGTTAATTTCCATTTTTGCAATTAATTTCTTCTTCCTAATCCCCAAAATTAGCAGGGCTAAACAATGTCCATGAAATTCATGACCCGGAGGAAGTCTGCCACCGAAAGTGGGTGTTCTAGAATGTCCCTATTGTCCAGTCCAGGATATGTTGGGAAGAAGCCTGCATGTCCCGGGGCAGTTTGAGAAGATTTTAACACTACCCTCGAAAGAAAGAGACTTAAGGTGGCCGCTGGTAAGCGCCGTCTGATCCTTGCGGTTGCACTAAATGTTGAGTGAACCTCCTGGACGGGTGCTCGGGTACCAGTGATTTTTGGGGGTATGAGCCAGGAAACATGGTCTTCTTTTTTCTTTTTCTATGCCAAGTTCCATGAAGGTGAGTGAATTTGGACTCATCAAATGTCATATATGACGATATCATTGCCCGAAACCTCAACGTGAGAAGGGATCCACTGGAGGTGGACTTCGTGCAATCGTGAGAAGATTTTAAGTTTTTGCAGGATTGAAGTTCCTGTTTTGTCTCTCACCTTCCTCCAATGCGATAAGTACTGTATGGAACTGAGACTGTCAGAGAGTATCCAGATATTGTGATCCTGTAGTGTTAGAAGAGAATCCAGGGCATTATCAATACCGATGAGTTCACTTCTAAAAACTGTTGCAATTAATAATTTGAATATATAGTAAGATTGGTACTAGTTAATCTTTTTAATGTCAGAAATTTAACAGTTCTTAAATTTATTATTTTTCACTTCATAGTATAAGTATATCTCAATAATTTGGAGATTTCCGTATATGTGGTCGAATAATTGTCAAGTCTTGGCAATTTCCGGGCAGCGGTCCGCGAGAAACTTAAAAAGCATCACAGAAAGGGACCAACTGGAAAAGTTTAACTCACAACTAACCCTGGCCAAACATCTACATGTATTTTGTAAAAAAAAAAATTGCAAGTTTGAAATTTATTTGGCACCTTGGTACTTAGCGCGACAGATCATGATACGGAAATATCCCCAAAATGCTGACTAAAGGATGAAACCATAAATCAAAACTCCTGAACAGTACCTATATTATCTTTTTACATTGATTTTTGTAATGTTGAAATTATTGTTTTGTTATAATGTAACCATTTTTTGGAGGATTTTTATGCTATTATTTTCATTTCTTTAGGGCAGATTGTTATATATAAAATAAAAACTGCTCAATTAAAAGATCCCCAAATTTTTACATTATAGTTCATTAGAATACAATTCAAACTTAGATTTTATTAATTTATTTGTTTGATTGACATTGCAACGTAACGTACTGTTTTTTTTTTCCTTCTTAAATCTTAAAATTTCTATTCAACTTTTGGTTAATTTGAAGTTAGTTATTGTTTTTTTGCCAAATTGTTTAGTAATATTATGTAAAGTTAATTCCTAATAACAGTTTTGGTAGAAAATAATTTTATATAAAGCTCATCATAAAAGCAAATATAACTCATTTGCCTTTTAGTAATAATTTCAAAATGGTTAATAGTAGTGAATAATATTAAGAAAGAAAGGTAAAGAAATGCTACAAGCAAATGTTCAAGGTTGGGGTTTTGGAAGTCCTAAACTGGTTTTGGAAAGGACACTTTGGTTTTACTGTCCTAAACTGACTAAAACAATCTTAAAGTGTCCAAAACCTTTATAAAAGATAAAAAAAGTTTATGAGTAACCATTGTACACATAATTACATATATTAATAAATATTTGATGGCTGAGAAGATTTATTAAATCCATGTTTTTTTTCTATAAAAAAGAAAGTTCTTAATTTACAAAACTCGTGACAGGCCGGTCTTGACATATGCTTCTGAAGCTTGGAAAATAGCTAAACTAGAGGAAAGTTGTATTGCAATATTTGAGTGAAAGCTTTACTAAGATTACAATAACTGGAGAAAAAGATTTAACTTTCAACTGTTCAAGATTTATAAAGGACCCGATATTGTTAAATACATAAAAATAAATCTAATGAATTGGATGGCCCACGTGATTCGAATGAGTGATGACAGTGCAATAAAAAAGATATTACTTCTCTTAGATCTACTGGAACAAGAAAGCGGGGTAGGCAGTAGTTGAGATGGGCTGCTTCGACTGATTTTTTGCAATTAATGAAAATATTTGGAGATCAAAGATAAATCTGAAGTTGTTATGGAGAAATCTTCAGAGAAGGCATTGATTGTCTGGCCTACTATGATGATGAATAAATATTTCATACTTTTTATACAATTTGTTTGCTTTAACTTATTAATGGTAAATAATAAGCCGTGATGTCTCTGGGATAGAGTGCTCGCCTTTCAATGAGGTGAACCGGGCTCAAATCGCAGCGATGGCTGGACGATACGGATTCCGCACCTGGCTCACAGTGCTGAGGTTAAAAATCTTCAGGGGTTAGAGTCCCCTTGCCGTCAGGCTAACCTTGAGATTTTCTCTGCATGTAACGCAAATGCGGGTTAGTTCCATCAAAAAGTCCTTCACGAGGGCAAATTTCTCCCAATATTTGAACCAGGAGTTCCCCTTGTCTTCTGAATTGGGCTCAAAATTGTAAGGCTACGGAGTTGAGCACTAGTAGTTGTAAACCCAAAAGATTGGGTGGGCTGTTTAACGACGTTTATAAGAAGAAGAAAAAATGAAAAAAATATGATATAGGAAAAAGAGATTTATAACTTTTAAAGCTCCACAATTCATTGAACATTAAAGGTGAATACCTTGTCCTTTAAATATCAATAAATATGCTTTTAATACCAATAAATTATGTTTTTGCATAAGGATAAATAATGCAATATTAAAAATAATGAACTCTTTTATAAAAAAAATAATAAATTAAATTAAAATAATTTTTTTTTATAAAACAAACATGTCTTCATTTTGCTTCCTGTCTAAAAATAAGCCTTTTATTTTTCGCAATATTTAAAAAAAAAATCTTATAATTTCTGCATCACAGGATAATAAAAAATACGTCTGTTTAAGAAAAAACAAAACTATTACTTTTTGAATATAAATATATTAGTTTAAACTGGAAATACAATGTAACTAAAAAATTTCTTGAACAGTTTTGAATGGCGGGCATAAGGATTATGTCATTTTCAGTTACTGGCACTGGTGATGTATCACCACTATGCCAAAAGAATTGAACATGTAAGAATAAAAGTATTCTTGAATAGTACTATAGATAAATAAACCTAAACAAGGCAAGCATTTCATTACTTAGTCTTTAAACTCTAAATATAAAGGTTTTTCTATTATGCAAAAAGAAAGTGCTCGGCCGTATTTAACGACAAAATTCCTAAGTGCATTTCTCTTTTGATTGCCTGTTAAGCTGAAGCAACACAATTTCTGCAAACTTAATTCACAGAAGCTGGGAAAACCATTAAACCAGTACCATGTTGAACGGCTATTGAGAAATCAATGTCATTAGAGGAATATTCTAAAAACATTTTTAAATTCTACTCTCATGCCCAGCAGGCGCAGCATCAATTATGTTTTCAAATTTTGAAGTAATTCACTCAAAACTTATAACCTTAGGTGCAGGGTTGGCAGGTTTTTGACATGTGACAGTTTTTGACGGTTTAAACCATGGTTTAAACCGTCACGTCAAAAACCTCACTGTCGAAAATGTCAAAAACCTATATTCATATGTGAAATTTAATTAATACATAAAATTTATATATTTTTTATAAAGGATAGTGTTTCTAAATATGTTCTAGAAAAAATAAATTTAAAATTTTGAAGAAACACTTATATTTTGAATAGTAACCAAAATCTTGTACTTTTGAAAGCTCACATCTTTTGTAATATTATGTATTCATTTTCATGTGTTATTGAAAATCTGCAGTGATATTATTAAGAAATTTATTTATAACCAAATTTAGTGTATAGTATAGATTATACTAAAAATTAGACATTTTTAAAGATAAACATTAGCAGTTTTGTACATTAGACATCTTTTAAAGAAAAATCTTTTTAATATTCTTTTAAATCTTCTTAATAATCTTTTTAACATAAGACAATACAAATTTAAGTGCTTTCTGTTAAATACACAGAGTAGTTAGTGTCGATTTACAGTATATTCAGCCTATTCATTTACTATGCTGAAAATTTAGTTTATCCAAATACTTGTGAATTTCATTTTGCTGAATACTATATAGTTTTGTTGAATATCTAAATATTCAGCTGTTGAATAATTACTTCTTGCTTTCAAGATATGCATTATTTGTATTCTTAATACAAGTGGAGAAAAAAAAATTAAGAGATAAAAATTGTTTTAAAATGATAAGTGTAATAATTATAAATAAATATAATAAACAATATGAATTATATTTATCATTATTCACAAATATAACTACTTTTAAATTCAAACTAACATACTGGATAATAAAGATATTCGGTATAACATTAAATTTTTTTTATACACTTGTATCAAGTTTGTATTTATACAACATAACTTGTAAGTTCCTTATAAATATTAGTTATATGTTCCTTATATGTCAAAAATGCATAGTAGTAAGCTTTTAGTTTTCTTAAGTATCAAAAAAAAAATTTTTTTTTTCAAAATATAAATATTTAGAAAATTTTTTTGCAAGATTTTTCTGCACATGCATTTGAATATAAATTTCTTAGATTTTAAATCTGTTATTTTACCTTAATTTTAATTAAAAAATATTTTAAAACCTGCTGATTACCTATAGTATAATTAAATTTCAATATAATGCATGGCAACTGTTGGTAGTTTTGAAGTTTATATATTTTCTTGGCAAACTTCAGTTTTTGACATTTTTGACAGGTTTTTGACGGTTTAAACCAGTATTATGCCCTTGTCATGACAAAAACCACTTTTTGACGTCAAAAACCCAACCCTGCTTAGGTGTGAATTCAGCAGCTAATTTTTTTCGGTGATATCGAATCTTAAGAGAACCAATTGAACTTAATTAGTGATTGCAATATTGCAACTACTTGATTACAATATCAATAAGAAATTAAATATTCTCTAGTAGATTTAATTATCAATAAATTATTAGTTTCAATGTTTGACTTTTTTTTTTTACCTTTTAAATATTGTTCGGATAAAATTGTGACATAATTTGTGTTTAAGGGTTTTGGCCAGGGTGGTTTAAACCATGGATTAATCCATGCTGTCCTAAACCTTGCCAACCTGCATTAAATAATGAAAAAATAAATATATGTTAATTAAGAAACCTTACCAATTTTTTGACCATAAGAATGTGCTGACAACTTTGAAAAATTGTTTTAGACCATTTTATTTATGTTATACTGAGAACTAATCTATGAAACATCTTGATTCTAAAAAATTATGAATCTTCTCTTCTCAAGCATAATTGTATTTTTATCTCATCAAGATTTTTATTGCAATGAATTTAAAAAATATTAAACTAAACCTAATAAAATAAAAATGGAATGATTTAAGATGCTTCGATGTTAGTAGGAACCTGTATTTATATGGAATAGGACTTAATTTCACATGATACAGTTAAGAAAACTCAAGCATAACTCTAATTCAACTTTATAGTATTAATATTTTTAATATATAACCTTATAAATGAAGCATTTTATTAATAGAAGAAGGAATATGTTGGCATTTAGCAAGATTGGCCCACAACTGAATATGTGATGGATTTCTAGCAGCCAAATTTATAATTCTCCCAATTTTTTTTTATTAGTCTTTTTATTTTTAAGTGTATGGAAAAAATTGTGAATTTTAAATTGTGTACTTAATTTTACAAACTGGGGAAAAAATTCTAATTCCTAATTCAATTTCAATAAAATTATTAAAAGTGGAATATGAATTAGTTTTATAGATGTCAATGACATGTCATTAACCCGTAACAATCTGAAAATATTTCAAGGTTACTGCCCACCATTATGATTATTTTTTTAAAAAAAATTATAATTAAATTTAATCTTAATTTATTTCTATAATTAAGTTAAGGGTAAATATGACAAAAATAAACTTAATTTTTGCAGTCATTTGTGTGGCATTGGTTCCGTTAAGAGTTAAATTATATAAAATCAACTTTTTTATGTTCTATAACAATGTATGAACTAAATTTATTAATTATATCTTAGAGTTCATGAACATTTTCAAGCTACATAACTGTAATTTCATTTCATAAAAACTGATACTTTTTCATAATGAAGTAGGTTGATTTAAATCACTATAATCAGTCTAGATATTTAAAAAATGCAAAATCTGTATAATACTAAAAGTTCAGTACTTGTAATGAAAATTTTATTAATAAGAACAATAATTATAATTTCATATAAATTTAAAAATATTTGTAAGGTTTTAGGAGCCCCAATGTTTTTTAAGGAACTGATACTTCATGTTTCTATTATAATTAAAAACATTTTAGTATACCCTTAACATGTTGAATACATTATTTGAAAGTCTTGTTCTAAGGACAATAATTTTGCTTTTGAAGCGAAACCTATTAATCTAGTTCAATAAATTTTGAAAAAAGTCCACCATTGAAAGCAGTGAGTTTCTTCAAGTGGGCCAAACCCAGAAAGCCCATTCTGGGTTTTTATTTTTTTTAAGAAAGATAAATAATTGAAACTGTCACTGGGGTATATGTATATATTATAAACAATTATTATAATCTTTTAAGGTTCTTAATTTTTTATAAAAAAAGATGCTTAATGTTTTTCTGAGTGCTATATTTTTAATCTCATCAAGTTTAAAATTTAAGAAAGTAACTATTTTTAAATTATTTGTTCATTGTTTTTTTTTTTTAAAAAAAGAGGGAGAATCATTTGAATCAGGGTTGGCTCTAAGTTGGTTTTTGATAAGAAATGCATCGATTTCAATTGTGAAATACAAGGGTGAGAAAATTAGGGAAGATGGAAGAGTTATACAATTTGCTTGCAATTTAATCAATATTAAACTGAATAGATAATTATTTTACTAAAAATCTAAATTATAAAAATCTGTTTCGATTAGATTATTCAGACATTAATTATAGATGTATGAATGTTATGAATATTTAGTCAAAAACTAATTATAGTTACTATTTGTTCTTTTTAGAAGAAATTCAAATTTATTTTTAGTTGCTATTTAGATTTCTAATTCTTTTTTTTTATATTAAAGAAAGTAATAGTTCTAAGTTACTCTTGAAATATACCTATGCTATGATTTTAAAATTCTTCAAGAATATTTGTTTAAAAAGATACAGCTAATATGAAGAGGTATCTAATGTCTTATTATAAAATATGGATTCTAGCATTACTTGAAATTTATAACTATTAAATGGAAGAGGAAAAAAAAAACATTGTGATTTTTTCTTTCTTTTTTTGCCTTCACATGTTGTGAATTTCATTTCTATTGTAAGACACTTTAGCTTGATCAAAATTTTTAGTATGTATGCATATTAAGTGAAATAGTTTTTGAAAATGTTGCATTACTTTATAAATAAAATTAAAAAAAAAAAAAACATGAGTATTTTGTTAAATTAAAATTTAATATTGAAAATAATATTGTATTCTTTTCTATTAGCCCTAGGAGCTGCATATGGAACTGCAAAGTCAGGAACAGGTATTGCAGCCATGTCTATCATGAGGCCAGAGTTGATCATGAAATCTATAATTCCTGTAGTAATGGCGGGTATCATTGCCATTTATGGTTTGGTAGTTGCTGTACTTATTGCGAATAATATAAAGTCTCCTAAAGAAGGATACAAGTTATATAAGTATGTTGGAATATTTTAATTTTGAAAGTGATTTTTTTTCTTCATGAATCTTATCTGTGTTATCTTATATTAAATATTAGCTCTTATTACTTATGGAATCTTAATCTGCCAGAAGAACCATTTTTCTCGCAGTCAGTAAATAAGAGTGCATGTTAGGTAAAACTATTGCAAAAAATTAAATTGCTAATGAACCAATGCTTTTATATAAAAATTTAGTAAAGCTTTGGTAGTGGAACTTTGACTAAGTAATAACCTTTTTACAAATGTTATTATTTACTCAAATTACATGTTGCAGAGATGATTGTGCTCCAGAAAAAGTCCGGAGTTCCCGATTTTTTGAAAACTAGAATTTATGCTTGCCATATTTTTCATTTGAAAATATTTTTTCTGTTAGAATAATAAATGTGATTAGAGGTAAAAGTAAACTTATACATAATTATTCATTTAAATTATGCTACATGTAATTTTTGTAGAATTCCATGTTTTTAAAATATCAATGACTTAATTTATGAAGATATTAATTTTTTGAAATGTTTCATTACCTGATATTAATGATTTAATTCAAGAAATTTTCAGGATTTTCGAGTTGGCTCACAATCACCCCTGATATTGTACTGAAATAATTTCCTGTGGCATTGAAGTAGCTCAGAGTGTTAATTTTTTTTTTTTCTTTCCTATATTGTTCTATAAAGGGACAAGTTGATAATAATTTTAGTAAATGTTGAGCAGTTGTTTTGTTAAAACAAATTTTTCTTTCAAATGAGAATATCATACACTTACTAAAATGTACTTTGCCATTAATATAATTTAAATTTTACAATATTTAAACTAAGATTTTTTTTTCTTTAAGCAAATTTTTTTGCTTACATGAACTAAATTTTAAATATTCTATGCATAAAAATTGAGACAGGATCTTAAGGCGTCCCTCTAACAGGCTTAACTAAAATTAAGTTTTTGCCAGTTTTTAATTATATTAAAGTTCTCAATTTAAACCATTGATCATAAATATTAAAAATGGATCGTAAACAGTTAGCGTTAAAATTTTTATCAGTTTTTATAACTGAGATAAAAAAAAATACTTGCGGCAATCCCAGTAAATGTTTTTAAAAATTCAAATTATCTCAATACAAGTTATCTCAATTTAAAAAGAGAAAATAGATGTTTTTTTAACGTATACCCACTTTACCCTATTTATAAAATTTATCCCATCTGACCCTACAAACTTATTCAAAAATAAATATAAAAATTATATCTCCCATGCCTGAACAGAAAATAATTAAAATACTCTTCGAGGGCGATCGTATTCTGGGTATTCGAATCATCCTTCATGGTTTTAAATCAAGGGGGTGCGTGAATTTTCTAGCTAATCCTTGTACCTGATTATCATTTACTGATTTAAGATTTTCCATCTGAGTTTAGAAAACTCAACAGCAGAGCTTCATCACTATAAAATTTTTATGTCCATTTTATTCATTTGATTTAATGGAGTTATGGCCTAACTTGTTGCTTTCTACAAATCCACATAGTTCTGCCTTTTTTTATGCCTGATTTCAATCTTGATTTAATCAACAATTCTAAAATTTTAAATATTTTCTAGGTTGAACTTGGGAGGGGGAGGGAAGTCNGCAAAAGTTAAACTAGTAATTAAAAAATATTACATAATTATTTTTCAATTAATATTACATAATAATTATAATCAATTAATAAACAAAGTTTACAAGGACGTGCGACAGGGATTTGAAGAAAATTTTCGATTACTTTTTTAGGACAAACCGGAATATTTTGAAATATGCTTAATAAAGTTAGTTAAATAAAAGGTTTGATTCGACAGTTTTTGTTTTTCTTTTTACTGAGAGGCTCAAAGAAAGACTAAAAAGTTTGAATCCCAGAATTTCGGGGGGGGGGGATTTGTCCCGACGGTCCCCCCCTGGCTACGGGCCTGATTCTGGGTATTCGAATCATTCTTCATGGTTTTAAATTTTATGCCTGATTTCAATCTTGATTTAATCAACAATTCTAAAATTTTAAATATTTTCTAGGTTGAACTTGGGAGGGGGAGGGAAGTCATCCTTAAGAAATAAATTTCATCCTATTTGTTGTTTTTATATTTTGAGGACTCTTGAATTAGACATGTAATAAAATCTAATAAATAAAATTTTTTTACTATGAAATTTTATACAGGTGAAAAAAATGTCATGTATTAAAATTAGTTGTTCCAAAAATTTAAATTAATTTCTTCTTACTGTTAAGTTAAAATTATTTCTTTAATCATGTTATCACTTCATTTGAAATTAAAAATACTCTTTAATAAGATTAAGAGCTAATTTCATGCCTGAAAAATATTTATAATTTAATTTATATATTTTTTTACCTTTTAAATTTGTAATTTATAATATATATTTTAAAGTTTTATGTTATCACACAAAATGTAGCTTTTTTCTTTCTTCTTTTTTTATGTTGCATGTTTCTAAGATTTATTTGTAGTTTTAAAATCACAAAGCTTGCCTCCTTAGATTGTCTACTAATTTTACAAAAACAATTGAAAGTCACAATTCAACTACTTTAAGTATTCTAAGTGGTGAATTGGGAGGCCACGTTAATTTACTTTTGACAGTTATTTTGTCGATATATTTTAATTTTTTAAAATCTTTTTTTTTCATTTGGTTAAAGAGATATTGATATTACTAATGTTGAATGATATCTTCAAATTAAAGGGACATTTTCTAATAATTTGGATTTTTTTTTTCTTCCTGCATTGTATTTTTTACATTTTTTATTCTTTATGATTGTTATTTTATCCGATTAGCAATTCAATTATTAGAAAGAATTTAAGACAATATGTTAATTTACTCAACTAATTATTTTATTTGGGTGTTTACTATCTGCTTAATTAACATCTTCATCAGTTTGGTTTAATCAATAATATTGATTTCACGAAAATGAGTGTGAAGTAAGCTCTTTATAGTGGGTACTTTGTAGAGGCAAATATTTTAAAGATGTGATGACATCAATAACAGATAGGAATTGTAAACATATAATTGTGGATACTACTTGAATAAAATTTTTTAAAATAATTGTTACATATCTCTAGCAAATCTTAAATCTGTGTAGTATTAAACAAGTTTTTAGAACTTGCACAGATATTAAATTCATTTAATCATCATTCAATAAATCTTTTAATTTTTATAAAATTTCAGATGCCACCCAAGAGAGCTGTTACTAAGTTAGGAAGCTTATTATTAAATTTCTATTTTGTTAGAAGGATCCTAATGAAGTTTAACTGATTTTTATATTTAGTGTTTTTAACACTAAATTATTGTACCTAAATATAAATTGTTAAAATTTAAAGTGGTCTTCCGAAGTCCTCTTTTTATCTACAAATGCTTCTCTTTTCTCCTATCCTTTGATTGAAACTTGTTGGGAGCTCTCCTAGGTCTACACATTTTCTTTGGTTGTTTACTTATCTAATAGATTTTAAAGTGAATTTAAATGTAAAGTTACATTACAAAACAATTCACAATAACATGTTCAAAATTAGGATGAAATATACTTAAAGAAAATTTCATAATAGAAATAACCTTTGGTTTTAAAATGCTAATTCAAAAATAAAATAATATAAATATATGACAATATTTAGCTAAACATGCTGACTTCAAAGAGGTTTATTTCAAAATATTTGGGGTGGCAAAATATATTTAATACATACATCACAATTTTAGAATGTAAATTGTTAAAGAAATCTACTTCTGCATGAACCTTTCCATCACAAATTTTTATTTCATATTCACTTTTAGAAATTGTTTAGCTCGGTAAAATTATATTTAAAAAAATTCATATTTAAAGTAATCTACGGTTATAAAAAGTTATATAAAAATTTACAAAATGCAAATATGTGAGAAATTTTAGTTTAACATTTTAAAGAACTTAATTAAAAATTTTTGGGGAGGTGAAATGCATTTAATGTATACATTACAACTTTGAAATATGTTAATTGTTAAAGAACTCTCCTCCACATAAATCTTTCCATAGCAAATTGATGGATCCTGTAGGATAAAAATTTTGAATGGAAACATTGAACATTTTAATGAAAATTCTGAAAAGAGAGGGAGAGATAGGAAAAAGTGGCTGGTTGCTTATTTAATTCACTTTTTTTTTTTTTTTTNTTTTTTTTTTTTTTTTTTTGACTCTATATACGGCGAGTGGTTATTTTCAGGTCTAGTCCCCAGACCAACAAACTGTCTTGTTCTTAGGTGCAAAAATTTGTAATAATTTTTTTCCCAGCTGATCTTTATCATTATTAAATAAGTTTTGAAATTACTGGATTAAAAACCTCATTTGCTTCAAAAATATACAAATTGGAAATAACAGATGTGTTTACAGCGTAAATGAATAGATTTCCATTTTCAAGGCTTGAATGCGAAGAAACAAATGTAATTTTAAATGTAAGACGTTAAATTGCTATAAAAAATTGAAAAATAATGGGGAGAGACACGGTTACAAAAACCGCAGTGGCTTCAAGAGAAAAAGATGAAAAAATAATAAAAAAAAAACCTGTATGTCGAGAGGAGCGAATCAAAGTAAAAGCTATTTCCATATGCTATGAAGAAGGTGGTGAGAAACTGATGTTGCCAACAAAGGAATCAGCATTTATATGAATAAACAAGATTCCAGGGCATCAAAATGAATTGATGTGACAGAGTTGAAAATTGATTTTTTTTATTGTTGAAATTAAGTTTATGCCAAAGACTTCAACTATGTGCTACAATTGATGATTTCTTGTATTGTTGATAATGGACATATTTATAGTGTACTTTAAGCCTAAATTTTTGAGTGTTTGAGACTTGTTGACTGTTATTTCAAATTTGCATATTTTTGAAGGGAATAAAGTTTTTTTATCTAGTAATATCTTACCAAAGTTCTGAAATTATTAGTTTAAGGTTTTTAGGTTCAATTTACTGCTCCATATGTATTATGTGTAATGTCATAGTTATCAAAGTATATAGTTGTATGGCACTTTTTATTTTGTACAGCCTTCCTCTTTAGTTCCAGTCTACAAATTGGTATATATGTAAAAGAATATTTTATCAAAAAAAAAAAACTTTTTTTCCCTTCTAACTTTTGGATGATACTTCTTAACAGAGATTTAAGGTCAAATCCAGAATCTTTGTAGCTTTGTTTAGACTTTTAGCACAATTAAGAAAAAAGTTTGTAATTTATTTATATGTAAGTTAGCTTGTCCTCTTTTTATTAAAAATAAGAGTATCTGGCAATTTTAGAATATTGTAATATGAATGTAATTTAATGTAACTTTTTAGTATAATTAAGAAATTTTTTTCCCTCTTCAAAGTGTTCTTTAAAAAAAAATCTACTAGTCTATTTTCTTCTTATAAGACATGCTATCTAACAATGTTTTTTCTTGCAGTGGATTTCTTCATTTTGGAGCTGGGCTCTCTGTAGGCCTCAGTGGTTTGGCTGCAGGTTTCGCCATTGGAATCGTTGGGGATGCTGGTGTGCGAGGAACTGCACAACAGCCAAGGCTGTTTGTTGGAATGATCCTTATCCTTATTTTTGCTGAAGTACTTGGGTTGTATGGGCTCATTGTAGCTCTTATACTTACGACTAAGCTGTAATCTGGGAATGTATGCATGGGCAGAGTCTTAGCCAAAACAATGGTTATTTATATTGACTGCACATGAGTTTTGACTGAATAATTTATATTTGTTGATTCCCTGCCATTTTAATTAATTTTTTTTT
>NC_092210.1:78463005-78474581 GCF_043381705.1 Parasteatoda tepidariorum
GTGTGCAACCTTTCCATACGCAGTAAATTATGTTAGAACTCGAGCCGGCAGAAAAATCCGTTCGTTGGAACTTAAAACGCGTAGTCAGCCTCATGTGAAGTACAATTCACCTATATTAGATTCCATATGTCTGCTCCTCGAGAAAGACAAATACTAGTTGGAGCTAATCTACAGCTATTCTATAAAGAACTTTTGCTTTCAACATTTTACCAGTTAAAGCTGTTTGTGCTAACTATTTTAATTAATTTATGTTTTGTAGAACAAAAATAGAGAAAGTGGAAAGGTCATCAGTACTTTGTTAAAAAAGAAAGAACAAAAATAGCTTTAAACAAAGTAGATATATTCACCACTGATCAGCTAGTTAAAATTCTGTCCGCGGGCCGGATAAAATCTTCCGGCGGGCCACAGTTGGCCCGCGGGCCGTAGTTTCCCCATCCCTGAACTAGATAATGCCGCCTGAAATAGAGTGGGTTAAAAAAATTTTTTTTTTATAGAATTTTGGAACGCTTTAATGGAGAAAAGTTGCAGATCGTATTAAGAATAAAATCTTCATATTTTTTAAAAAAATCTATTACTACCTTTAGGTTGCACATCATATTTAAATTAAATGAAAACTTGAAAAAATTTCATTTTCACAAAATTTAAGTTAAGTTTTATAAAATAAGCAAGCTTCATTTCTTTATGCTTGCTTAATGATTTGAATATTCTAAATAAATTAAATTTTGATCATTAATTTTTTTACATTTGTTCAACGTTTTAGAAAAATAACGTAATTTCAATCAATTCCTAATTTTCAAAGTATATCTCTTCCCTCATTATGTTAGATCAGAACAATCTTGGAGTTACACGTTGAATTTCATTGAAGCACCCTATTCAACAAACCATCCAATTTTTTCATGAAGATTTTTCATCATATTTAGGGTTAGCTATATATAAAGATTTTTAATGGAGTAGTATTCATTGGCTTACTGAATTATTAAGGTTTGCCTACTGCATATTTAAATGTTTTTGTTTTTTTTTTTTGGAGAAAAAGAGGCTGAACTGATCTATATCTTAGTGTTGCCGTCTCTAGCTTCATGTCCACCGTTCACCTATTTTATTCTAACTGCTGCAACAAGTTTGACAATCATGGTGCTAGAATTGATCAGTGATTTAATATCTTCACTTAAGCCTCGCAGCATACGACACAAAAATTGTAATTAATGATTTTAAATAATTTATAGTTTACAAAATTTGGTCTTTGCTACAACAATTTCATGTCTGCCGACAATATATGCTCCTACTGTACATTTTAAATTCAATCACTGGGCATTGCCCAGAAGGCTTGGAAAATAACGATCTAATTCCTTTGCCACATTCCAGACAACTAACTTTCGTCAACCAAATCCTTAGGTTGTATATACAGGATATCCGCGCACCTGGAAAGTCATTGATAATCGTGGAAATTCATTAATTTCGACCTTAATCGAAAATTATCACCGAAATGCATGATTTTCAGTGATAAATGCTAAAAAAATCATGGAGACTCCCAGTTCGTCATGGATTTGGGGTATTGGAGTCCTTAATCCTGTTGGGCGATCTGAAAATCCCGCTTCTCGATTTGTATATACATGATTTAAATTTAAAAATAAAATATATTTTTAAATCAATCGAATGCAGATCACAATGGGCTCGCGTGATTTAAAATCTCTCATTACGATTTGCATTTGTGTGATTTAAAAATCAAATATCGTGATCCGTATTTGTACGAATTTATTATCACAATTAGCATTCACGTGATTCAAAAAATACACATTGCGATCCATATTTGTGCGATTTAAAAATCACACATCATGATCCGCATTCGTGCGTCGCACATCAGGAAAAAAAGATCACACATCAGGAAGAAATTGCACACATTACGATCTTATTTTGACTATTTTGAGTTATAAAGTATTAACCTGTGCAAGTCAAGGAAAGTGTTTGATAATGGTCATAAAAAATCATGGAAAGTCATAGATTTAAAAACTCTAGATTTAGCAGATACTCTGTACATAGAAAGAATCTTAAAAGCAATAAAAACCGTTCCAAAGGAAGAAAAAAAAGCTGTTAGAATTTTTTTTTTCTATCGGATTACTTTGAAATCATTAATTGGTGTGTTATATCCTTCCCCTATATGCTGCAAGACTTTGAAGATATTCACACATTTTGCTGACGCTTCGTCTGGAGAAGACTAAATATAAATTATATTGTAACATAATAAATGTGAATAAAAATAAATAACATATTGTTTTTATACCATGCATTTTTTTCTTTCATGAAAAAAGAATATTGATAAAGCAAAAATTTTATAATAAATTTAATTAATACGCTCATAACTTGTGTTTGACAACATTACTAAAAATGCATTTACATTTAAATCTGCACTTTGTTGTACATTTAAATAAAAAAATCATTTTTCTTTGAAGCAGAATTTTCTTAGACATTTTGATTAATTGATGATTTTAAAATTTTTGATATATATTTTTAATTTAAATTTTGCTAAAACAATTATAAAAACACTTTTAATTGAAACATTTCTATACGTATCATCTAGTACCTATAGATTTTAACTTCACATAAATAACTAGCGTCTTATTTCAATTTAATACATGAAAAAAAAATTCTATTCTAGTTTTCTTTTCGTAATAAAAAATTTAGAAAAAAAACTTTACTAAAATTTTCTGATTTAAAAAAAAAAAAATTAATTTTGGCAAAAATCTATTCTAATCACTTGAAGAAATATAAACATTTTTAATCTTGTAATGATTAGGAATTTTAACCATTTAGCTAGTTTGAATTATTTTTTAGGTTAACAATTGAATTATTAAAACAAAAATTGTATTCAGTTTTTTACATTTAAAATTATTTTAATTTTTGGAACAAATTATTATATATATATTTATATTAAACTAAAACTAATTTTTACTTATAAGCACACACGTTTGAAGTAAATAATTATTTTACATCGTTAACTTGCTTGGCATTGATTTGTTTAGCATAGCAATAAAGTTAACACGTGAAAATATTTTAAAATTTATTATTATTTTAAGTAAATACCAAATTTTATTGAAATGAAAATAGAGTATTTTCCTTATTCTATACAAATAATACTTTGGGAAAAATTTTAACACTAACTTCTGTTCCGTTACCACAAAGGATAAATGTACAATTTTAAATTAGCAAAAAAATTCTTTTCTATCTATATACTCAGAGTCTTCTCATAAAATAGAATAATTTAACATGCTTGTTACATTAAAAGCTAGTTTTTCATATAATACTTTCTCCAAATTTATTTACATATAATTATTACTAGATGGCAGCACTAGTGACAAAATCGGAAGCTTCGTAATGAATGTATTTATTGAACGCAATTAAAGATTTCGGCCAGTTATACTATAATTCTGTTCAATAATATGCTTTCATTTTTAGGTTAAGTGATGAATAAAGAAAAAGAGTCACTATTGAAAGCGGTGGGATTAAAAAATATCATAGCCTATTTGGATGTCTGAGGAAACTTCAATTATTAATAAAAATCATTTATTTAAATAAATATTTATTTATATAATGAATATTTATAGTATTTATAAAATAAATAGTAATTATAATTTCAAATATTGCAACAAAGTTTTCAAATAGTTTAATTTCTTGGTTTGAAGATTTAATAATAGAGAATAACTACTTTTCGCTTCAATCAAAAAGGATTTATTTTACAAGATTTTATTTATTCGTTTCAATAAAAAATTTTTCCCCGATATTTTGTTCCGTTTCTTTAACTAAAGAAAGAGTAAAGATATTTTAATGAAGTATAATTCACATAAAAAAAGAAATTTTATTTACGTCACTCTTTGAAAGAAAAACGATAGTCTTATGTCCTATATATCACAGTAGATGGCAGCATCATATGTAGTCATCATTTTAAACTAACTATCATACGTTTCCAAACCCAAAGTGTCTTTTTGTTTTGCTCTTTGCTATTCAAATTGTATGTAGATAATGATAAACAATTAAATACAAATATTGTGCGTGTGTAAAACATTTTATAAAAAAATTACTGGTGATAATATTTTTTCTATTATTGATTCGATTATGTGGTTTATTTCTTTAAATAAGCGCATTTAAAATTGACCAAGATTAAAAAAAAAAAAAAAANAACAAAAAAAAAAAAAAAAAAAAAAAATCAGGAATTTTATTTATTATGACATTTATTTGTGACAAAATACTTTTTAAAAAACGATCAAATTAATTTTACCAAATATTTCTTACCCCAAAACTATGACTAGTGGCCATTTTTAAACTCATATGTTAATGACATCTAGATCTTCCTTTTCATTATTTATGAACCAATTTCATAATCTCGGTGTAATTCTAAAGAAAAACAAAATAAAACTGTTAATAGATGGGAAATATACATTTAATTATTAAAAGTACTTTATTAAAATAATTTTTGGAGGAAATTTTTTTACAAATTTCATTTGTAAAAAAATCAAAATGCAATTTTCATCAACTCAATTTTTTTCTCATAATGTTAAATTGCACTCTTTTAAACATTAAAAAAAAATTCAAAAGGGTGTTTTCTGTTATTAAAAAAATAAAATATTGAGTGAACACTGAATAAAACTTGGAATGTAATCCAGCACAAAACTCCTAATTAAAAATTGAGTATATTAGCTTGGCCGAAAGTGGTTAAGACATCGATTGACGAAAAATTTCTGTGAACTATAGTATGGTAAAAAACTTTAAATTGAGATATCAATAAAAGATCGAACACTAGAATAGTCAATCAGCACAAAGCTCTAGCGCAGATGTGGACTCATTAGCTAGTCGAAAAGTGTTCAAAATTGAGATAGACAATAAAGTATTTTTTTGGGATATTGTCAAACCTAATATTGTCGATTAGTCTAAATTTTGCTGTAAGTGTGATTATTTTTATCCGGTTCAGTCATCGATTATTTTTTTTATTCTTTATGTATCCGGTTTTTTAAATATTGAATATATTTGCAAATATCTCGGAAATCGTGTTTTCCCCTGTTATGGCACATAAAAAAAATAGTAAATTCTGAAAGAAATATTGAAAAAAAAAAAAAAGCAATTACAGTTGCTTAGGTAGCAGAAGTGTATGGAAGAAGTTTTCTTTATACGATCCTTTGATCCGTTTTTTTTTTTTTTTTTTTTTTTTTAATTCTTTATAAATCCGATCTCCTAAACAATGAATATATTTGCAAAAATCTCGGAAATCGGGTTTTCCCCTGTTATGGCGCATCAAGAAATAGTAAATTCTGAAGGAAATGTTGAAAAAGTGCAATTACAGTTGTTTAGGTAGCATAAGTGTATGGAAGTAGTTTTCTTTATCCGTTACTTTGATCGGATTTTTTTTTCCTTTATAGATCCAGTCAGGTAAACATTGAGTATATTTTCAAAAAGTTCGGAAATCAGTTTTCCCCATGTTATGGTACTTAAAAAAGAGTGAACTTTGAAAGAATTTTTTCCCCAATGCTATTAAAGTTGTTTAGGGTTGTTCAGAAATCTGTAAAAGAAGTTTTTTATTTTATTTTTTTATTTCGGAATAGACAAGCTTCATTTATTTTTAATAATTTCTCAAAAAAAAAAAAAAAAACTTACTTTTGGGAGAAAACATATAAACGTAAATTGCAATCATCTGGGTAGTTTTGTTTGAAGCAATGGTAATTGTCATAAATTTTTTGAGCTAACATTTTGCAAGCAAGTGGAGGAACATCTTTTCCATATAAAAAACGCAATAAATTGATACGCAGGAGAAAGCAATTTCAACAAACAGTTACGGATTTTTTTTTCTTGGAGTGTGCTTTCAATTACTATAAATTTGTCTTAGTCTTCATTCCAAAAGTTGCAAACAACTTTCGTAAGAATGAAGTTTTTATTTTAGAAACGGAAGTGTATTTTTTTTTAGTTGAAAAGTTCTTTTCCTTGTGCAAATATATTTGGGGTCAGCAGGAGTACACTAAAGAATGATTGGATTCTAAATTTGTAATGAAACAAGAAATGAAACTTGGTATTTTCGAAAAATGGGACGAGGATAGATGGAGCAAAAACTTTCCCGAATCACCAAACTTGTCATGGTTCTTGATTTGATTCAATATTTCCCTTTTTTTTATACGTAACTATCGTTAGTAATCTTGATGAAAAGTTATGTAAAAAAAAAAAAACGTTCACTCGTGTAAGTCATTTATGTAATCTAATCTGTGCATAAGCTGCATATAGAACTGATATTATCAGCTAAATATACAAAGAAACCATGGAAAGAAAAAACAAAAAATATTTTTAAAAGACAACAAGAAAAAAATTATAAAAGTTTTTAAAATTAAGAAAATAAGTAAAATTAGAAAAATATTCTGTTACTTTTTATTTTNCTTGTAAAATGATGTAGTCGGACCAAGCAGGAAAACAGACGCAGGATTTTAATGAAAGCAAAATTATTTATTTAGATCATTTTCAAATGGATGACGAGAGAGAAGTGAAGTTTTCTCCATCGACGATCAGTCTTTCCGGTAGGGAAAATCTTGCAAAAAATTCGAAAATGTCTCTATTTAGGGAAAAGAGGGAAATCTTAGAAATTACTATTGGTTTATCAAGAAGGTCGTACGATTCCCACAAAGAGAAAAGGGAAATATGTCTTTACTTATAATTATGTATATTTGAGCCAAAAATAGATTTAAGAACAGGATGTGGCTTTTTAAAAGTATGAGTAACTGTTTCGATTTGAATAATTAATTAGGATTAAGTTTTATAGCAGAGAAAATAACGTAAAAAGATTAATAGAAGCTTTTTATGTTACATATATATATATATAGTATACTTTCATCCCTCCTCTAAATTGAAATCTTTAGTTTGTCGGCGGAAAATGTGTGAGCCAGCCAGGAAACTTAATACCGATGTTTGGCTTAAAGATCAATGAGTTCGCTTTTTTCCCCAATTTATCTTTATTTAAATTAAAATTTCTAAAACTATTCTAAACTTACTCATTTCAGAATTATTATTTTACTATTTAATGCAATCAATTATTTTACTATTTAATGCATTAGTCTTGGAGGGTATTTCCTTTTCTAAGGGTAAAATCCTTGTCAGTGTTATTTATATTTACTTTGCAATTCTTACCACTTCTTAAGGACAGTCGAAATCTAAAATAAAAAATAAAAAAACAATATAATTGCTGAATATTTTTAAGATAAAAAGAGTTCTAATATTTTAATTGCTAACTACTTTAACTTTAAACACAGTTTATGTGAAACAAAAATTTGATTGTATCCATTTTAATCATTATTAATTTTTACCCCAGATTAATTATTTAACAGTGCTTTAACACGTCGATCATTAATACGTTAAAGGTGGAAAACAGTTTCTGAATTTTTATAATATTTAATACTCATCATTTTTTCATTTAATTGAATATTATTAAATGAAAAGAGAAAAAAAATTTCAAAAATAACTTGTAATAAATATTAGAAATTATCCTCAAAGCAAAAGTAAAGTTCATATTAAAATAAATAAATCCGTTAATCATCAATATAATTAATGATTAATATGAAGATTTAGTAAATATTTATAAAAAAATTATATGAATTACGAAATAAAAGTGAATGTTAAATATAATTGCTATATTGTTTATGAAATGAAAACACTGAAATTATTTTGAAAATTAAAAGTATACAAAAATGATGCTAAAGGAAATCAATTCTTCTTTCATCTGTTTATTTGTATTTTTTTAAATTTTCATTATGCTTTTAATAAAAAACTAATTTTTTTAATAGTTTGAATAACTAATTTTTTTATAGATGACAACAATGAATTTTAAATTATTGTATTTTTACAAATTGCATGGTACAATGACAACTAGAAGCTCAGTTATTATTATTTTTACTTCTATGTAATTTTATTAACTGTTTAATTAGTCAATTTATGCATAACTTGCTTTGTTACTTTGTTGTTTACTTCTCACAACGCTCTTTTAATTTTTTCAAAAACCTTTAACCTCCTTAGATTATTCTTGTTATAATAGTAATTAGAAAACTCAGTATTCAACATTTTGCAGAATGTCGCTGATTAGTTTTAAGTAAAGTTGAACATATTGCTTAATAGAGCGATGAATTCAACGCAAATGTTTGAAATTGTATTTCCATAGATTAGTGGATACAATTCTGCTAATGAATAGTTCTTCTGGAAAATTCTTAGTACGAGAGTAGGAGCAAGTGCAAAATGAAATCCCAAAGGTATGTAAGTGCTTTCTGGGGTTCGATAGCAAGTTTTCACAGTGGTACCTTTCATATGAGAATTTAATTAAAGGAATGGAATTGCAATTTCGAAGAATGGAAGATGGACTAAGAATGATCAATTCGAATTACTCCAACAAAAGCCTTCTGATTCTATTGTTTTGGGATAACAATATAAAATCAATGAGGTGGTTCAATCCGGCAAATAGTTTCTTTTGTTTTTTTTATTTAATAGATTTATAACCACCACAGACGAAATATTTCTAAGAAACTTTATTTTAGAGATAAGGTAATTTGGAGATAAAAGCAGGAACAAAATGATAAGTTTGAAATGAGTTTTCTAAAAGTTTATGGACTTGATGTATAGAAATAAGTAGAGTTGATAAAAACTTTTCCGAGAAGTTTCATTTCTTTCCCTTCCATTAAGGGGCTTAGGTGCTTTTGATTTCATTGTGAAAATTTCAATGTTCTATTTTATCCAACTAATCTGAAATTGAAAATAGGTTTTTGGAATTTTTTAATGTAATTTTTACCAATACTTAATTGCTAGTAGGATTTTAAACAACATACTTTTCTCAAAATAGTTACTAAATTTTAACTTTATGGATTTATTAGAAGTCGAGTAATCTTACATGTTAGGTGAAGAAGTTTGAACTAAGAAAAAAAGATTTAAAGACAAAGCTTGAATATATTACTTTGAACAAAATATTTGAGGATGATTCCAATTTAGAAAAGGGGGGGGGGAGGATGTGTTATTTTTTATTTTCCTTATTTTGGTCATAACTTTGGAAAATTTTCGAGTATTTTCTTATACTTGGTTCTAAATTGCTCAGAATAATACAGGTCGTGATTTATGTTTTTTTCTTCTTCAAAAAAATCAAAAAATTTGATGGCGAATTACCACTTGTTAAATTAATTGCTCGAGAAATTATTTTTTTCTGTTTCAAAATGTATGGCAATTTGCCATGTTTTAAAATCAAAGAATACAGAAAAAAATATTCATTTAAATTTTGTAATTAATTTAGCTTTTTTTTAAAACTTAAAAAAAATCATTTGAATGAAGATAATTCTAAATTGGAAGTTATCATGGAGAAAACTTCAGAGGAAGGCATTGGCTCACATTGGGCTGTCTAGCCAACTATGATGATATGATGATGAAGATAATTCTAAATTATTTACTATTAAATGTTATTCCAAATCACTCAGTAGTATAAAATTAACTCAAAAATGTTCTTTTTTTCTCTACCTAACAAATGTACATATAGCCTAAATACCAGCTGGTATTAGGCTACTTATACTAGCTGGTATTTAGGCCAACTGGTATTAGGCTGTACATATACCAGCTGGTACGAACGGCAATTTCAATTCCTATTCCTATAAAGTCGTTAAACTTCATAAAGTTAAAACCTATAAAGCCGTTTACCCTCTTAGGAGGGACTTGTGAAAAACTAATTTTTCTCTTATGATAAGCGTTACGCAATGGTGCAATTTAATCTATAGACACTTCTTTTTTACTTATTCGAAAGATAACATCAGTGATGTTTGCTTGCTAGCTCTACTTAATCAAAAACGAGTTTCACTGGGAGTTTATTTTGTCCTTTTCAATAAATAATTATCTTTGATTTTACATCCCATAAGCACATAGAAATCAATGCGGATATGTGGGAGCGATGTTACTTAAATAGTAATGGGAAAGATATCTGAAATCACGTGTATATTTTGCATATAATGGGATATACGTGACGTAGTATGGTATCTCGATCCTGATTGGTTGTTGAAACGTTTTATTTGTTTAAGTTCGCAACTGTTCTTTTCAGTTTATTTTGAGTATGCCAATCCCGTCAAGCATCATTTCCAAGTGTCACAATCCATATTCGTTCGCAAAGAGTTGATTAACTTCATGTTAATTAACATACCAATTTACGTGGAGAAACTTAGCTCAACTTTAACACATTATTTCACTTATAAACGATCAGCTGACGCTGACGTCATAGGTCACATGTGTGGGTATCCGTGATCTTCTCCTTGAAGTGCAAGTACCAAATTATGCTTTTTAACCGTGTAGTTGGGCGATTGCATGGTCTCACTCCACACGCGAATACTTGTATACATGAAATATACTTGTATATATAAAAATATATTTTGAAAGTATGTATGTGTGTCCGACATATCTTAGGATTAAATGTTAATGCTTATATATTAATATTAATCATATTCACAAAACAATTGTGTCAAATTTTAATTTCTGAATCTATTTATTTGCTGCAATTGCTCTTCAATAAACTTAAATCATGTTCAGTCAGTCGTGATTGGACTAAATATTCAAGTTATAAACTGAAATCCACTTCATAGGGAAAATTGCTTGATTGTGATAAAACTTGAATATCTGGAGTTAGCCGCGATCAATAGACAATTCACTCTTTCGAGTAAATCTTTTAAATTAATTGATTTAAAAGATTTACTCGAAATTAATCTGAGTGAAATTCGTTCTAGATAACTAAATTTGAATCAGTGTTAATCGGTAACTAATCATGCAACAACGACTTCCAAATTGGTGCCCCTTGTAACTCTAGAGTTCAGTAAAAGAGTTAGAGGGGTTCTGAAATTTAGGACATTTGTTTTAAGCAGTTACATTTGAAACCTTTCATTATAATTGTATCCAATCAATAATCAATTATTTATTTCATATTTCGCTTACCCTTATGAAATTGCTTAAGGTAACATGCCTTTCAAAAATAAATGAATATTATTCTTATAACAATGTATTGAACAACTTATGAAAATATCATGCATTTATAAAACTTTCATTATTATTTCCCATTGCGCTTTTCAAGTGAAAATTCTTTCATAGAGAAATACACCGAAGAGCCATTACATTATGACCACCCTCCATTTATAGCAATGCGCCCGCCCATGTTTTCATGGTTTCTCGCCCAGGAACAATCTTTTCATGGGGCACATTAGGACCCATAGTCCTCATAGAACAATCTCTGACGTCTGTAAGCTACTTGAACATAGTTGCAGACCAGGTTCACCCATTCAGGGCAACAGTTTTTCCTGCTGGGGATGGTGTTTAATACCAGGATAATGCACCATGTCATAAAGGTCGAATCGTCATGGATTGGTTCGAGGAACATTCCAGTGACTTTCAAGTCATGTCTTGGCCCCCAAATTCACCTGACTCCAATAGAGCATTTGTGGTCCTACTTGGAAAACCAAATTCGTGCTGCCACGCTACCCGCTCGCAATGTGAGGGAATTGCAGGACCAGTTGGTGAGCGCTTGGTACCAGATACCTCAGACTACCTATCAG
>NC_092210.1:78479195-78487939 GCF_043381705.1 Parasteatoda tepidariorum
GAGGGAAAAATGCACAATATTACCGTGATTACAGAGCACGGAAGCGAGCGGAGCAGGAAAAAGAGTCGTTGAATAGAACTAGTGATCCTTCTACGACTGCTGATTCTTCTACAATTAACGTCGCAGGTTGCGAAGTTTAACTTCTTCCGCGCAGAGGGACTCCACGCACTATTTTTTTGTTGTTTGTATGTTTAGTTATCTATAAGGTTTATATAATATTTCTTTTCATGAGCTGAAAAATTAAAAGCATTTTGCTTAGTATAATTATGCTAAGTCAGTGAGAAGGAAAGCAAGGAAATTTGAATATGCATCTGATCGTCCTCCTTCAAATCTTTGCTGTTTCAGCCCATAATCAAATATATTTTAATGTAAGTTCGAAATGTAATTGAATTTTCTGTTGACAAAAACTCTTTTTTTACTATTGACATACAGTATTTTTTTATAACTCATTCCATGTTTGAGAGAAAAAGGTGACGTAATCGTATTACTTAAAAATGTAAATATAAACTTGAGACATACTTTATAAACAAGTTCGTTTATTATCGAGGTAGAATGCTGTTTTTCAAAACTTTTTTACCTTTGTAAATATGGTAAAAGGCAAAATTAACGGTAGGCCATAGATCACAATGCAACTAAATGTAACAAATGGCGATTAAAAAGCTATTTTCCAGTCAATACTAGATTGACATTTTCTTGGTAAAAATGCACTCCAGGCTCATTTTTTTAATTTATTTTTTACTAAAATATTGAATCATTATAGATATTTTATGGCGCTCTGAAAATTGTTTTACTTCAGGTTTGTTTCTTAAATTTTAGAAATGGATCTTGTAATGTTTACCATACTTTGTGAAATGCTTGAAATGAAAAGCCTTACAATATTAATATTAACAGCATCGTTAATCAAATAAAATTTTCAATTCTTGAGGAAGTGGCAACATATATTTTATAAAGTGGCAACTATCCCCTACAATTCTACTACTGGCTACTGGCCAGTAGTAAGATGTCTTAATTTTGGCCTGTACGTTTCAACTCGTATGCTTTTCTTTTGTTCGGCAAAAATATTCTTTCATAGTATAAGATACTCAGTTTTGGTAAGTCGCCAACAATCAAATCAGAATAGATAACAAGTACGGATAACAGATAAATAAGATCTATTACACCAGGTGTCTATGAAATGTCAACAAATGTATTAATGACAAATGTTTGTTTTCCCACTAATATCATTTTGTGTTTAGTAAAATTACTAGATACGTCGATATTTAAAGGAACAGCCACAGAAGTTGCAAGCACCGCATCAGTTCGTTTTAAGTGAGAATCATGAAGATATTCTGTATCGCTCTTTGTTTAGCAGTCTTCTTGGTGAGCTAGTTTTCGTTTTTAAAAGAAAAATGTTTCACTTTTCTTTAAAATAGCTATTAATTATATTATTTTGCTAACTTGTTAGAGGTTACAGTCAGGCTTGCAAATAATACGAATCTTTCTGCAAACTTTCTGCAAATCTCTTTAGTAGCCACCTCATTTTGGCGTAATGTGTTTGAAAATCATGGATTTTTTTAAAAGTGTTTGCTTTTTATAGAAGTCCATATTGATTTATACAGCGGGGATAAGTTTGGTAAAGAAACAGAAAAAGTTGAAAATTGAAATTACAAAAACTTTATGTCCAAAAATAATTTTTAAATAATTGAAAAAATATCTGAAATCTGAGCAAGAAAAAAGTGTATGAAGGAAGCATTTATCAACAGAATGTTATCAACGTTTTAATAAAAATATCGATGCGAGATTTTATTTATTTATTTAAATTGTGTGAATATAAATCTAAATGTATGATTTTTAAATCGCGTGACTACGAATCTCGAAATTCGATTGATTTTAAAATCGCGAGAATACAAATCTCGATATTTGATTTGAAAATAACTTGAATGCGAATCTCGATATTTGATTTTAAAATCGCGTGAGTACGAATCTCGATGTCTGATTTTAAAATAGCGCGAGTAAGAATCTTGTTGTTAGTTCTTAAAAATAGCGCGAGATCGAATCTCGATGTTTCATTTTAAAATCGCATAAATACTAATACCGATGTATAATTTTAAAGTAACTTGAACACGAATCATAATATTAATTTTTAAATCACCTGAATACGAAGTGCGATATTTGATACAAAATTGTGAAAATATGAAACTCGAGACACGATTCTAAATCGCGTAAGAAGGAATCACGATGTGGGATTTTATATCATATAAATGTCATTTTAAATCGCGATTTCATTGGTAATAAAAGGCGAAATGATGATTTTTTTTTAGAATTCGAAGAAGGCTTTCTTTGAAGAGGCGGAATTTCTTTTCTTTTTTAGTAATAATGAAAGATTTTCTGCGATTGTGACGAATTTTCCACGAACTGAGTTCTCGCGTTTGTGTGTATTATACAGGAATCCTAAAAATTTTAATATATTATACGTCCTAATAATCCTAACTTAATTTAATTTGTACCTAAGCTAGTAGCGGGCGAAGCGAGCTTGGTTTGCAAAGCAAACCATATAAGATTGCGTAGCAATTTTTGGGGGGTGGCGAGCGTTAGCGAGCAGGGTGCGCAGCCCACTAGTAAATATAATATCATCAGTTCGTTGCAAGACAATAGTTATTGACGCATTGAGGTCACAGGCAAGTTTAAGTTTGTGTATATAGTGCTGCAAATTCACTACACAAATCTACTGAATGAGTTGAACGTTATAATACTCTCTATTGATTGTTGCACATTTTTATAAAGAGTAGTGATGGAAAATTATGTAATTATTATTTCGTCACAGGATAGGATTTTTGTGAATAACTCCTCATGGGTAAATATTTGCCAAATCCTATCTTTATATGTGACACTTATCACGCATCATGTTAAAAAGTCAATATGAAACGGTATGATAAAAAAAAACATTACTTTTAAAAATTGAAAATAATTTGGAGTAATTTAAGTCTTGAATAAAAGAATGGCTGTAAAAATAACCCTAAAAACAAAATTTTTAAACGTTAACGAAAATGATAGAAATTTGTTTTATGGTTCTTGTATTTAAAGAGTTCCCTGAATAAATTACTTTTCAAGTTTAAGAAGTAAACAAATAAAACTACTTTAAATGGACTTGCCTTTATTGTGTCCTCGTCAGCCTAAAATGGCATAGTGCAAATTAATCTTAATTTTGCCGGATCTAAATTTCGCAAACCAGTTTTGGCACTAGGGTCTCATCAGATAGGGTTTCTTCTTGCTTTAACAGCATTTTTACCTTTTCGATAGTTGAAATGCAAAATATGCCGAAGAAAATATTGCTTTTTGCTTTTTGCTTTTTATATTTGAAAGGGCATCAAACAAAACCTATTGGTTGGAAAAAAAAAACGAAATTACTTTCCGAACAGTCAATATTTTAAACTCTACATCTAAACATACAAAATTTACCGATGCAATATTCCTAATAATAATTGATAATACTTTCTTCAAATATTAAACATGATGAAAATTCTTTTTCTGCGGCAAATAATTATTACTTGTTCTAAAAACTTCAATTTTTTTATGCTAAAATGATATAAAATTTTTTATCAGATGCAGATATAATTAGTTGTCAAAAACAGACATTGCAATAAGAAAATAATCAATGAAGAGAAGTGCTGTTTTTTTAAAAGCATTAAGACAAAACTTTATCGATTTTTTGTCCTTTCAGATATAGAATAAAATAAAAGTTAAGAAATTAGGAATAAAATCTAACTTTTTCATAATTTCAGATATTAATTATTTATGTCATTATTATTAGTAATTTGAGTATTTGCTGTTAGTAACTAAACAAATTTTATAAGTTGAAATAAATATTCTACAGCTTCAATGCAAAATTTCTACTTGGCTCAAATCTGAATTTTTTCAATAAATCAGAATGACTATTAAAAGTTTTGTCCGCAATTTTTAACTCAGAATGGAATACGTTTTTTCCTTCAGTTTTGGAAAAAGAACAATGTTCGTAATTTTTAGTTCCTGGAGAATTTTCCTGGAAAATCTATCCTCCATTCTAAATTTTGTAAAATTTTCCCTTTCGGCCAAACTCAATTGTCGAAGGGGTGGAGGCGGGGAGGTAGAATTCTAAGCATGCTTTTAATCCTTTGGACAAAAAGTTCAAAAATAAAATTGATAGTGAATATTTATTCTATTTGGCAATATTTTTTGAAACATGAAAAATACACGACCATCTTCCAATCCCAATTTGAGATATATGTATGCTATTTTAAATACTTGATAAATTTTTTTCTGATAAAATAATATCTATAGAATTCTGAAATCATCATTTTAGCATTATACATTTGTCTTTTTTTTAGATTTATGATATATATGCGTAATTAATATTAAAATAGCGCTGTACAAATGGGTTTTTTCATTAATTTAACTCAAACAAAATCCAACTTTAAAAAAATCTAAAACCAGACAAATGTATAATTTTAAATTACTTACTCAAAACCATAAATCACGTAGCTTTTTTGCTTGATATTTTTGAAAAAATATCAATCGAAGCTCTAAATATTATCAATCACTATTTTTTTCTAATTTAATAAATCGATGACTTTATTTTTTAATATTTTCTAAAAGGTATGCTCTGTCATCAAACGTTTGTTAAATTTAACAGAAAATCAAGAAAACACAAACAAAAGCTTAACTTAAAATCCAAGATGGCGTGGCTTTTAAATTAAATTACTGCCGTTAATCATAAGGATCTTTCTAGGACAACTGTAATTTTTTTGGGCGTTTGTGACAATATTCCGAAGAGAAAAATTTAAAATATAGAAATATGGGGAATGAAGCATTGACAGGGGTTGGACAAAATAATGGAAACACTGCTATACTAACTCATTTTTTCATATTGCTCATGAAATATTTAAAGAGAATTATTGTGAAACATTAGAAGTGTCATGAGATTTCTCATGCATGTCAATAAAGTTAAAAGTATTTAGAGATTTGAGGGACCAATAATAAATTACGAACTGAAAAAAGTGTTTTTGAACACCCTGTGCCAAAAAATACAGCAACAAACTTATAACTCATGCCAATTAGGTTGATTGTCATATGAAATAATTGCACAAAAGTTCGTAAACCAAACTTAAATATTCATTGAGATATGGATATTTTTTATAAAATACTAATTTTTTTGACTTACGTTTTCTTATTATCGTTCAAAAATTCAAACAAATTGAACAAAAGTTTCTGAGTAATATTTAATTAATAATAAAAATATCATTTTGAAATTTGAAAGAAATTCGTTAAGAATTTGCTTAGGATGTGAGTATTTAAAATAATCCTTTCATACTGCGCATGCGCGGATGACATAAATTTCTTCTTCTTTCATAATTTCGTTTAGAATTGTATTTTGTAACTTATGAAATAACATCGATTTTAATATCTTGAAAAAGTAAGCAATTTCTAACAAATTTCTAAGTAGCTTTTGAACGTTTTTATCGAAAGCTCTGAATAAGGGTTGTCCACAAATTACATTGAATTCCACAAATTTCATTTTATTATCATAAAACACAATTTCATAACAAACGATAAAACCCTAAAATGATTGTCCAGATAACAACTAGTCACGGTAATAGGAAATAAAACATGATTTATAAGGGTGAGATCCTATGTAATGCCTATGTCATTTTTAATAAATCTTCTTTCATAGTACAAAATTAAATTTGTGGTAAACCCCTTACTGCTCAAAGCTTTCTTTCCAAGTTAACAAAAACTACTTAAAAATGTTCTAGAAACTTTTTAAATTTTCAAGATATTCAAATTTGACTGTTTTCATAAGTTATCAAATACGAATTATAGTTATCAAAAAAAAAAAATTATTTCTTTTTAAATGTTTTCTGAGCACGAACTGCATGAAAATATTACTTTATTTTCAAATTGAAAGAAGTTTTAAAGATGTTCTTTGTATTTACAAACAAATCCATTCATGTAAATGAGTAATTAAATAAATTCCACTAACCCTATAAAAGAGACATACAACAGACACCAAACTTGATTTATCTAAATATAGTATTTATTACGCACATAAATAGCCATTTTGAGTAAACAATGTAAATGCAAACAGTCTATTAATTAATATTCTATTTGGTAAAGACATTGTTATCAAAAGATAATTTTAACAAACATGACATAAAAACCATTTATTCGGTTAAATTAACTTTCAATTTTGTACTTGGTAATAAGAAATATAATTTTGAAAACCAGAATTTCTGGTAAATCATTACCATACGAAAGTCAAATCATAAATGAAAGGTTTCAATACTCTATATTTAAATTTTATAATCATAAGTATTTTTTTTAACAGAAATGTTATTACCATATAAATTACGTCACCAGATTTTCCCTCTGTATTTGGCGATAGTCAAATGAATGAAGCGAAAAATTTCTGTGTTTATGTACTATAAGTAAGAACACGAAGGAACTTTTATTTTACATATTTTTTTAGTTATTGTGGCAATTCTTTTCAATTTTAATGTTATATACTATTTTTAAACTATTCCTTTCACAAATTGAATTTTTACAAGAACCCAAAAGGCAAATGTTTTCTTTTTCCTTTTTTTCTTTTTTGCGCCTGTACCAACAAAATGAATTTCGAAAGTTGAAAGTCTGTACTTGTTATAGTTAGTACAAAAATTGTTCTACATCTCCTTAACTATTTCATTTGTGCTTCTTTTTTAATCTTAGCTGATTTCTAAAATGTTTAAAAATGTGATTTTGTTTCATTGAATGAATTCCGGTCGTTTTCTTTTCTTAAACTCATGAATAATAATTATGAACTCTTAATTAAATTAAATAAAATTTTTTAACTATTTATATAACAATATGTAATAATACACAGCCTATGCATAATTTAACATATGCATAATAACAATAACAATATTAAGAGAAACTATTTAAACGAATTATAAAAAAATATGTTATAGGGACAAGGGAATTAACAAATACTAAAAGTTGCATTTTTTCATTATCTTATATCACCATCTGACCTAGACACAATATTTTTATAACACTGCACTCATGTTTCATCTTTAAATTCCGTGGTAGGAACATTATGTAATTGATCCTGACTAAACTATGATGTTGATCCTTATTTGACACTTGTTTCGTAGTTTCTTCGACGCAGCCAATATCATACATAAATTTTATGATACAGCATTAGAAGTATATTTTCAGGTAATAAAATCGATTTTCATGACTCAAAACTTTTAAATCTCTCCTATTTCTTAAAGTTAGTTGTATTTAGTAAAGTGAGAAAAATAGAACAGGACAAAGAGTACACAAATAAAAAATTAATTAATCCTCAAACAATAAACTATAAAAAAAACTCAATAAATGGTATAATTCAAAGATTTTTATACATAATTTTCGCTATTAGTCAAAAAAAAAAAAAAAAGCCCGCTGTAAGCAATACAAGGTTGTATTATAAACAAAAGTTCCTAACTGATGACGTTGGTTCACTGGAAATAAACAAAAATTATTAGCCCTCCTTTGTTCATGTTTACAGCCCTGTGCAGTCTACAGAGCCATCTGTTAGTATTTTTTATTACTAGTTTAAAAAATTATGATTTTTTTACATATCAATATACCGTTTATTTCATTCTTTTGTTTTTCATTATTTCAGAATAAATAAATTTTGAAACAGGGTATGTTTTGATTGGATACATCGTATTCTTTTCAAGAAAAATCTACCAGTTTTACATGTTGGAAAACTAAACACTTTTTGATGGATAGATCCTATTTAAATGTTCTATTTTGAGAAGTTCTTTTTATAAGATTTTAAAACACATTAAAAATACAAATACAAAAAAAATGGATGATTTAAAAATTAAAGTTTAAGAAAAAGAGAAAAGCAGTGCATAATTTTCATGAAGAAGTATTTAATGATTTTGAATACTGAAGGCAATAACTTCAATTGTAGTTGCTTCTAATTTCCATTTTTATTAATTTTTATGCATGTTCTTACTCTTATGATGACAATTTACAGGCAGTCGAAGGCAAGCGCTGCTCTGGACCAGATGACTGTGAAGCTGACCAATGTTGTATCGCAAGGAGCATTCTTGGATTCGTAAAAGGAGACTGCAAAAAATTAGCTTCTAAAGGTAAACCAAAAGTTGATTCAGATTAATTTTCATTTAATAATATATATCAGATTTCTCTTATATTTTAGAATGAAAGACTGATCAAAATAGATATTAAATGTATCAAAATATTTTTCTTAGCATTCCCTCAACAGCCTGCATTGATCTTGAAAAATAATGGAGGTTAAGGTTCCTGAATTTTTAACCAACAGCAAGTGTCATTATAGGAATGTGGTCAGCGTTACGTATTGGCCGCTATTATTTCCTAGACTAACTGATACCTATTATTTGAAGGTGCCACCACTAAAGATCTATCCTCAGTTCACAATGGCGCAAGCACCAGCAACTTTGACCACTGTGCTGACCCATATATATTCATTTATATCGTTTTACGTCAAAAATTTTGAGTAATCAAATCAGTAAACATGGAATGCAAAATTTGGAGTATGAGGTTTCTGACCTTTGTTTTATATTTAATATACACAGTAAAAACTGATAACATTAACACCAATAATTAATAAAGTTTCCAGTAAGCTCTGATGTTTATACTACTCATCAGTGGTTGGTTGACAACAGGCTGGAGGATGGGTTAGGTGGCAGGAGGAAAATTTAAAGATGATATATATATAT
>NC_092210.1:78488238-78492144 GCF_043381705.1 Parasteatoda tepidariorum
TATTACGATGTTAAAATATTTTATACAAATTCGGAAATGATAGCACAAATTTCGCAAAAAATAAACATAAACAAATGCGAAGATGTCATTCAAGCCGTGACGTCAAAGGCTTTGCGCTTGTACTTGATTTTTGTTGAAAAGTATTTATGCGGGTTTTAAAGTCTGTTTAGAAGCTATTTCTCTCTTATTTTTTTATGCTTGTGATTTGCAATACTTAAAAGAAATATTTTTATTTGTTTCTAATGTGTTTAGGTGACCGATGCAGCGTTGAAGATGACAGGTTGCCATTCCACGGAGAGAAATACATTTTGTTCTGCCCTTGCGGTAATGGTTTGTCTTGTGAGCCCACAGAAGTCAAAGACATTCCTTTTGTAAGTATTACATGGATGTTACTGATGTTACTTTATAATTTATTATGCATCCGAAAATATTCAAGAGGCGTTTTTGAGTGAGAAATTAAAAGTAGGTTATTTCGTGCCATCGCATTTTATTTCGTAAAATATAGTCGCATAATTTTGTATTTGCAGATTCTCGTTTTTAGAACCTAAATCTTTTATAAAACCTGCCTAATATGATAGGAATTGTCATTTACTTAAATTTTTAAGCGTGGCTGAAGCCAGGTGATTGTCAAATGAAATGGTATGTGGTTGATTTCAAAGAAGGATGATATAAAACTTTTGTGCTGATTCCTGATGAACCCTGATTACCTCCTTACTCACTTTTTCCATATTAAATATGGTGTTGTTTTGAAGAAAAAAATCACCCTTTTCAGTAGACAAAATCGTGCTAATTTTGACTCAATGCTGCTGAACGAATTCACTGACGACACAGTGTAATAATAATAAAGAAATAAAACTGCAAAATTTTAAATAAATAAAATGAAGATAGTAATTTATTTCGAGATGACATCTATTAAAAAGGGGAGATGCTGCAAAAAAGTTACAGGAAAAAATATTTTTTTGTTTGCTTACTGTTAGATACTTTAATAGGTAAAAATGTAAAGCATCAATATAAGAAGAAACATCTTTAAGAAATCAGTACAGTAATTAGCTTTTACAGGTAACATAGATATTATTGCCCAATCAACCACAGCACTTAGACAAATTTTCTTATCTTTAGAGAAATAGGCTATCAGCATTTGCTTAAGAATTCACACAAATAAAACCAAATACATGCCTTCGCAAAATCTTGTTATAATAAGAAATTGAAAAATTGGAGAGTAAAATTTTGAGGTTGTTAACTGGTTCTGGATTTACGTTTTGAAGTAAACAACAGAAATGATATTAAAACTGAAATTCAAAAGAGAATTACTATCACCAACAGATGTTTTAATGGAATCGGAAAATACCTGAAATGGAAAGTAATCAACAGAAAAATAATTGTTTTATTGTATAAGAGTCTTATAAGGCCTGTTTTAATAAATACTTGTGAAACTAGGTTTATGTCTCTGTCTGATAAGAACATGAATGGTATCTTTGAAAGAAAGATTTTAAGAGTTATTTCTCTGATGGAATTTTAAAAAAAATGTACGCGTTTAAGAAGATCAAATTTGGAACTCTATCGTTCATACAATAAACCTGACATTAAATGACAGCAAATAAGAAAGGCAGGCTACGTTGTTAGGAAAAAAGCAGCACTTAAAAAAATAAATAAATAAAGAAAAAAAAAATCGTTTTTCATTTAATTGAAGAGCGGAGAAAGGACACCTAAGATAGATTGACGTGCTTAATAAAGACCTCCTATAGTCTGGAGGACCAGGAATTTGAAAACATTAAAGGGAAGAAAACTTGCCTGGAAAAGGCTCTTTGAAAAAGTTAAGGATCACCCTGGGCTGTCGAGCCATCCAGGAGGGAATGATTTTACCAGGTTCTGATATTGAGCTGAGAATCACCCTTGGTAGTATTAAACTTATTTCACTTGTAAAACTGGTTTCTTATAACAACTACGGAAATTTTGTTTCTGCTAAATTTTTATTTACTGATGTAAAAGTACCTTCAGATTAAGGTGGATTTTTTTCATTACATTACGAACTATTAATTTATTTCTTACCTTTAATGCTTTAAAGTTGCTTAACAATGGTTATTTTAAAATTTATTTTTTTTGCATAAAAAATAAATGAAGTAAAAAGATGCAAAAGATTATTGGAAAATTCTCAAATAACTGAAGATCAAAAAATGAAATAAGAGGTGATCAAAAAATGAAATAAATAGTGAAGTGAAAAATGCAAAAAATAAAGGAAACGAAGGAAATAAAAATAAAAATATGACCACCGAAGCCGACGTCTTCAGGGAGTACCGGCCTAGGTAGCCATAGCTAATTGAGGGAGAAACAAATGCTTAAATTAACTCCCTGAGTACCCCGATGGTTTTGTATAGAAGTCCAGGAAAAAACATGAAATACAAATAGTAAATTAAGAAAAGAAACTCAAACAAAATCATCAGAAAAATAAAAACTCACTTAGTCACAGGTCAAACATCGATTCCACAAGCAAGTCGAATGAAAAGAAAACACTAAAAACTAAAGAAAACAACGCCCTCTATTACAATGCGCAGATGGAGAATAAAAAGAAAGAAGTCAAGAGAAAGAAATACGTAACAAAAGAAGTTTCAAAGAAGTTTTTTCTATTTAGAATTAAAAATATTTGTGTTTTCTTTTAGTATAGTGAAAGATGTAAAGTTTTAGACACAATTTTCGGAATTCTTTTAAGAGTTTTAACTAATGGTGCAGTACACTGTAATGAGACTATAACTTAAGCAGAAGTTGCCAGCTGACAATGGTGTATGCTGCACAGATCAGTAAAAATAAATACAAATTTTCTAAATATTGGTCTGTACGTACCAGAAAAAATCGGAATGAAACGGAATTATTACTAGAATTCTTTGCAGCCAACTGTTGGAATAGTCTGAAAACTTTTCTTAAAAAACTAAATTCTCTTTCGAATTGATACGACAGCTCTTTGTGGGCCAAAAAGTTAATTTATAATCTTTTTACAATCTGTTCACCACTTAGCCAACCTTTGCTAGATGGTCATTCTCTGTGTTATAAAGTCATTCTCCATGCAGCCAACCCACCTTTAGTCTCATTCTCACTGAATCGCACCTCCGATCAAAGTCCAGTGAGAATGAGAACTTGATTAGTGAAATATGTTTTTCAGCTAAAAATTCACAGATTTGGATGAAGATTAGAAATGCGTGAATCGTGTGCAAGTGTGAACAAGTTCTTTGTCTAGGCCTGTCTCTAACTTGTGTACTAATTAGTTAGAAAATGAAGTCTCTGATAGTAAAAGAGGATAAGTTAAATTCGCAGATGTGTCAAACAATTTTAATGTGGTTTATTTTAATTGTTGATGCCGCTGCCTCTCTATGCAGCTTGCACAGATCATTAATGTATCTACACCTTTGAATTGTTTCAGAATTACCTAATTTTGGAATTGGGCTCTCTTTCGCTGGTCTTCCTGTTTCTAAGGGTTAAAAACGAAACATAAAACTTTATTTCCTTAATTTTTAAAATTGCTTTAACTAAAATATTTAAACGTAAGGTTAAAAGTACTCTAAAATTTAGACATGTTACCCAATTACTTTGAAACATTTTCTTTAAATATAAAATAGAATATTCAAAATTTCATTTTTTTTTCTCGACAACGTCACGAAATTATTCCTCTATAAATAAGGGAGTTTATCTACAGTTACCAAAGCAAATAATATTAAGGGACCAATTAGTCGCGATTTTTGGAAATCCTTTCTAAGCTTACAAGATTCCTCATTATGACGTAAATCCAGTTGATGTATTTTACAAGATTCCGGAACAATTGAATAAGCAGAAAGAGATCAACGCTTTCAGTGCTTTTTGTTTCAACCGACAGGAGAGTGCAGACGGTTGTTTCCAAAGTATATATATATATATATA
>NC_092210.1:78492539-78532923 GCF_043381705.1 Parasteatoda tepidariorum
AAGCTGAAACATTAAAAAAACATTTTTTAAAATTAAATACGAAATTTAAGAAATTTAAATATACTTTGATGAACATATTTCTAAGCATTTTTAAAGTAAATATTGCTAAATATATACTATATTACTATTTACATTATGTAAATATTGCTATTTAAAGCACTCGTTAGTTGTATAAAGCTTGAAAACCAGTACGAAAGTGTATAGCTACAGAAACTCATTTTTTGGCAGTTGAGATCGTTAGCTATGAAATGAAACATATTCTTAACTAAAACAAACTTTTTTTTAGCCAACCTCAAGGTAAATGTATTGTTTGTCCTAGAAATGCTCTTAAAAACATTCTAGTAAGAGACTGGAACATGTCTTTATATTGTCCCCTCGTCCATAAGGCCTTAAAGTGAAAATTAACTTCTATGTTACTTTTAGTTTTCATTCTGTTTCACTATTATTTAAAAGTGTCATATTCTACCATAAAGGTCATTTTATTGAAAGCAACTGTATTACAGATTTTCGAAATAACCTTTGTTCAGGGGGGGGGGGGGCTTNCGAAATAACCTTTGTTCAGGGGGGGGGGGAGCTTAAAATTTACAACTGTTGACTAATAGCAAAATAATGAGGTTAAATATTGTTAAATAATTATAAGATGTAATGAGAGTACAGTCATCATAGTCTTTGGATAAATAATCAAAATAATAATGGTACTTCATATTTGTTTATTTAATTTCTAAATGTGTTATAGATTGGAACAATCCGATTGGATGAGAGGTGCACAGAAGGAGTCACTACTGCTCCCCCACCTGAAGCATCAACAAAGCCTGAAGAACCAGAACCAGAACCTGACACTGAATAAGAAATAAGACAATTTAAAAACGAAATTTATTTGTGAAACACATTGAGTTCCGTTAGATTAATGTTGGATGGTTTATGAAAATAAAAAAAGCTGAAAATTGTCTGGTATTCTTAAATTTATGAAATTTAATTTGTCTCCATGTAATAAAAACGAAGTTGTCTCATATTATAGTTACACCGTTTTGTAGACGTTTTAATAGACTGTAAAATCACGTGATTGGATTTAGTTTTCCCTCACTGACTTTTATACTTTTTTGGTTGTCATCACCTTAAAATTAATAAACGTCGTTTAAGTATTGCTTTCCTACAAAATGTTTTTGTATCCACAATTTAAATACATTTACTTGTAATAATTATATTTTTTTCTCGCTCCCTACAGCTATTACTGAGTTTTCGTTTTTGATTATTTTCCAAATTAAGAGTTTATCTAAAAGAGTTGTTTCTTTGTTGTAACGTAATTTTAGGATACTGCCTTCTTCGGGTAAAAATATACTTGAGGGTGCCCCTTGGCGAAATTGGCGACTTATGTTGGTGCCATTCCTGTTTGAGGGGAACTCCGTGGTAACAGGAATGGCGGTCAAAACATAATGATATTTCAATAAAACATTGGAAAATTTCAACGAAACATGGGCCAAAACTTTATAAAATTACAATGATCCCAATATAAGCAAAATTAATAAACCCATTAAAATGCATATTGAATCGAAGCAAAATTTAATGGAGTAAGCACAGAAAGAAAAGGAAAAAAAAACCAACTCACTTCTTCATTAAGCTTGAATATCCTCAGATTTAGGTGTAAAGAATTCTCTAATAGCAGTTAGATACTGTCTAAATTTATCATGAATAGACCTGCGTACCTCCTTCACCACATAAATTCGGCGAAATACGAATCGAAAATGGTGCCTGTGGTACCGGACTGTCGGTTTTTTTCTTAAATCCCTTTTTATGACTGCCCACATACCTTCGATCTTATTGACCAGAAGCAAAAATGACCTTACCAGTCGGTATCCAACTTAGAACTAACGGACCTCTGAAACTACATATACCGTTGAACATTTAAAAAAAAAAAAACGCTAAAATCTAAACCAATCAGAATCACAATTTGGTTTCAACATCGCCCAGCTTGGCGATCAACCGTAATCACAACTTGGCGAGAATCAAGGGGCACCCTCAAATGTAGTCTACCCCCTTATTCGCTACAATTTAAGATAAACTTATTTGAATCAGTGTCTAAACTTATTAACTGTTTTAAAATTGCATTAGTTTTTGATGCAAATAACATTAATTTGTTATTATAAATGTCGGTTAAAGAAATTTGTGGTATGATTTAGAAAATAACGATCAGCTTCATGTGCAAAGTGGTAATGCATGCATAAATTGCATTTAATGTATCACCCTGCATGGTCAGTATATTAAATGATTGTTATAAACTCATCAAATTTTGTCATAAAAATAAAATTGAAATTTTATACGCTATTTTAATAATTAATTGCCGATAAAAAATATTTATGTTCGCTAATAGATTTTAGAATAATCCTAAGGGAAATGTTTGGGCGTAGGAAGCATAAGCAAACATAGTTTCTTTTAGTGTATATATGATTGAATAATTTCATCTTTCGTAGGAAAAACTGCTTTATGCCAACACTAAAAAATTTCGGATGAAATCATTTATTTATTAGCTATAGCAATCCAGGGGCGGAGCCCTCTAGTACTTCTAGAAAATTTTAAATGTGTATTAAAATTGCAAAATTAGTTTCGTGTAACTGAAAAATGCGTAATATTATAATAGATTCAGTTATTGATTGTTAATTTGAGTTAGTTCAGGTTTCTTTTACTGCAAACAGCGATAAATCCGTTTTTTATGATTTAGAATAACGGTATTCTTCAATTGTTTGCTGTTACTAATGTTACTAATATACTATAAAAAATCAAGAGTCTTTGTGAATGTCTATCTGTGTTTTATTTTTTCCAAATATCTACCAGAACCATTTGTTCTAGGATCTTGAAGATACATTTCTTTACAGTTACAACTTAATTGTTTCCTTTGTTTTAAAAAATTGATGGGAAATACTAGTGAAATTATTATTATTTTTTAAAAACTACGATCCCTTTCGCTTACATTTTGCTTGAATAATGTAATGGATATAATCGAAATATTAAATAAATAAAAATTAGATATAAATATAATCACAGATTACAGGTAATTACTAATTTTAAAAAAAAAATTGTCTTAACTCTCGTAACCTTTATCATCCTTCTACGGAATGCTAGCGTTCCGAGGAACAAATTTTGGGAACCGCTGCTCTAAAACGAAAAGTGGTTGAAATTTAGATTGCATGATACAACCCCCCACAGAATGTAATTAATAAAATGTGGTAAATACTTAACCATACAGATTTAAAGGCATTGTTCATTTACGTCCAACGAATCAATAAATTACACAGAAAAAATATACTTTCTAACATTCGAAAGATCATTTATCATTGTCAAAAAGAGTGAAGCTGTCAGCTAATAAATATTTTCTTTTTGTTTCTTGGAAAGTGCCATACTTAACTATTCCTCGATTCTTCTTCTTGAGTTTTAAAAAAAAATATATATATATATCTATAACGCTATTATATGTTAAGATGCATCTTATAGACTTCCTTATAAAAACGAAAATAGAGAAGACTTGTTATTGGGTGTCGAAGGTCACATGACCCTCTTTTAGTATCCGTGAATTATTGATGAACGTGAACCTGCAGACGAGAGAGATTGGCGTTGGGATTTCAGCCACGGAAATTGCGTCTGATCCATGCCACGCATAGAGGATGAATTATTTGCTTTTATGTTGTGACGCATATATTTATATATTTTCCAGCCTTCTTCGGAAATATTTGCTTTTAGAAGTTGAAAAAAAAGTTTTTGACAATTTCTTTTAAGAAAATTAATAATATAAATTTAATATAAGTGTTTACAAACTTTGTAATTTGAACCCGAAATCGCTCTGGAACTTTACAAAATATATTTTTCGGTTTCAATGTCTCTGTTTTAAATTTCATGTAACTTTTTTTAAAAACATTTCGCTAGCATTCAAAAGCTTTTATTTTCAGTTTCAGATTTTTTTTTTTGTTTTCAAATTTTTTTTAAATCAAAAAAGGATATTTTATTGCGATGTAAACTATCGGGACTAATTATCCTCGTAATTGTTCTTGTTTAGGTTTATTCATCGTGACTTATCGGCATTAATTATCAGTTGTAAGGCGAGGTGAGTAAGATAAGCACTAAATGGTACAAAATTATAAATTTAACACACATTGTAAAAATTACTCCTGGGCAGCTCCTTCGATGCTATATGTATTAAGGGTGTTGCAAAACTAATGACCAAAATTCTGAGAGGTAACATTATTGTTAACTTACGATAACGAGCAGCTTTCACAGTACAATATGGGATCGCAATGCAAAGGTCAAAGCACGAGATGACGCTTTCCATAAACTGTGTGAAACATCGTTTCATCAAACTGGTGATTCGACTGCTGTTAGTGGCGAGATATTTAGCGATATTCAAATACAGAAACGCTTGATATACACTTATACATGAAACTGCAAAAAGAAATTCCACAGGTGAGTAACTGAAAATATATTCCCTCGTCAATTGTCTGAAGCTCGTTCAGTGACTACTATTTCGTGGGTAAACTGTTACGTGTTTATCAGATATTATTGGAGTAAAGTTCTAGGACAGGCTGTGACACGTTCCAAAGTTTGCGAGATAGTTAAAAGTTTCTTTCTATAGGAGTTCTTTTTTTTTGTTTTTTTTTGTTTCAAAGTTTCTTGTTGTTTCGGTAAATAAGGAATGTAGAGCTTAACTTTGTTCAGTAAAAAACTAAATTAATATAAAAAAAAAATCTTATTTTTTTTGTATAAATCTGAAAAAAAAAATTCTAATAAATTTTTTTATTGCCTAAAGCTTTTTGAATTAAAGCTTTAAATCTAGCAACGAGGTTTAACTAAATTCGAAAAGGGTCGTAAAGCAGAAACACAGAAATAATTAGAGTGCTTTGACCCCTGCTGACTTCGCTCACCAGCCCCCGTGATGGTTACAATCAGTTTTTGCTTTTTAACAATGAACAGATTGTCGCATCGACTTACAAAAGTAGTCAATTACAATACCTTAAAGGGCTTTATTGTATTCATACACTATAAAAACTATAGTGTAATTCCTATCCGAATACAGTATTGAAAAACTCTAAAAATTGAGTTTATTTCAAATTAATGCGGAATCAAGCGTTTATGCGCACTTTAATAGGTATAGTTAAACCTTAACAACAACTATTGATGAAACTTACATCAATCTCAGGTACTTACACTCCATTCATGAAGTATTCGTCTGGAGCCTCGTAATTTACCTGTCCGAGTTAAGAGCTCCTACTAGTAGCAAAGCTACAGTCGCCATAGCTCAAGCGAGTGCTAAGCTCACGCAAGACATCTCAGCACGTCAAGGGGGCAACAACTGCCCAGGGTATCCTAAATTAATAATTTTTGTTTTATATTAGATCATAAACTTCACTAACTCTTATGTTTATCGCATCTAGCTGTAAATATAACTTTTAGTGTTAATGAATAACAAAAATGATGGTGACAACTTTACACATGAACTGGGTTTGCAAACCAGCGATGGCTGGTGGATACGAATTCTGCACCTGGTTCGCGCCGATCACAGCGCTGAGGTAAGACATTCTCAGTGAGATTATGAGTCTCCTCGCGGTTAAGCTAACCGTGGGAGCAATGCCGTAACGCAAATGCTCGTTATTTCAATTAATAGGTCCGCCACAAAGGCTAATTTCTCCCATCACTTGATCCAGGAGATCTATTATCTTCTGGATAGGGTTCAAAATTACATGACTTCGGAGTAGTACATTGGTAGTCTTAAACCCAAAATTGGGTCGGTAGTTCAACGACGGTTATAATATAAAATAAAATTTGCTTCTTAAAGTAGAAGGAAGTAGACATAATGTCTCGAAAGTGAAGTTACAGTTGTTCCATTATGGACAGTTTCAAATGTTTTCCGTCTATCCTAATTGAAACAGTTGTCCTTAATCGTAATTATAGTATTGCACAGTTAATCTGCTGCATTGATCCGTATTTTATTGTACGGTAAAAGTTAAAAGAAAATTCAAGCAGCAAATTCGTATTGTAATAATTTTTTTTGACTGGTTAAATGTAGTAGATGATACTAACAGTATTACAATGCTTGTTCAATATCTTCCTAAGTGCTGAGGTAACTTAGGAAGAGTGCTGAGGTAACTTAAGTCCTATATTTTCAGCAGTGCTTTTACTTGTAAAAAGAGCCTTTCTTTCTTGTTATAGAGTACTTTTTATCATGATTTACATTGATTGTAATGCTTTTAACAGCATTAAGAATTAAGCTAATTTGTGGCAAATTGTAAATTTGTTAATAATAATAATTGTAATAATTAATAATTAATTAATAATAATTAATAATTTGTAAATTTGTTCAATTTTTTAAAAAGACAATTTTGCATTCAGAATTTTTAGTCGTTTTTAACTATATGTTTTAATATTTTTTATTTTTAAAAATTCATTAGTATTGCGCTAGTTCAATCTATTATTAGGAATTTTTCTAATGAAATATAAATTTGAATATATTGGAATATAGACAATACAATATCAAAATATGTGTCCGAAAATGTGAAGTGGATTAATTTATTTTTACAATATTAAAATACGTATCCAAAAATGCGACGTGAAATAATTTATTTTTAAATTTTAGAGAAACTCTGAAAAGGTTCGCTTTTTTTTAAAAATGTTTTTTACATAAAAGCGAAAAGAATAAAATTATTCTCGTTTTCATTAAGATAATTTATTTTATGATACGATGTTGCATGATGTATTTTTATTTTTCAAAATATAATTGAAAAAAGTAAGATTAATTTTCTTAAAACTAACTTATTTCTGGTTAACAAGAAATGAGGGGCGTTAAAAATGATAATAGTTATTAATTCTTTTTGATTTAGGAATTTATATTAAAATTAATCAAATATTTTTTTAAACTTTTTTATTCCAAGACTATTTTTATGTTTTTAATAAATATATTAAACTAATTTCATATGTTCTCTCGAAAAACTTCGATGTCAACTTTATTTTAAGCAATTATTTAGTATATATAAAACAAAAATTAATTTTAACTCCAAATATCTACGACTTTTTAGCAAAATTTATCAGACGAAAAGTAATTAGTTCATTAAATTAGTAGCTTTTATCAAAAACATTTTTTGCGACATTGAAGCTGCCTCTATAAATCCTGTCAAAATTTCTAACTAAATGATACTATCATATTTCGAAATCGGGGACAGTTTTAAATTTAAAAGTTAAGAGATAACAATACTTATTAATTTTATTTTTCATTATCTCATTAACGTACACTGCAAAAAATGGATATTTGATTATCACGAAACTTTCTTCGTTTTTGATGAAACCGTTTCCTGGTATATGATCCTAGCAAAATTTTGTTAATGTGACAAAATAACTATTGTCACTTCTTCAAGGAAACGAATTTCGCAAAATTAAAGAAAAATGTTTCGTCATTCCATTTTTTCTTTAAAAAAAAAGTTGCAGTACCTAACTTCTTCAATAATCACTTTAACGTGGGAGCCATATACACGACACGACACAGATAAATAGATAAATTGCAAATTGAACTCAGGATCTTCTTAGTACAAGGCCAATTTCTTGACCACCACACAACCTGACAGCTTAACTAATCAGTTTATTTTCGATTGTCTAGTCGTTATTCTAGTTTCGCCATTGTAGTTAATCTCCCTCAATGCGCTACGAAGGAGTTTCAAATTGAGGAAATATTTTCGTCATACCTATGAGACTTTCCACAATAATTTACCGTGACATCCTGAATAACTTTTGTTCTAATGATTTGATTTTCACGCACTTTGACTCTATCTTAATGGTTATAGGGCGGCACTTTAAATATGTTATTTAATTCGAGCAGACGATACTTTAAGTTATGAAATCAGATACAAAAACGCATTTTCTTGAGTAAACATGCGACTGATTTGGAGTTTTGACCACCAAAAGGTAAGGGGAAGCTGAAATATGGGAAATATGACCAAAATAGTTTGGACACGTGAGTGGTTAAAAGTCTGAACCCCTTCAGCGAATCGAAATTTTTTCTCACAGTTATGAAAAAGATATTTTCAAGCGGAAAATAAATTCTTACTAATTACTTTATTAATAATTACTAAATAATTACTTTGCATATTTAAGATGAGACACTCAAACCATACACATAGAGTCTCAGTGCGCGAAAATCCAATCATTAGGTCAAAAGTTATTCTGGGTATTCTGTTCTGTTTTGTGCACTGTACATTTAATTTGCTATTTTCTTTTGCATTAAAATTGAGATGAAATAGAAATACAAATTTAAAACTTCTTCTGTAACTCCTGTAATTAAATAAACTATATTTGATACAAAAAACTTTATTCAACAAATATTTTAAATATATTTATTATTATTCTAAGCATGTTATTTAGCTATCCCCATAGTGGGATGAAAATCGATTTTCGAGGTACAAAAAAGGGAAAAAAACAAAATATTTACAAGAGTTTCTTCTAATGTGTGTTTTTTAGTAAAATATCCAATGACTAAAAGAGTGAACTATATTTTGCTATTAAATAAACAATCTGTACAATAAAATTCAGATAAGGTTAAGCTTAAAAAATATTAGGAAATTGAGCTATGTTTATCTAAATAAAATAAACGTTTTCAAGGAATATTTACATAAAAATTTCATACTAATGACTATCTATTACATAAATGAAAAAGGTTTTTACTTTTTTTTTATTATATAGTCATTTGCATGCTTCTAAATTATCTAAATTATCTATTAATAAATGTCTCCCATTGCCTCGTTCAAAAAGTCTTTAATAAATGCACGTTAATAGTAAAAAAATTAGATTTCAACGTTTATTAATTTCGCTAAAATATCAATTTTCAACATTCATATCAATTTCATGGCGAGCAATTTTTATACGCACAAAATGTTACAATTCTTGGTGAAACCTCAATTTTACTATTTATGTTACCGTTGTATATTGAGATTTAAATATTAAACAGTTCGAGCTCGAAGTTAATTTTAGTTCGAAAGTGTAAATAAGGCCACATTTTGTCTGCCTCCAATTTCAAAATTACTTTTATTTTTTGTTAAGATCTGTAAATAGATGTATTCTGAATATTTATTTTCGTTCATTTTCACAATTAACGTTCTTTTTTTTTCATTTAGTGTATTATCGCCAGTCTCATTATATACATAGTGAGCGAGAAATCAGTTCAGTAATTAGTTTTTGCGTTCAAATCGGCTTACAAATTATAAAGAAAGAATTTCTGATCAATTTGTTAAAAAAATGTTATTAAATATCAAAGTGCATCTTTCTGTAATATTTTTTTTATTAATGTCCAACATTTTGGATCAACCAATTTTTTTAAATTTTAGCCTCAAATTCGTAATAATCGACTCAATAAACTTAAAAGTACTCAGTTTTAAGTTAATTGATCTTCTGATCAGATATGACAGATTTTCTGAAACCATGTCCCATTGTGAAACCATGTCCCCTGTGAAATGCTTCACTGTCTAGCATATCAGGCGGCATCAATATCAACTCACTTGAGATGTTGTGTCAACTCCTATTTTTCTCATTTTCATGTCTTGCTTAGTTATAATTCGAACTTCAACAACAAATTTGCTTTTCAACTACTATTTAAATAATGTTTCAAAACTTTGTATTCATTACTTTGTTTGAATATGTTTGACTGGACACAGTTTAACACAAAGCTTTTTAATTAAGGTAAATATAACTTATTTAACCGCTTAATAATTACAAAATAGATAAAAAAGTATGAATTATTTTAAGTATAATTATCTTAAAATTTTTAGTAATAAGGAAATTTTATTTGATCTCTTTATATTTACATTTGTTAGAAAAATTAATTAAGCCCTATAACTTCTGCCGGAGTAATACATTCCGATTAACCGCTGCAAAAGAAACAAAATTTACTCTTTTGAGTAATAACTCAATTACAAGTTTTTGATATTTAATATCATCTATATGGCTCCTTGGGGTATTCATCCACTTTTCCTTCGAGGTTTCCTTAAAAAAACATCAATGTAGGGTATACCGGCCAAATGTATACCGCGCAGTGGCACTTGACCTTAAAAAAACATCAGTGTAGGGAATACCGGGCAAATGTATACCGGGCATCGGCACTTCACCTTAAAAAACATCAGTGTAGGGTATACCGGGCAGTGGCACTTGACCTTAAAAAAACATCAGTGTAGGGTATACCGGGCAAATGTATACCGGGCAGCGGCACTTGACCTCAAAAAACATCAGTGTAGAGTATACCGGGCAAATGTATACCGGGCAGTGGCACTTGACCTTAAAAAAACATCAGTGTAGAGTATATCGGGCAAATGTATACCGGGCAATGGCACTTAACCAGACCTAGTATGACTAGACCTTTGGTAAATGTCCGAAATATATATTAGGTCTAGTGCCACTTTTGCTATAGCTTAAATATTTAAAAAAAAATAAACAAAGCGTTTGAATCAATTTTAAACTGATAACGAAATTATTGCTTTAAAATTAAAAAAATAATAATAAAAACTGCGCTAGATAAGAGTAATTGAAGTAGTTGCTCTATAAAGCGCATGTGAGGAAAAAAATTAAAAAAAAAAAAATTATCCAGGTGCATCTAAAAGTGAATGAATATCCCAAGACACCCATCTATATATATTCTTTTATATAATAAAAAAAATGCTTCAGTAAAATATTTCAATGGTTAGAATGAGCCTGATTGCTTTCATTATTCACAGAACAATTTCTTCTAAAATGCACTAAAATAACTGATACTTATTTTTTTCCTCCGAAAGGGTCTAATCGTGAGCCTGATCACGGAATTCTGTAACGAGGATTCCAGATAAATGTGATACTTGTCTTATTGTGTTGTCAACATTCACAGCTAACTCTCCAGAATTGGATAGTCTGCTCTCCATTAAATCGGTTACAGTTAGGAAGTGACAGGACTGTTAATGAAGAATAAGGCTTAAAGATTTAACGCAATTCTTTTTTCTAAAAGAGTAGAAAAAGATCGAATGATTTTGAAGATGTTTTAAAAAAACAAAATAAATCTGTTTCATTATGAGGTAAAGCTTGTGAGGTATCGTATATAGTATTTGTGTTTGCACCAATAAATAGATCTTTTCTTTTTCTTTTTTTCTTCCTGAGTTTCTCAAGAGCAATATTACCAATCCCTACCATTGTCACGCAATTACTTCTATTTATTGACTATGAACAGTTTGCTTCATCGAATTTAAAAATTATACAACTAAGAGATCAAAAAAATATGGAATTCTAAGAAAAATATTATATGCCCATAAAGAATATAGAATTGTTTCGCATGATAAATTAATGGGACAAAATTTGTAAACTTAATAAATTTGCTTCTTTACCATAGAAATTTAATTCACAAACTAGTTTTTTGAAATCGTATTTTAATTTTGGATACTATAAAAATCCATTGAAAATTGTTTTACCAAAAGGAAAATTTAGTGTTAGTGTTAAAATTTATTCTTTCTGAGTTAATTTGGAATTACAAATTATAATTTTGTACTTATTGATCTGATGCTGGGTAGACTTCACCATCTTTAAAGAACCGGGTATTATCCTTCGTGGTGGGTTGACGTCTAACCAGCTTCAAGGAAATGAGTATCAGTTTGTCTGGCTATTAAAGATGACCGGTGCACAATGCGGACCACAATTGCAGAGATGCCAACTGCTCCGGACACGCCAAAATAATTAAAAAAACGGTAAATAATTACAAAGTAAATTTTTCAAATATTTGACTATTTTGTTTTGCTTTTTAAAAGGTATAGCATGACATAAGTACTATAAAGTGGTGAATTATATAAGCCTACGAATTATTCAGAAATAGTGGTGGATAAAAATCTTCTAAATTGAACTTATTAAACCAAAAATCACAATTGATAAACTACCACTCTAAAATATATATTTGCTGTCCGGAGCAAGTTGGCATCTCTGCAATTGGTATTTTACAGCAATATTTTAGCAAAAAAAAATTTATTTTCGCAAAAAGTTGTTTACTGCATATTCTTTTAATATTGAATTATTTTTCTCTTGTTATTTCAAATCGCAATGATAAAATAGGACATGGAAGCCGAGGAGGATTACGTCACCAAATTAGTATTCCTATTTTTATGTAAAATCACATGTTTATTTTGTTTATAGTAATGTTTTTAACCGTGTTTCTATAAAACTGAATAATTTAAAATTGGCGTAAATTAATTAAAAAAAATGTTTACTGAAAAGTGAAATTAATGGATAAATAGTACTAATTCGCATTTTAAACACGTGAAAAACCGTCAAATTATTAATAACTCTTACGATGCTTAACTGTTTTTGTTAATAGGTGATAAGTTAAATAAAAAAGTAAACAATGTACTAAAAGGCAAAATTAATGGAGTGAAGGTTCGAATTCGTTAAGGAGAAACTTAAAATTCCATCATACTGTTATTAAAGCAAAATATGGTTAATTAATATTTATAATAGGTACTGCGGCTATTATTGTAATTGGTGCTGTTTTAATAGGTATCAAAAATACTAATATAAGTACAAAATGTTTTATTTATATATTCGGTACCTAATAAAACTATTAAATTCACAGTTTTAATATAGAAATTCTGGAATAAGTATTTTACTGACTCTCGAAATGTATAAGAACTATAAGAAATTGATTGTGGTAAATTTTGAATATCATGAGCTGGTTTACAGCGACGAATTTTACGCCAAATGCTGTCGCTTGATACGGTAAAACGTCAATTATCATTTTATGATATAGTAATAAGAAAATAATATTTGTTTATATTAATTGGGAAGCGTATTGTTGCAACTTCTTTGTTAACTCATTCATGTCTATGGTTCTTTTTATGTTTGGCGCCAAAAAAATACGTCATTTGCTAGTAAAATTTTTTTATTTTGGCATAAATGTGAGAGTTCTATCAGTATATTGTATGAAAAAAAATGACTGAAATATTACAGTTAAAATTTCTAACTAAAATATGCATTATGAGAAAAATAAAATGCTGAGCATGTAAAAGTTCAAAGACTTTTTAAGCGCATGGAATGCTTTAAATTAATGAAAAAAAAAAACGATTTGAAAATATTTACAAAAAATTACCTAAATAATTACTGTAGTAATAAAACTTTCAAACTTTTAAAACATTATTAAGGAAACCCTAGGATATAACCATAACTACACGTCTTTATAGCGGGAAAATTAAATGTATTGATAGTTTTTTGTTAAAATAAAGTTATTGATCCATTCGTTTAAAAACATATTACAAGTGATTCCAGGCATATTATTTTGAGATGCACTAATTTATTTATATCAGTTATGAATTAAATACCTCAATTTAATATCACATTGCGGTATCAATATCGAAAATACTTTAACTGCATTTTCGAATCTATTATAACCGTATATTAAGAGTTCAATAGCTCTATTTCAATTTGCTTGGTAGTATTGATTTCGATAATGTTTCAACAGCATTTTCGAATGTATTATAACTGTATATTATGAGTCCAATAGCTCTATTTCAATTTGCATTGCAGTATCGATTTCGAATATGTTATAAATGATTTTCGAATGCATTATAACTGCATTTTCGAATATGTTATAACTGTATATTATGAGTTCAATAGCTCTACTTCATTTTGCATTGTAATATCAAATTCGAATATATTATAACTGCATTTTTGAACACGTAATAACTGCATATTATGAGTTCAATAGCTGAATTTCATTTCTCATTATAGTATAAATTTCTATCATGTTATAATTGCACTCGTGTAGAATATTGCTTACACTGCCGAGAAAATGAAACGCAATTTTTTTTCCAATTCATTTGATTCTGTAGGATGTTTTTAAGGGCTGTTTAATTATATTTTAAATCATTTGTAAATATTTTTTTGAACAAAATGATCTTCAAGATTTTCTATCAAACAAATTTTTTTTTTGTCGAAATGCATTAAAAGTCTACTTACTATAAAAAAGTGTGTCAACAAATCTTTCATAAATTATATTAAAATTAATTTGTTCTTATTTATTGATGAAATTTTCTAAACAAAAAATAAACTAGAATATAAATTACCCCAAAAAACCAGGAGAAAGGTTACCAGAATACATGAAGTTGAATTATGGTAAAAAGAAATAATTTTGCCTGAGAATCAAACAAGCAATAACGAAGAAGTAAAACATTTATGCGGAATGTGGGTGATTTGTCAGAACAAAGTTTACGTCAGACGAAATTGAAAACAATAAATACACAGATTTCTAACTGCAACCGTTGCTCGCAGATAACAATTTCTGGTTTAGCTGAGAAAAAATATTTTGAGTTTAATGATTTGAAGTACTAATACATTCCGAAACCGACTATCATTTCCTTCGCTTTAGTATCTGTCATAAAATGTTTGTTCTGATGTATGAAGCTAGATTGCTTATCATTTCTTAAATAAATTATTTTCTTTTTGTTGGTCAGATTTCAGATAGACATATGTTATGGATCTCATGTATACCTCACTGATATAGATATTGCGCTTAGAGATAGTAATAAAAAATGAAAATAAAATGATAAAAAGAGGAAGTGTATCACCATTGTTACTACAATTTTTTTTCTACTTTCAAGACCGTTTTTTTATTTTAATATAGTGAGGCTAACTAACTAGGTATATATAACTATTATATACCTAGTTAGTTAGCCTCACTGATGGTTAGTCCAGAAGTCAAATAAACTGGCTTTGGATTGATCGCATCCATTCTTTGTCAAATTGATTTAAATAGTAATTAGTTTTAGACCAGTATAACTGAAGATAAAGAAAAAAAGCGTATTTAAGTTAAAGGCAAATTCATTCCAGTTTTACTAGAAAAATAAAATTGTTTTAGATTATCTTAATTCTCCCTTTGCTCTCTTTAGATTATTTAAGTTACTTCTCTTCTGGATCTCAAGGTGATTGGTAAAAGTTCTGAAACAATTTTTATATTATAATAATAATTAATATAATATTAATCTTTAACCCCCTTAAAATGCACAGTCTCTGAATTCATATTTTAAAAATTCTCTTAAACTAAAACTATGGGCAGTTATCGCTGAACACTTTGTGCACACATCCAATTTGATACATAAAATGTGATAGCATGTGCGTTAACCTTATAGAAAAAGTTAGTTTCAGATTTGTACAACCATGCACCATACAAAGGGTTTCTCAAAATGGAGAGAAAAATTGCAAAAACTGCTCCGAAAAAAATAAACTCGAGTTTGAAAAAGTCCCATGTATTAAAAATTGAAACAGCATATATAGTTGATACCAGGAGTTGGCACTTGACTCCGCCTTCGTCACGCGGTATCCGACGATACTATTTCGCTATTTTTGGGAGAAAGATGTGAACAATCCCTGAACAAGGTTGCTATTTGGTGATCGTATGGCTAAAAATATTTATTTCGCAATCTTTATGTGCATTTTTTTAACATTAAATATTTCATAAATTTGATAATATTTCTCTTTCTTGAGTGAATAGTTTGTTCTTTTTGAGACATTTTGCTGGGAAAGCAGCAGTTTTCAAATTTAAAATATATTTAATTAGCTAGAGTAACGAAAGGTATAAATAGAATTCACTGTTTGCGTTTGTAGCGCGTGAAAGGATGTCTAAATTTCAAGAGCGGATATGTATCTCCTTTTAATCCCTCGCTGAAATGAACTCTGCGTCCGAGGAGGTGAAGCCAAGTCCCAACTCCTGATAAACGAACTATACTCATATGTGAGTAAAATGCATAATCTTAAAAATGAGGTAGAGGGAGAAATGTTTGAGAGAGAGATGTTCTTAGGTTACCTTAAAGATTCAAATCAAGGACCTCCGGGTTTGTAGTAAGATGGTCTAGTCAGGGATGGAGAGTCACGAAGCTTTATTATGTGGCCACTAAAATGTCAAATTTTGACACGCATTTCGTTAATTTAAAAGTTTTAAGATATAGCTTAAAAGTTTTGCCGTTCTCTTGACTAAGCTATTTCGACCCTATTTTTCAAATTGCAACCTTTTGTACCATTGAAATTGGAATTTAGCATGTCATGCTGGTAATATGGAACCCTCTATATAAAGTTTTTTTTAACGCATTTGGCATGAAAAGTACGACAGTAGTGGTTAGAACATTCTACTACGGACATAGAGATTATTGGTTCGAATCCTGCTGTAGTCAAAGAACATCCCTCTCACATATTTCCCTTTCACATATTTCCCCCTCCATATCACTTTTTAGACTATGCATTTTGCTCTTAAATGAGTATATGACGCTTCAATTTTGAATAAATGGATTTTTTAAAACAAGACACAATTTTCCTCAATTTTGAGTAATCTTTTCCGGTTATAGCAGAAAAAGCAATTTTAAAAACTTCAAATATAATAAATATATTTATATTATCAAAAAATATAATAATATAAATATAATTTAAAAGTAATCATAATCATTATATATTTGTAACGAACATCAATGACCAAATATAATTTGCGTCAAATAAAGCTTAATTTGCATAGAGGATCATAAAATGATTTTTTGAAGATTAGAGTGAAAAATTTATGAATTGTTTATTTTCATTTTAAAAACTTCAATTATATGTGTTTTCATCCTGAGACGAATATTTTGAGACAATATTAATTTTAAAAAAAAAAAAATAGTGCGTGGAGTCCCTCCGCGCGGAAGAAGTTAAACTTCGCAACCAGCGACGTTAATTATGGAAGAATCGGCAGTCGTAGAAGGATCACTAGTTCTATTCAACGACTCTTTTCCCTGCTCCGCTCGCTTCCGTGCTCTGTAATCACGGTAATATTGTGCATTTTTCCAGACCTGAACCAGTGGAAAAATTTGGGGTTGCCTCATCGTCTCGCCCTGGAAAATGTATTTGTATTAATAATGTATGTGAATGCGTCATAATGTAATTTCAGAAGAGGAAACCTAACAATCAATTGCTATTCACAAGAGGTGTACCTTGACATAACCTTAAATCCGCCGCTTTGTCCGCGGGATTGTTTTCAATCAGTTTTTACAATTGTTATCGACTGAAATTGAAAATAAAAAATACTACCCTATTAAATTATATGTGTATCAAAACTAACTTAAAAATATTTATAGAAAAGCAATAATTTTATGACTTTTATTATTTTTATGCAAGTGAGAACCAAAACCATATGGAAATGAATGAGGGAAAACTGGATCCTACCACGTGAATTCTCGGCCAATAAAAATGTAGCGTTAAACGTTTAACGCAACTTTGTTGGAAGTCGTATGAGAAGTATAACTTCAAAAATAAAATAAAATAAACGGAAAAAAAATTAAAAATTAATGCGTGACCAGCACCAAACCCCTGACCATCGGGTCTACAAACTTCTTTACCCGTGGCGCTAACGACCACAACACGGCTCACACGTTGCTTTCACGAATATATAGCTTAAAGAACTTCCTTCCGGCTGATTAACAAAATCTATTTTGGCCAACTATGTGCTCCCTAATAAGTCTATAAAATTCCCTTTAATACGATTGCTTGGTATATAATACTCTAATTTCTGGCAGAGTTTGAAAATTGTAAGTTAATATTAAAGGGAGTTACGGAGTGAGTCGTGTGCGTAGCTCCAGAGTCGAAATTTATCCGATTTNATCGTATGGCTAAAAATATTTATTTCGCAATCTTTATGTGCATTTTTTTAACATTAAATATTTCATAAATTTGATAATATTTCTCTTTCTTGAGTGAATAGTTTGTTCTTTTTGAGACATTTTGCTGGGAAAGCAGCAGTTTTCAAATTTAAAATATATTTAATTAGCTAGAGTAACGAAAGGTATAAATAGAATTCACTGTTTGCGTTTGTAGCGCGTGAAAGGATGTCTAAATTTCAAGAGCGGATATGTATCTCCTTTTAATCCCTCGCTGAAATGAACTCTGCGTCCGAGGAGGTGAAGCCAAGTCCCAACTCCTGATAAACGAACTATACTCATATGTGAGTAAAATGCATAATCTTAAAAATGAGGTAGAGGGAGAAATGTTTGAGAGAGAGATGTTCTTAGGTTACCTTAAAGATTCAAATCAAGGACCTCCGGGTTTGTAGTAAGATGGTCTAGTCAGGGATGGAGAGTCACGAAGCTTTATTATGTGGCCACTAGAATGTCACATTTTTACACACATTCCATTCATTTAAAAGTTTTAAGATATAGCTTAAAAGCTTTGTCGGTCTCTTAACTAAGCTATTTCGACCCTATTTTCCAAATTGCAACCTTTTGTACCATTGAAATTGGAATTTAGCATGTCACGCTGGTCATAATGGAACACAATATATAAAGTTTTTTTTGAACGCCTTTTGGTATGGAAAGTACGGCAATAGCGGTTAGACCATTCTACTACGAACATGAGGATTATTGATTCGAATCCTGCCGGCAGCCAAAGAACATCCCTCTCACATATTTCCCCCTCCGTATCCCTTTTTAGACTATACATTTTGCTCTTAAATGAGTATATGATATTTTAATTTTGAATAAATGGATTTTTTAAAATAAGGCGCAATTTCCCTCAATTTTGTGTAACCCTTTCTAGTTATAGTAGTAAAAGCAATTTTAAAAACTTCAAATATAATAAATATATTTATATTATCAAAAAATATAATAATATAAATATAATTTAAAAGTAATCATAATCATTATATATTTGTAACGAGCATCAATGACCAAATATAATTTGCGTCAAATGAAGCTTAATTTGCATAGAGGATCATAAAATGATTTGTTGAAGATTAGTGTGAAAAATTTATGCGCTGTTTATTTTCATTTGAAAAACTTCAATTATATGTGCTTTCATCCTAAGACGAATATTTTAAGACAATGTTAATTAAAAAAAAACAAACAAATTTCTAAATTTAGGGTTTACAAATTTAAACACTTGTTTAAAAGTTAAAACACTTGTTTAAAAATTAAAACACTTGCTCAAAAATTAAAACACTTGTTTAAAATTTTAAAAACATTTACAAATACTTTAATAATTTTAACCTTATGTCTGTAGTTTTTCTGTTTGAACTCAGTGAAAACTGCATTAGTGTTCTAAGACGATGACTTCCATCACTGTGAAAGTAAACGCAAGTAACGAATAGTAAAATCAAATAAACTTGTTAGCTCGATTGCTAAATATTAAGTTAAAGATTCGTGATTATGGAAACAACATCATATTAATTATGCATATTCTGAAGTTTGTAAACCAGATGTTTCATGGATATAATATTTGTTTAATAATTTTAATCTCAATTTTTAAATATTAATGTGGAGCAGAATATATATAATAACATGTAATATTATTTGTACAAAGTTTAATCTAATAAAATAATGCAATGGAATTAAATTTTGTGCTAAAAATAGTATATGCAATAATAGTCTTCAATAATTAAAGATGCTTATCTATAATTGTTTTATTTTTATCACAAAAATGCTGCACTCTCTGAAAACTTGGCTTCAAAGTTAAACCATATTATATCTACTTTGAATCATAAAAAGAGTTTCAATTTGCTGCTGTCAAAATAAGGGAGTTAAATTTAACCATGTTATTGATTGGGTCAAGTTATAGTAACTGGTAATTAACTTTAAGAAATACGATAAGGTTAATCAACTATGCACCATATTAGAGGTCAAAGAAAATTTTAACAATATTTTTGGTCCAACATACAGTATAAGTGTTATGAATATTTTTGGCAGTTATTTAAAAATAAATTCTATACTTTTAACCACATTGGACTTGTAAACAAATAAAAAAAAATGCCTAACAAGCCATCTTTTCTTATCAAAGCTATTTTTTCTCATCTCATAAAAGCTTTTCGTCCGCGGATGTCACGCTACATAGTGTTACAATATATAGTCAAGGTTAAAACTTCTTTAAAAAATGCAGATTTGGTTTAGTAACTTACAAATACATGGCATTACTTTATTCATTTGAGTAGACACCCATGTTACCTTAACACTTAAGTCATTTAAGTAGCAGATTGTACAGTCTGGCAAGTACAAACCCTGAACGAGGCGCCTATCGATTAATAAAACCAAGGGGTACGACGGTTAATAAATTTTTAGAAATGCTGGTTTAATTATGTCATCAAATTTATATTTTTTAATGAGCATTATGTCATCAAATTTATATTTTTTAAGGTATCTCATACCACGTGTTTTGAATTTATTTGTTTCTTTATAGTAGCTTTTTTATAAAGTGTTTTTAAAAAAGTAATTATTTAAAATTAACGGTAATTGAAATGAAAAAAAAAATACTTTTGCATTAAAAGGCAAAATTAATGAGAAAGTGGTTCTAATTCGTTCAGGAGAAACGATAATTATGCTTCATTAATTTTTTAACGATAATTATGCTTCACTAATTTAGACACTGACGATAATTACGATTCATTAATTTAGGTAATATAAGGATATTTTATATTTATATTTTATAACCGCTGTTGAACAACGGATCTAAATTTGGGTTTACGACTACTAATGTTCAACTCCATAGCCTTTGAGCCGATCCAGAATATAAAGAAACTCTTGGCTCAGTATGATTTGTTATGGGAACATGGAGGACTTTGTGACTCAACATATTTACCTTTCACCAGTAACCATTTACTATACTCGCGATTGGGATCGAACCCATGCCGTCTTGAACATGGACCTAGTGCCTACCACCCAGGCTATCTCAGCCCAATATAGGGATAATGAAATAAAAGAGATAAGTTGTGTACTAAAAAGCAAAAGTAATGAAGAAAAGGTTTTAATTTGTCTAGAAGAACCGTAAAAATTCGCTATATTGTTATTGACGACAATGATATTTAATTAATGTTGGTAATATGTATTTGCTGAAATAAAAAAATTACCTACGTTCTAAAAATCAAAGTTAATGGATAAAATATACTTATTCGTTTTGGAGAACGGTAAAAAATCGCCATTTGCAGATGACGCTTAATTAATTTTGGTAATATGTATTACTGGTATTGTGGTTATTGGTGCAGTTTTGATAAGAGTTCTGAAACGGCTTTCCCTTTGTTTCAGAAAATATTTTTTCTATTGGTAGAAAAGCTAGTGTATTAATATTTGAATGAAAAAGAATTTAAAGAGCATTTTTCCACCACTACTTATATTTTAAAAGGCAGATAGAGATCTAAACTCTTTATCTAGTTATTCTAAGAATTCGATTTTTTTTATAAAATTCGGCTTTAGTTTGCTGCTACTGAGAAATGGTGTTCGCACAAAATGTAAATGTATAAGGGTTATGTAATATGTACCAAAAATAAGTGTTATAAGATTTAAAGTAAGTATTACATTGATATATTTGGGGATAATTAAAACCGCGCCAATACTATGTTTACCTGGTTGCCAGTTTTAATACCGAAATTGTGGAAGTAAGTGTTTTGCGGCACCTTGAAAGCGATATGTACTGGATAAAATTACTTGATGGTGTTAAATTTTGACTATCATTGGTTGACAGCAAGCAATATCATCACGCCAAGAGATGCTAAATATAGTTAATCTCCATTCTTAACTGATAATCTACAAAAAACTAGTTTTGCTTAGTTTAATAACGTAAAGTCACCTGAAAGGGCAGCAAATAATATTAAATTAAATAGTTGAAATTATTTTAGCTTTAATTGAAGAACTTAGTGGAAAAACCAGGTAAGTGACATTTTCAGAGAGGCCGTATCCGAACTATTTTATTACCAATTTATTCGAAGACTGAACTAATAATTATCTGCCTTATTTTCTTTACCACTGCTTAATTTGAAATAAATATCATACAAGCATACTAAAAACTAATTTAGATTAGTAATATTAAGATTAAATAAACGCGGGAAAAACAATAATGTTACTTTAAACATACCCATATTGATGTAACCACTTTATGTTACTTCCTCGGATTTATTTGTTCCCCTAAAAATGTCACTTACCAGCTTCTTCCACTGAGCTCTTCAATTATGTCGGTATATGCCTTCAAATTTTGAGCATGATTTGTAGTGTTTTTCAGCATTGATTTAATGATCTCTTTTTTATTCACACTGCGCGAAGAACGGGTATTCATTTAGTATAATTACTAAAATTGTTCGCTTAAAATTAGCCTAAATCTCACTTTTTAAAGAAAGGTAGACTAAAAGTGAATAAAATGTAAAAGTTAAACTATATTTATATTAGATAAACCGTATTTGTTAAAATATATATACATATATATTTATAGTCATACTATAAATATATATACATATATATTTATAGTCATGCTATAAATATATATACATATATATTTATAGCATGTATATAGTCATACTATATGTATGTATACATGCATATTTATAGTAAATATTTATAGCTGCGGCTAATTACGGATTTGAATTTTCATACTCTGTGGATAAAAAATGTTTTCTGATAAATAATGCTTCATTTATTTATTTACAAGAATAAGGTTGGATGCTACTTCACAAAAAAATTTAACAATTGTGTAAGAAATCAGTTTTAATGAGTTTGGAATCACTAAGTGTAAAGCGTATGTGCAAATTTTATGCTGCTTATCTCTTATTAGAATTTTCAGAAAAATCTTAAAATTTGTTAAACAATTATTTTGATAAAAGCATATAGTTTCTCTATATCTACCTATAACTAATTATAAGTGTATATAATTATAAACAGAAAAAAGGTTTAATGATTTTTTTATCTTCAGAAAAGCACAAAGCCTTTTTTAAACAATGCACTATAAAAATCTAAATTCATTTCCAATGACAAGAAATAATTAATATTCAAATAACAGTTATGGAATCATGACACTATCATTATACGAAAAAGTAAAATGAGCAGATTTTAAAGTTTACAAAAACTGCAGAATGAAGTAAAAAGTTCTGAATAGTCGCTGAACTTTGATTTTTAATTATGATATGCTTGATACCTGCTCCTTTATATTTTTTATTTTAGTTAGGTTCTTATCTCGTATTTTTTTATCTTATAAGAATGACCTTCTACATAAGATTTTAATAGAGTTTACGAAGGAAATCTAATTTAACTTCTTCAGAACAGAAATGGAAAATAAAAACTTATGTGCGGTATTGAAAGAGACGGAAAAAATCTGCCTTGTAAGTTCATTAATTTTATTTTCGCTTTCATTTTTATAAGCTTTTTTATCCAATTATATGTTAGATTCTGATTAATTTATATTATTATTTTAATTAATGTTATTTATTTAAAATCTGCTAATGTATTGTACCAAAAGAATATTATAGGCTCGTTATTATTATTGCATTATTACATGATATTATTTTCACTTTTTACATGCTCAAAAATGTATACAGTTTTATTGAAACTTACACTGTTTAATTTTTAAAACTGGTTATTACTAAACAAATGCTTCATCAGCATTGGCACGACAGCCCTTTGTGAGCCTGGGCCTTCCTCAGAAGCTTTTCCCATTCTGTCCTTCTCCCAGCAATTGTTTTCCAGTTCTTTACTTTTAGGATGGCAAAATCCTCATCTACACAGTCCTTCCATCTCTTTTTGGGCCTTCCTCTTGGCCTTTTATTGGAGGGGGTTGCATTAGAGACTCTCAATGCTGTTCGTTCTGGGCTCATTCTCACAAACAAATGTTTAGTAATAATTTATTACTAAACAACTATTATTACTAAACAAATGTTTAGTAATATTTCTAACTTCTACCTATGTTTTGTCTATAACTGTCAAACAAATTAATACTAAATCGAGACTAAACACAATAGCATTTATTTAATTAGTTTTTGAAAAAATATTAAAACCAATCCAATTATTTTTTGTAAATATATAAAACACTTTTAATTGCTTATGATCACACGAAATACAGTAAAAATAAACAAAGTAAGATATTCTTAAAAATAACAGTAATCCTTTTATTTCAGAAAAATGTGTAATGCAAAATCCAAGCTGCAAAACGCTAAAAATATGAAATTTTTTTAAAATTGTTTACTTTAGTTTGTAGTTATAAAAAATTTAATTCTGTTTTTTTTTATAAGAATTTATCCATTTAGTTAAAAAACTGTTTTGTTATTAACCGAAGGACTTATCTAACAGAAAGTTTAGAAAAAAATTAGAAAATCCCTTAGTAAATATCTCTTTTAGACTTGAAATTTTAACTCATAAATAAATATTTTTAACAAGAAACATTAAAATACTGTTATTTTTTTGTATTTTTCTACCATTGTTTAAAAATAATTATTATTCAATAATAGGAGTACAGAAAGGTAAAACAACCACTATCGAATGGTAAGTATTTCACAGTTTCGTAACTTATTTTTTTAAAGCCCTCAATAAATGTATGTTTCGGCTCTGATGATGGTACTGTGGTACCAACTGCAATCATTCGTCATTCGAACTTGTTTATTTGTGCTACTTATGTTGTTTAGATGTTCAATTGTCATCATCATAAATTTATCTGCTTGGGCTTATTACCTTTTTTTATAGGCTTGATCATCCACCTGACAAGCTTGTTTAATTTATTTATATTTTATAATCGGCATTAAACTGGCAAACCATTTTTGAATTTGCTTCTGTTAATGTTCTTCGGTTACCAGATCTATAGCCTTGTAATTTTCAATCCTACCCAGAAAACAAGGGAACTCCTGGATCAAGCTATGGGACGAGCTATAGCTTCGTTACTACATGGCAAGTTTATTGGAATTTTTGTTGGAATCAACCACATTTGCCTTTAAAGGGGAGAAATGCTGCGATAATTTTTAATGGCTAGCCAAAAGGATAGGGAGTTCTCACTCGTGATCCGTCTACCACTCAGGATATTTTATGTCACCACTGTAGTAGATGCGAGCTGGGAGCAGAATTCATATCGACTTGTCATCTCAGGGATTAAAATTTCTGTCACCTCATTAGGAGACGAGAGCTCCATCTCTGAGCCACTACGGCGTAGGCAACTTAGTTTTTGATTTTATTTTATAAACGGCGTTGAGCAGCCGATGCAATTTTGAGTTTACGACTATTATTGTTCAACTTTGTAGTATTTGAGCCTAACCCAGACAACAGTCTTGGATCGATCATTGGATTATACTAGCCTTCTTCTGGACTTTTTGAGGGAGAGGAAAGCAGCGAAAACCTCCCACGCAAAGCCTGATGTCAAGGGTATTCCAACCCATGATTCGTCTACCACTGACTCTATTTTGCGCCAGTACTGTGGTAGGTGTGACCTGGGAGTGGATTTAATATTGACAAAAGACAAGCTATAGTTCTATTGCTAGTATTTAAACTTGGGAAGCAAGTGCTCTATCTCTTGAACCACCATGTCTCTCATGCTGAGTTTTTTTTTTTTTTTTTTTTTTTTTTTTTTTTTTTTTTTTTTTTTTTNGTTTGAAACACGCACTGTAACATTTCATAGGCTGGCTTGTTTGGGATTATTACATGATGGTCTGTTTATCAAGGTTGTTTTTTTGTGTTTATGACGTAATATATTTGTGCTGAATAGCTTGCCTATCAAATTTATTTGCTTGTTACTACATTGTTTATATGTTCGACCGCTTGTCTGTGGAACCTGTTTATTTGTGCTTAATACATTTTTATATGCTCTGCCACCTGTGAACTTGTTCATTCATTTTTATTACTTCTTGTGGGGTCCTGATTATCCACTGGTGGATTATCCATGGCGTCGATTATCCGCGAGTTCCACGAGGAGGTGGAAAATTGTATAGTACGTGATCGATTCTCGACCCAAGTTGTGTAAATGAATACTTTTTTTTTTTTTTATCTATGACCACTTTCATGATGTATGTATGTAGTAGGTACCATTCTTTTTCCTACCGTTTGTTATTTCAGTGATTTCGACGTAGAGCAAAGATTTCTTATTGATGTTTAATTGATAGATTTCATAAATTCTACTAAAAAGATTTCAAAATAATTGTTCAAGTTTCTGCCATATTTTTTGAGTTTCGTTGTATTATCCGTGATTTCTTTGTAATCCGCGGTGCCTTTTCCATCCAATTCAGCGGAGAATCGGGACTCGAATCGGGGTCAAATTCACCGACTCGCTTCTCAAACTTGGTTTTTCCTGATTATTACGTTATTTATTCGGTCAATCGTCTGGTGCTTGAACTTATTCATTTGCGCTTTTTCTGTTGTTTATATGATTGTTCGTTTGTTTCACAAACATTTTAACTATGCTTATTACGTTTTTTACGGATTATTTTACGCAAAATCAGGCACTTTTATACCAATAAATAGAGTGGAATACTTCATGTAAACTTTGGACAGAAAAAAATAAGCGTCATTACTTTTAATATTAGCTATTTTATATATATANAGCCTGGTTGGGAGGACGTTGGACTCGTGTTCGTGAGAACGGGAGCTCACGTCCCACCGACCGAAGCACTGGTACACGTTGAATCTGTAGGGGTCACAAAGTTCTTCAAGTTTCCATAACAAATTAATACTTCTCGAAGTACTGAAATGGAGACTGATTATTCTTTGGTTCAGATCAAAATTACGATCTGTGGATGAAGGAATGGATGTAGGAATGAATCCACTCTGTAAAACGGGCTGTGACGTTTGTGTGGCTGAAATCGTATTCTTGGCCATAGATGGCGCCACTGAAAAGCAGGAAAAGCACCCTCTGCCATAAATTTGTTTAGTTTCCCAAGTAGGCTTGCTGGTATTGGCGATTGGCAATAGAAACAAGAACAAAAAATAGTTATATTACCACAATACTTGCCTACAATATGCGGAGGCAGTTTAAAAGCTGGAGTATTTAATAATAGTTTCTTGTTTCTTACATCGTACCATAGTATTTATAATAATATTCATAGTACATTATTCTATTAAAGTATTTTGCGTTACATCTCTATTATTCTCAGAAGTTTTAGTTGAAATTCACTTTGTTGGAATTTGCGGTTCTGATATCCACTTCTGGAAAGACGGAGCCATTGGCAAAAATAAAATGACTTCTCCAATGATGTTGGGTCATGAGTTAAGCGGCGTTGTTATTGAAGTTGGTGCGGAAGTAACACGTCTGAAAAGAGGTAAGTTTATTCACTTTTCTTCAAATAAAAAACTGCATGCAAATACTATATATTAAAAGTTTTTTCCCTTCTACTTCAAACATTTAAAGAAATTTTTTTAATTTGTAAGTTGTTTAGAAATTGATAATAAAGAAAGCATACCCTTATTAGGTTAACTTTAGAAATTTGTCTAACATCGATGGTACACCTAAAGACGCCAATCGAACTAAAGAAAGAGTTATTCCGGAGAGGATGCATTTGTTTAAAATTAATCACTTTGATTGATTTTAAGCAAATTTATTATCTCCAATGATGCATATTTTAATTGAGCATTAATTGGTTTGAAAACGAATGCTAGGATTAGTATTCGCTTTCAAAACGAACTTAAAAACATCTATTTTATAAAAGGTGACAGAGTTTGTATAGAACCTGGTGTTCCTTGTCTCAAATGTGACTACTGTAAAGGAGGACGTTACAACCTTTGTCTGAGTGCTAAGTTTTGTGGAACGATAAAGACTGAAGGAATGCTTCGTCGATATTATTGTCACAATGCAGATTTTTGTTTCAAGTAAGTGATGTTTAATTTGATATTACTTCTATTTTCAAAAAATAATTTCCACTTTTTTTATTATTAACCCCTTAACGATCGGTTAATTTTCAAGAAAACTGTCATAAAAGGGCCTATTTTTTGGCTTTTGTATTTGTATTACGTATTTGATTAGTGCTGACATCTAGCATAAACTAAACTAACTATCTACAATTACCTTAAAAATATCCTGTTACTGCCATTTGGTGTGTAAAATGAGAAATAAAATGTTTTCGGGGCAAAAGAAATAAATTAGTTTCATTCTTATTGGCGCGTTACTACTGAACACTCCAGCCCGTCAATATCACGAGAGAGAGAAATAAAGGGCGAAACCTCAACCCGTCATTTTCACGGGAGCGAGAAGGAAGGGGTTAATAATACATGTAGAGGAGAATTCTGTAGCTGAGCTCGGTATTAAAGAGAAAAATTTATTTAATTTAACTAAAGCTGCTTTATTATTAAGAAAAGAAAAAGCAATAAAAATTGAAAAGAATAATAATAATAACAGGAAATAACATTTAAATATTTTTTCTAAAAATTTAAATATGCGTAATATTTTAAACGTTTGCTAAATTGTTTTAATATTATTACATATAAAAAAGTTTATAAGTAGATTTTAGTTCAGTTTTTACATTCAAAATTAATACTTTTTCCTACGGAGAAAAGAACGATTTTCGCAGCGATTGAAATCCACTAGTTTTTTAATAAATCAAATATAATACGGTATTTTGTTAAGTTGTAAAGGGATTAAAAGCTAAGTAAATCGTTAGACGGGGAAAATAGTTTTTTCGCTAAATACGAGTTTAAAATAAACATAATAAAAAATATTTAGGAGCTAATGGTTTGTGTTTAAAGTTAAACTAATTTGCACTAAAATACATAGTTTTTATTAATATTTATATTTTTGATCTTGATATCAAAAACAATATTGAGATAGTAGAAACAATATTGAAACCTTAAGATATTAGCAATTTACGATCAGAAACTAAGTTTTTCTAAATAATAAGTGAGCAAGAAAGCTGAGAGGCAGAAACATTATTTTAACTTTAAAATAATCTGTCTGTTTTTCTTCTTACTTAGACCAATCTTCTTGATATTGTTGTATTTTTCAATAACAACATGATGAATAAGTCAAGATTATATTTGAAGATAATATAAGTTAAGATAATAATCAAAGTAGAAATTTATTGCCAAAGAAACAGAAACTACACTGTAAAAACTATTTAATATTTGCCCAAATTCGGTGCTGTAAACTCCAAGAAATCTGTGAAGGAATACTTTATTTTAAGTTAATATCGAATCGAGTGTTCATTACCCATTTTAAAGTGCGTAGTTAAATTAAAACACAAATTTTTGAAATAACTTATACCAAGCTCATATGCATTTACTCCATTCATGAATTATTTTCGCAATTTTACCATGCGTTGATATACTGTCAGATGGAAAACTTAGATTCTAATTACAAACTAATTACTAATTAGATTCTAAAACTTAGATTCTAAACTACAATACTGCACGAGAAGGTGAACATTTCACAGAAACAGAAGTAAACGGTTATAAAAGGCTCGCGTGTTTTTAGTAATAAAAATAAATTATTTTGTGGTTTTATAGTAAAGATAAAAATGTTCTCATAAGAATATTTACACAAATCGATCAATTGTATAAAATAATTTTGTAATGTTTAATTTCTATTAACTTCAGTTTTGATATGTCTAGTTTGAATTCTTTTTAATTTTCTCTCTTTGTCGGATGTATGCTAGATTAACACTCTTCTTTTGCTTTAAGATAAGTGTTTAGATAGATATGCGTCATTATTTATTAATTCTTACTTTATATTGTATCGTAAAAATAAATTTACTGACTCTTATATGCATCATATCCTATTTTAATTTTAAGTTTTACTGTTACTGAATGCGAGAAATGGTGGCAACTACTTTTCCCCAATGTTCTTAGAGTAGTGTTGGTCTTATACTACACTAAGAAGCAAGAGTTATGTATGGTGTTTCACTACACTGTTTTGGTGCAAAGTTAGTTGTTCCCATTTTATGTGTTGAGATTCACTAAAACTTTTTGCAATATAGTTCATTAGAAATAAAAATTGTTCCATTTGTTGTGTTGAGATTCACTAAAACTTTTTGCAACATAGTTCATTAGAAATAAAAATGAATTATCTTCTTCTTCCGTTAATTCCCCATTTGCTGATTCTTTTTATCAAAAAAATTTAGGAGAAAAAGATTAAAATTTCAAATTTGTTGGTTGCTGGAACATTTTACGTTGAGAAACTTATTTAAATCCTATTTTTAAAATCCTATTTCTCTAATTTTTTTTCCTGATTTCTTTCGCACTTAGTTTTTCTACACTGAACTCTAGCTTGTTACATTATTTAGCACAAATAAGTAGTAGTTTTTGGTGTAAATTATTTAGTTAATTTTTGATTTCTTTCCTTCTGATACAAAAAGAATGACGGAAAGAGTAATATTTTTCGTGACGAATTTCAAGTATCAGCAATCGAATTATCGATAAAACAGTAATAAAGAAAATGAGTGTTGTAACGTACATTATTTTTAAACAAAAGTAAATAAGTTTAAAAACTGAATCATACAATAAATAAATATGAATAAATAAATACGAATAAATAAATAAATGTTTTTGACACAAGTTACATAGGTTATTTATCACTCAGAGACTAAACATACTTTTTTAATCATTTAGTAGTGTTAAATCTTAAAAAATATGAATATTTGTTTTTGAACAGATACAGTTATTTATCTATGAAGCGATTTGGAGTAAAAATTTTAAAAACTCAAAAAATTGAATTAAATGATTTAACGAGGGATACATTAAATTAGATAAATGGAGAGGTCTAATTTTAAAATGAGAATTGTTTTCCTTTATGACGAACAATAATTTACTACACTGTAAACATTTAGAATATCTCCACATGGTGACCACTACTTTAAATCAAAGTGGTGAAGTGAAACATCAAATATAACTCTCGTTTCTTGATATTTCATAGCACAAAGAGCCTAGGATTGTTCCTAATGTAATGAAAAACCATGAATATTTTTTTATGTTACTTGGCATAAAATAGCTGCCACTATTTTTAATATTCAATAGCATTAAAATTCATAATAACAGTAAGATATGAGGCCCATAAGAGTCAGTAAAGTTATTTTTATGGTACAATTTGAAGCAAGAATCATTAATATAGAATGCACTAATTTTATTTATATAATTAGCTTCTTAATAAAACATGCACAAAGAGAATACTAAGATGAATTCGAACTAGATTTAACAAAATATTGTAAAATTATGAAATACAATTTTCAGATATTTAAAAATAAAAAGATTATTATCCTTACTACACAACCAAAAACATGCACATATTTTGAAATAGTTAAGCTTTGTTTCTGTAGGTGATTAGTAGCCTAAAAGAGAATATTAAATTCTCGCCATCGATAAACAATCTACTGGCAATATACAAAGTATGTCAAACTTGGTTTTGGATGTTAAAATAATTCAAAAATGGTGTGAATCAGCTAAACTTGGTTTAAAATTTCTCCATTACTGGAATATAGATTTGACTGATCACTTTAAACGTTTAATTAGGCGTTAATTTGAAATGAAGTGTTTCTTAACACAATAATTTGAGTTGTTCAACTCTAAATACGAAGAGATGCTAAACCACATTTTTTTTTACAGTCTAGGTGTATTATTTTGATATTTGTTATTTTTAGGCAACAATGTTTTTCTTTTTCCATATGTCAGATTACCAGATAATGTTACTTTAGAAGAAGGGGCTTTGGTAAAGCCATTATCTGTTGCCATTCATACCTGTCACCGAACTCGAGTTAGAGCAGGAAAATCTGTACTCATATGTGGGGCAGGTGAGTATAAATTCCGCAGGTAACAAAATGTGTTTACTTTTTCAAACGAGGCATTATTTTTCCGCAAATTGAATTTTTTCATATTCTGTCTCATTAGGTAATTAAATTAGCATTATTTGCCTTATTTTTTCCAATATCAGACTGAGTGAAAAAAAAGTTGCAATGTCTTTAACCCCTTCCTTCTCGTTCCCGTGAAAATGACGGGGTGAGGTTTCGCCCTCTATTTCATTTTTCGCTCCCGTGATATTTCCGGGATGTAGTGTTCAGTAGTAACGCTCCAATGAGAATAAAACCAATGCTTTTTTTTGCCCGGAAAAAATTTTATTTCTCATTTTACACACCAGATGGCAATACCATGATATTTTTAAGGTAATTGTAGATAGTTTATTTCAAACTAGATGTCAGCACTAATCAGGGATACAGGGATGAAAAAATAGGCACTTTTATGACCGTTTTCCTGGAAATTAACCGATCGTTAAGGGGTTAATAAAAATACCTCCAATTTAATTATTCCGATTAATGGTTTACTGCATAGATTTTATGATGATCTTGACAACTTAAAAATGCGTACCGTCAATCTGAGTAGCTTTGCCTTTAGGGTGAGTTTGTCCAAAATCCAGGGTTACTTTGTCTTTTGCTTTACCGAAGAAATATTTGTTCCCAAGCAGCAGTCATTCAATGACCATTAAATGCTCTAGAAATCATCAGGATTGTTAGTTCTAGTGTGTAAGTTGAAGCTTTTTTAATGTCATCATATCCTGTCTGTGTGAAACTAAAAGTGACTGCGAACAAGCAATTTTAGTACTGTAGCAACTTTGACCCCACGAGCCCATAAGGATTGCTATTAAGTTTTTCATAATTTTCCTATTTTTGTTGGATGTAATAAATACAGAAGTGGAATGTTATTACTTTAATTTTCATCTTACCACTCTGTTAGGTATGTTACTCCTTGACACATAAAAAAATTGAGATTATGTTTCCCACCACTCACTAACTGTCACGTTGATCAGCCTGCGTAGGGACTGAGGGTGCACGGTATCGGTCCTCAAAGTGTTCGAATTTATGCGCAGGTCGTTGTACTACTAAATCAAAGAAGTCTTCCCCCCTGCATGCAATTGTAATGGCATGTCATCTGATCATCTTTAGAGATGTTTCCCAGACAGTCGTCTATAGCCCATTGAGCTGTTTGAATAACGTACTACGTGAATAACGTACCTACAAACCTCGCTAACTGTCTGAAAGTGCCAAAATGACTTGTTTGTAATAATTACTTTAGCAGCGATCAGGCATTTCTACTCACGACTCTATCAGTTCTACTAAGAAAATTAAAACGGGAAAGGGAAAAAAAATTGAAATTGATAAAAGATTTCTGAATTTCCAAGAAGAAGACACTTTCTAATTATGTAATTTCCCGAAAAAATGTTCGAAGCATTTCATAGCAAACTTTTTAATTACTTGTGACCATGACAACTTGGAACTCACCTATCTGAGAACTAAAGACGAAGAGAAAACGTGTCCCTAATAAAAATTTGAGTAATAAAAAAGTCATTAGAAATAAAAACCAAATATTCAACAACTGTTCTCAATTTTTTTTCCATCTTTCTTCTATAAAAGGTACCATTTCCCAGAAGTTAACGTAAGAAGCAGTTTTTAACAGAAAACCTCTGTGGGGTGGGATAATTACTCCATTGAGTTTGTTATATTTTTTATGTTTTACTGAAACTAAGCTTAACTAACAACTTAAAATAAGAGTTCCTACTTTTTTGTTGTTGTTCGTATTAAATATTTAATGATACTTATTTAAAAGTACTCTACGTCTAGAAACGGAATCAAAAAGTTTAAATCCTTCTAGAAAGAAACTTTTATAAATTTGTTTTAAAAAAAGACAGCTTTTTTCATCATAAAAAAAATCCCGAACAATAACAATACGGTATCAGTCTTAATTTCTGTGTATTTGTAAATTAAAATTTCCCGTTTCTAATGCTTTAATAGCATTGTTATTTTATTGCTTTAACTGCAATGATTTATTGCTTTAATTGCAATGATTTATTGCTTTAATTGCATTGTTGTTTAACTGCACTCCCTGAATTTGTTGAGGAACAACCGAAACAACTGTGTGAAGCAGCACTATATTTCAAATTCACTTCAAATCAAGCTTCCATACATAGTTTAAAGTACGCAGTTAAATGCAAATAATAGAAAAACATTTTCACCAAATTTACATGAATTTTTGCAATTTGAGATTTGTTTTTGATTCCGAAAACACCAATTTTAGCGTACTTGGACATCGTTATTAAATTGTTTACAATCGAGTATGAATTCAAGTGTGATTTTGTTTTGTTGCTTGCTTCTATGCAACTACGGACGCGAAAGTTACAGTTAGAAAATTAATTTAATTTTTAATTGATCAATGAGAGCTACATTTAATATTAGATAAATTTATAAATATTTTTTAACTGAATAAAATAATTTATGAAAGTTATTTACTATATCGGTTTTGTTTTTGAAAAAGCTGAGTTCAAATTCGTTTTGATGTTCTTTTCATGCTATGCATATGCTTGGTAAACAAATTAAATTTATTTTTAGAATTAGTGTGGGTGTGAACCCTTCACTAAATCTTTTTACTTATAACTGTATCACAAAGATAACTTAACTGAAAATTTTGTGTATGATATCTCATTGTTATAAATTTTAGTGTTATTGATGTTAAAAATTAGAGCAATTACTTTACTCCAGAAGTAGTAAAAAGGAACATTCTAAAAGGAACATTGTTATTTTTTGAAGTTTATTGTTATAATTTAAAATTTTAAACCCATATTATTTTAGGTCCAATTGGCTTGCTTCACTTGTTAACATGCAAGGCAATAGGTGTCACTAAAATATGCATCACAGGTAAGAAATATCAATGAATACATTCTAAATGCATAGAGGGTGTTCCGTAAAGACGGCCCCTAACACGTATATTTAGAATCCTCATCAGAAACGAAAACAAGAAATTCTTCACAATATGGGCTGTAATCTGATATTTAGATAAAGAAATACTAACTTTTTTTAAAATTTTATGAAATACGGCACATGAAGTTGAATGTAATAAACAACAAGACTGGTCTGCTTGCGAGACAAAGGAATTAGAAACCATTATTAAAAGCACCTCCTCTCCCTCCAATTCAAACTGTTTTGCTGTTTATTTCGTCGATCTTTCTCTACTGTGATTGGTTAAATATTGATAAAAATTTTTTTGTCGATTAAGTATTAATTTGCGACTCGAAAAGTGTAGTAAATGTTTCATTTTTATATTTGTTGTGGATTCTAAGTGTATAAATTAAAGGTAGTCTTCATGGAACATACTGTTTGTTCTAAAATAGGAGATAGAAGTATATGAAAAAAGATATTACAAGATCTAATAGGAAACGATAAAGCTCTCGTCTTCCAATGAGGTGACCGAAGTTCAAACCCTAGCGATAGCTGATCGATACGAATTTTTCTCCCGGCTCGTACTGACCACAGTGTTGACGTAAAATATCCTTAGTAGGCGGAGTGACACCGGGTGGCTGGGTGGTAGCGAGACGCGCTCTCGTACAACAGGAGCTGGATTCAATCCTAGAGACCGGCAAGGCTGACTCAGCCTTTCATCCCTTCAGTGAATCCAGAGACTAATATAGGGGCCTTTATATCTATGAGTGAATCGTTAAATAACTACCAAGCCAGCTTGGAGACTAAACACTGGGGGTTCAGTGTCCGGTTGACCACCCAACTGGAACATCTGCTCCTGCACCTCAGAACCCTAGGTCAAGAAAACTGAGAAAGGTATTCCAGGCTTATTCCCTCTATGGGCTGTGGTGCCCCTGAGTTGAGTGTTTTTAGTTAGTAGACTGATAATGGGCTAGAACCCTTTTGCCACATGGCAGATTTTCATGTTTTTTTTTCTTGTTATAACTTAGGTGTCGGTTAGTTCTATCAAGAATCCTTCACTAAGGATTGTTTGTCTAAATACTTGATCCGACTGTCTCCTTGTCTTCTCGATTGGGCTCATAATTATAAAGCTACGAAGTTGAACAATGATAGTTTTTACCTAAAAATGATTAGCCTCTTCAACTCCAATTATGATGTAAATTAAAAATGTATGTTTTTGAATTGAAAATAACAATAATATCATATTAAAAAAAATGATACTTAAAGTTTTATCAAAACAAAAAGTATTATGAATGTAAAAAACTACAAATTTTCAAAAAACAAATTTTTTACTAGTTGTAAAAAAGATGATTTCAAAAATAGAAATATTTGAACTTAAATTGCAAATTTGAAACAGCATTTACAGTATTGTAAATTGTTGGGTCATTTTTAGAGTTATTTTCCGGAATCATTTGACTAAATATGCTAAACATCACTGAAATTCGAAATGAAAAGATTATGAAACTAATCTTCCTTATTTGCATTAAATTCATTTTTAAATCAATTAATATTTCCCGTAAATCGATGAAGAGTGATTGATAGAAGGGAATAAAAGAACGAAATTTATAATAAAAAATATTATTATAAATTAAGTACATAGCAAAAACGTTTGAAAAAGGAAAGTGATAGAATTTGCATTAAATTCAAGGCATCGACAGCCGAAAAAGCTTTTGAAGCTCGAGCCATGTGAAAGCATTTTTAAAGTTAGATAAGCGGTTAAAAGACATGATGCCCTTCATGGATATCACGCAAGCATTATTTGTCCCCACATTTCCTCCCAAGTAATTAATTTCTAGAAATAAAAAATCGAAATCATTCCCCATCCATTATCAAGGCCAGATCTTGATTCATTCTATTTCTGGATATTTCTAGAACTTAAAAANCTTGGGGGGGGGGGGGCGACATTTCCTGCGACAGCACTTTTGTCTCCAAGCAGTCGAAGCGGAATCAAAAGTTTCCTTCTAATGCTTTGATGTTCGTTTTTCTTCTTATTTATTCTTGACTATGAGGGGACAAGCGTATCGCGTGCGAAAGGTGTTTACTTGTATAAATACATAGCCAACCTGGACAATAATCACGAAACTTGCTGCAAAATAATTTTTTCCTCATTAAATTTTCATCAGTTTTCGAATGTCGTATGGATTGATGACTTAAAGAGAAAAAAAATATCCTTAGGTTTGACACTAATACGATTAATATTGCTGAATTGTATACATAAAATATCAGTCTTGAAATTTTGAATTGAACAAAATCATTGACTTCGAGTAGAAGGGATTTACCTTTCTAGGGGCACCTTGGATTTTTTTTTTAACTTGTAAAAAAGTATTACAGTGCTTTAATATGCAGAATCATTCAATAAATGTATATTATTTTAAAATTTCTTAAAAAAAGTACGAACTTGTTTTTAGGAGTTGATTTACTTTAGTGATTAATTACCTAATTAACTTGTTTTGATCACACATGTGAGATGGCAAAAAATGTCTACTCTCAAAAAGATGGCAAAAGTCTTGATCCTCGAAATATAGTGAGGGGGCGTCTGCAGTTTGGAAATATATGATTCCAATAGTTTGGCCAGGAGAGCAGTTGAAAGTGCAAACTACATAATTCATTTACACTTATTTTTTGAGTATTTTGCCATATATTCGGTACTATTGATGTCCATGCAAAACTTTTTTAACATATAAACATGATTATACAATTTAATTAAGCTCATCCAAATCTGAATGGAATTATTTGGATAATCATTTAAAAATAAAATAATCCAAATAATAAGTCCAAATAATTCATCCAAAATAATAAATCCAAATAATTTGTAGTTTTTTTTATCTTTCAGATATTTTAATATGCTAAAAAAGGAATTGCAAAGTGACATGAATTTCTGTACTATTTTTAGCTACTTAATTTTAAATGACAACATTTGTAATTTGAAGGGAATGAGTTAAAAAAAAATAAAAATACGACTTCGTTGAGATGGCGAGTTGAGCAAAGAATACAATTAACGTTATAAGGTTTCACACTTTCCACTGCTCTACTGCCTTTAGTATCTTGACCCTATTTTGCGGATCAAGAATCTAAACCCGTTAAAAGAAAGGTATGTTTAATTAAATAAAGCACATTTTTGTACCTGATATCAGAAATTAAAATATTTCTCAAGACTAATTATTTGGCATATTTAACGTTAAACCCTCTAACAATTAAGATTGAATCTTTTTGCGGGCGCTTCTGATCTCTACATCAAAAGTAATTCAGGACATTTGCTTCTTTCGTGAATTAATTAGAAAGTTAAATTCACATCGTATACAATGGATATGATTATTTAAATACTCTTCTACGCAGCTCCCCTCTTACATGATCAAAACGAAACTTTGTTTTTTATAATAATTTTAGGCTCTCAATCCACGGTTTAATGACTAAAAAACCATCAATCATTTCTTCGTTGCTAATTAATTACAAGGCAGTAAAAAGTTTTTAAGCCATAAATGTTGATAATTTATTAAAATAATTGATCTCTAACAGACTTTCAAATTACTTAACTAGCATTTACGCACAGACCGGCTAATTATTAGATTTTTAATTAAATAGGTTTCAAAAATATAAATTAATTTTCACACCTCAATGAAGAATAAATTATGCAAGCTTAGCTCTTTTTTCATTTAAAACTCTACAGCCCGTAATGAGATTGACTTGCTGAACGATTTTGTTATAAACCTTTCTGTTGTTGTCCTTGAATTTCTGGTGTATAATTTTCATTATGTTTAGGTCTTTTGTCACATCATTTAGCTATCTCTATTTGAGTCTCGATTTCATTCGTATTCAATAATTTTAAGCATGTTTTTTTCGTTTATTTTTTCTACATTGCCCAACCCTACCAAATGCCTTATTCCATAAATCGAAGGAGGTTTCTTTCTTCGTTAAATTATGCAGTCAAGTTCACTATTGTGTCGAATGAATTATGGGAATTATTTACTTTAATTGATTCAAAAAGTCTCATTAAAATTAAGATTACCTCACGTCATGTGAAACATACTTTATTAAAAACGCATTGAAAAACATTTTTTTTCATAAAAATAGTTCATATAATATAAATCAGCGGTTTCCAACTGGCGGCCCGCGAAGCCTTTTTTTGTGACCCGCGAACTAAAATATAATAGTTGTCATTTTTTGGGAAGGAAATTTTCGTAAAAAATCTATATGGGTTTAAAATACTTTTCTCGTTAATAAAAACCTAATTTCTTCGTTTCTGTGAAATTTATCATACCAACGGTGCAAAAAAAATTATTTCTCAGGTTTTGCATCCAAGAAAATATTTATTCAAATTCAAAAATAATCTTGTATGTTTTCTCTTTTTCATTTCATTTCATTATTTTATGAATATAATTTAGCATGTGTGTATCAGAAATTCTCCGATTTAACTTTTTGAAACCTCTCATTTTGGACGATATTTACACATACATTTGTAAATTTTAGATTTAAAATGTAAATATCTTTTCTCCGGTGGTTGCAGCAGACAAACCTCAATTTCGTCAATGAGCATTATGTGTGCTACTATGTAAGTGTTAATAGCAGCCTTTTTAAAGTTTTATATCTTAACAATTAGGTATCTGTTGCACATTAATTGTTTAATACATGCGTGCACATTAAAGTTATTGAAGCCCGAATTTTTTAATATGCAATTAAATATTTTTGAAAATCTACTTCTTATTTTAATTTGTAATTCAATACTTTTGTTTTGTACAACTTGGTAAGAATCTGACAGTAATATTTAATGTTCCTTCAAGCTTAATAGAGTCCTACATAAAATGTTGATAAAGTTGCGGCCCGCCATTTGATTTGTGTTTTAAATTGTGGCCCCCGGCCTCATGTAAGTTGAAAACCCCTGATATAAATAATAGTAATCATTTCAGTAAATAACAGAATCAATGCTTTTTTTTTTCATGCAGATATATGCGAAAAACGCCTTGCAGCAGCTAAAAACTTAGGAGTAAATGGCCAAATCTGTGTGAATAATAAAGACTTGGAAAGTATTATTAAAGAAGTAGATTCGGTGTTAGGTGGAATGCCCGATATTACTATGGAATGTAGTGGCGCAGAATCTGGTATAAAGTTGAGCATCAAGGTGAATTTTTTCATTTATTCATTCCATTTCAGTTCACAATAAGCTAGTTTTCATGAGAATTCTGTGGGTCATATGAGTAGGGGAGAGTGGGGTCAATTGTAACAGGGTACGATTGTAACAGAGCAAAAATTTCGAGTGTCCGGTTCTAGATTTGGCTCCTAGGTGGCGCACAAGGTGTATTTAATAAATCTACATGTACACCCCTGCTGGCAACCATTTTTCTGTACTTTCGAAAGAGTTACATCACAAAAGATATTTTCACGCTACGTAAGTACTTTTTTTGGTATTAGAATATTATATTGCAACAAAGTAATTTTGTTTAAACAAATAAAAATTATTAACCGAATATTTAAGTGGACACCTTAATTGACATTTCAAAAAAAATATTAGTTTTTTTAATTAACTAGCATTGTTTNTATTGTAACAAAGTAATTTTGTTTAAACAAATAAAAATTATTAACCGAATATGTAAATGGACACCTTAATTAACATTTCAAAAAGAATAAGAATTTTTATAATTAACAAGCATTGTTTTTAACAAATGAAGCCGAAATGGCGTCTTGGGGACGATTGTAACAATAAGTAAAGGGACGATTGTAACAGCTGAAAATAAATAATCTTATGTTTACAAACCATTACTTAATCTTTAAGAACCACCAATAGTTTCCTATATCATTTATATTAAGTTGTATGTGCATTATTTTATTTGTCCCCTTTCACAGCATAAATTAAAATTTTTAGCCCCTTAAGGTAAAAAGTTTAGCCCCTTATGTCTCTGCTCATTATTATTTTTACTCCTAAAATATCACTACTATTTTGATCAATAAAAAAATATATTGAAGCAAAATTTATAT
>NC_092210.1:78533432-78570162 GCF_043381705.1 Parasteatoda tepidariorum
TAAATAACAAACCAAACGATGTTAACAAAATGACGTAGAAAGCGCAACTAGATCAAAATTATACAAGCACAACTAGATCAAATTATAATACCTGAGTGCTTGACGTAACAGATATAGAAATAGAATTTGATACTATAAAAAATTATATAGAAATAGAAATTGATACCATAAAAAATTTATTCGTTTTCGTGTTCTTTTCATGTATTTAGCATTTTAGTTTTTTTTTCTTAAGCGTTGTAGCTATATAATTTCAAACATCCTCAAGAGCTATAACACATCTGCAGCAGAACTGGATATGAAGACAAAATTGTAAGCTAGGAACACTTTAATTGTCCACTAATCTTCAGATTTCCTGCTATGTTTTAAAAAACTTTATTTGTGAAAACCTTCAGCGGGGCGGACAGCTGGCCGCCTTAGGTGGCTAGTTATAAATAACAGCATACTGGAATGTACCAGGCACAAATTAAAAATTAAAAAAAAAAAAAACTGTTGAGTAACTTTTAATCTATATTTAATAATTAGCTTTTGTTTTACATTTAATTTTCATTTACATCAATTTAATTTTACATTCAATTCTTTTACATTCCTACATTTAATAAATCGCTTTTCCGTGCTAAAACTTTAAAGTCTTCATCAATTAGTGCAAGCAAAAATTTAGGAAAATAGACAGAAAAAGGTACTTCGTGAGAAAAAAAAGATACTTTCTGCAAAGGATTTGAGTTTCTGTTATTTGAAATTAAGTAGGAGAGCAAAGATCGGAATTAGTTCGAAACCTGTAAGATATTGTCCGAATAGTTTTGTCAGGAAAGTATTTGAATGCTTATTTTACTTTTTGAGTCTTTCGTCATATTTCTGTAATTTTTTTAAGCAAATAGATTTTTTTCTGCACTGAATTCTAATAAATGGATCAATGAAATCAAGCATCATTGTCAGCGGTCAGCACGCGGGAGTGTGACCTCTTTGATTAGCCTGCGATGAAACGAAAGGTGTTCGGTATCTGTCTTCGTTACACTTTTCTATTGCAAAGTACTCTACTTCAAGCGCAATTACCCTTTATTACAGGATCAAAATTTCGATGGTGTTTTTTCTGACGAGCCTTTTCCCAGGTGGTCACAAATAGTCCATTGTACAGCTACAGTGTGGCGTAAATAAATTACTACTATTTCTACCACTAAAATCGCTTTTTTAAAAAATTATATTTTAACTGCAAAATTTTTTGTGCAATTAAAAAAAAATTAATTGTAAATAATATTAACAAAGAATTATGTAGTGCAGTTTATAATTACTCAAAAACAAATACTTTTTTTTACAACTTTTTTTAACCCTTTGCTTACGGTGCATCATCTGTACCATCACATGTGGTCCATATGTTGTACCAGCCGTAAGCAAATGGTTAAGAGCAAATTTTTTGCTTGTTTGCAATTAAATTAGTAAAAAAGTTTCTATTGCTTAGGTTACCAAATCTGGAGGAGTAGTGGCCTTGGTTGGACTTGGTGCATCAGAAATGAATCTACCTATTATTGAAGTCGTAACAAAAGAATTAGATATCCAAGGGATATTTCGATACGCTAACTGTTACCCAACCGCGCTAGAGATGTTAGCAAGTGGAATAGTAGACCTGAAAAGCCTGATAACTCACCACTTCAGATTGGAAGATACGGCAAAAGGATTCCAGGTTGCTCAGTCTGGAATTGATGGTGCTATCAAAGTATTAATTCAATGTAAACAACCTTAAATATTTGGAGTGTATCGTTTACAAGCTAAAAAGAGTGGAATTATTTGGCATAGTTTTTGTTTAGTTTTTGTTATTTTTATTTTACTTCTAACAAATATTTTGATTAGCTGAATTCTTTTACAACAATGACAAAAAAGAAGAAGAATCAAAAGAACCAGAATATGGTAAAATTTTCGACGTTTCTGGCTCTATTGGAACGCCAAAAATCTCGATAATTGTTACCAAAGCACTTTGATAATGATTTTGGTATAATTAACATTTAAATATGATTTTATAATATGTAATAAAATTTAGAAAGTGTGGTAAAATTTAGTAGTTTTATCATGATACCTTGGAGCATAGTTATTAAATTTACTTTTCAGTTCTCTATTTTTTACTGATGGACTGGTAATAAGAACCATAATCTTGAAAACCGGAATTTTCGGTTAATCATTACCATATGAAGGGATACATCACACAATGAACGGTTTAAATACCGTATATTTTAGTTATTTTTACCAGAATTGGGTTTTTTTTACTAGAAATGTCATTAACAAACAGTTCGGTAATTTTAGCAGAATTTTTTTCTCCGTCGACAAAAGTACGATAAAAAACAATTTTTTTTTGATGGATTTGAAAAATGTATTTACAATATAGTTCAACTTCTAACTTACTAATTTAATTAATAAGTTGCTATACCATATTGATATCTTGTTATCACTAATTAATTTCTTTGTCAAAAAACATTTGGCGATTATTTCAAATAATCAATGCTTCAACAAGAATTTAAGACTACCATGTCCTAGATGAAGTTGCAATGGTAATCGAGGAATTCATTTAAGATATTAATTTCTCTGACGAAAAAACATTCATCCAGTATTACAAAAAACCGAAATTTCAACACAAATTTAAAGCAATCACATTCTAGATAAAGCTGCAATGGTAACCGAGCGACTAATTTAGGATATCAATTTATTTGTCCAAAACCATTTAGACAGTATTTTAAAAACAAAAATTTCTATACGAAATTTAAAACAATCATATCCTAGATGACATTGCAATGATAATTGAGTGATTTGGTTGACGTTTTAGCTCAATAATATTAGGAACTAAATGTTAAAAATTCAAGTCATGCAAATATAATATTTGCGAGTAGTTTTAGAATCTTTCAATTGATTGCTCCATAATTTAGATGTCTTATTTTCAGATGATCTGCTTATTGTCAAAAGAAAAATAAAAAAAATGGGCGAAACCACTATTTTTCTTAAAATTCATTCGATATATTTTATTTTTTTATTTTTTCCTTCTGTCATATGCCTGTTTAGGCAGAGAGGGTGCCATTGTTCTTGTTTTTCAGTGGCGCCATCTATGGCCAAGAATTCGACTTCTGCCACATTATTCACACAACCACAAACCCGTTTATAGGGTGGGTCCCATTCACACACACAAAGGGGAAAGGACATAGAACACACAGAGCGAAAGAAATATCCATGCCTTGTCCGGTATTCGAACCCAGCACCTTTCTGATGCAAGGACAGTTCCCTGCCCCCTACACAGGCCGGTCGGTGTTCGGTCTATTCTTTCTTTGATAATGCTTTCAAGAAAAAAAAACAACTCATGCATTAAAATGAATAGTATTAATTTTAAAATTACTTTAAGATAGAATTTTCTTAATGTGCCATATAAGTACACTGTAAAATTTTAAACTATACGTTTAGGTATAAGTTACGAAATATAGCATTCAAACTGTTAAATTAATATTAAAGCAAAATTGTGAGTACTTTGCCAAGTATATCGATCCTGAGAAACTTTAACTTTCGACAGATTAATCCAACTAGTAACTTGGCAAAGTTATTTTCAAATTCAGTAAATTATATCAAGTGAAATCTGGACTCTAATTGTATTGTATATTCGACCATTCATTAAATTTTATTGCAAAAGTGGCATTATCGTGTTAAAACTTTTACATTAACCATTAAAATCACGTCTTGGATAGCAATAAACATTACAAGAACTTCAATGCAACGAGAAGATTTTTTTTTAGCTCTTAATCGTGAAATGCAACGCTTGAAATTTTATGTGTTTCTCTTTATAGATTAACAGAAGTACTTTCAACAAAAGTCTTCGCCATCAATTTAGAGATGTAAAATGATATTTAGACGAGGGAAAATAATTCAGTTACATTTTCTAAAATACTAATATTATTCAGTTTCAGGAAGAATAATTATTGCTAGAGCAGTATTCACTATGTAAAAGAGATACAGTTATTGTTTAAATTTCCTAATATATTTTATTGCAAAGAGATGTTTTAGAATTTGTATAAAGACTTATTACTGCAATATATTTTAATTTAGACGTTCCGTTTCCTGTTCATATTGCTTCTAAACCTCCTGATGATTTTCTCAATCATTTTCATTTCTTGATGATGATAAGCATGTAGTAACAAGCTTATCATCAAGAGATAAAATTATAAATTATAAATTATTCTGTTATAATTTTATTTACTTAAAAATTTTCAAACATTCAATTATACAAAAAATTATTCAATTCAAATATTCCATAATGTTTTATTGTATTAACATACATTTTTTTAATATAGAGTCAGAGTTCAATTGAGTCCATTCTTTATTCAATAGAGTCGATTCTATTGGAATAAAGTTTAAGCCTAATCTTTAACTCGGTTATTGTAACTTTTTAAAAGTTAACTTTCATCCCTTATTTTTTATTAATTATTTTAATTCTGAACACGAATTAGCTATTATTTGAACAGTTTTAAGCAAAAATTATTAGAAAAATAAGCATATTATACAAAAAAGTAACTTTACAATTTATTATTTGTGAAATTGTAACTAAATATTTCATTATAGAAATGCTGCTTAATTAGAAAATGTAGCGCGATTCCTTTCAAATACAATGTAGAAAAATTGTTTCTTTTGTTTTAAGTATTTATCTTTAAAAACAAAACCAAAAACCTAACAGTGTAACATCAAAAAAGTTTAATAAAAATATTACTGGCAAATCCAGTTTGTCATTTTATAAACAACCAAAAATACTTGCATTTTTTTATTACCCATCATATCAAGAGAATTTTTTATGTAATGAGCAGTAACGAAGTTACAAAATGGTAAGCCGGTAATTATGCTTTCAGAATTAAAAATCTAATTTTTAACTTAAATAATTTGATGTCATTACTTAATAGCAAGTAACTTTGAAAAGATTAAACAATTATAATTTATGAGTGAAAAAGAAAATTTTGTGTTTAATTCGCGGATAAAAAAGAAATTTCCCTTCCAGTAATAAAACTCTCACTTTTGACGATTCAGCAATCCTTGAGCTGTATTTCGTTAATTTTGTGAATTATTTCGGCAAAATTACGTGATTTTTGACAAAAATGTTTTCTCAACTCAGAGCCTCATCTATAGTGCATTGTAGGAAATTGTAACCTAAAATTACGAAAATAGGATGAAGATTTGGCAATCGAAAGTAAAGTAACAAAAATTACCGGGGGTCTTGGATGGTGGTCAAGGATTTAATCTCGAACTAGGAAGATCCCGGGTTCGAATCCTGCTTCAGGCATGTGCATAATTTTTCTCTCTGTTCTATCTGTCTTTCCTATGTTGTTAAGGCGACATTGATCCAGCAATATGGTGCCAACGATAAAATGATTATTTGAGAGGTTAGATATATTAGGTACTACTAGTTTCTTTTTAGGAAGAAAATAGAATAGTGAAATTCGTTTCGTCTTAAAAGTGACGTTAGTTATTTTGTCACGTGGACGAAAAACTCGTTCAGAGGGGAATGGTTTCGACAAAAATGAAGAATTCGTAAAATTTGAGTATGCATTTTTCCAGAGTTTTTCCTCTCATTTTTACCAATATAATTAAACAAGAAGATAATTTAGTAATTGAATGTTCAGAATATTTGCTCAGACTTGGATATAGTTACATTCTAAGGCTGTTGCACTGCTGTTTTCGTGAGCCCATAAAGAGGGCATTTCGTGGCACACATTAAAGAGGGGGAGAGGGGGGGGGAGAATACCTGGAAGTAACCGATTTTACCCCAAAAGCAGAATTTTTCTAAACAAAACAGGGCAGTGCTACTATTGGACTAAATACTTCTTTTTTAGGGTATGAATCTTTAGTAAACATATAATAAGAATTAATAAGACTAATTTTAATTTCTATAATGTAATAAGGCTAGTTTAAAAACGTAAGAACATTGGAGAGTTGACATATCAAATCAAACTTATCTACATAGAGATTATGAATTTAATAGCAACAACACTCCAATATGGTAGGCTCATCTTTTTGACTTGTAAGGAATAATTCAGTTGATCGTTAAAAAACAAAACTGATTTTGAGGCAATCGACGTTGGTTGGTTGGTTCTAATGCCATTTGCTGCACGGGCAAGCCTGCTTGACGAAACCTAGCAAATTTAAGGCAGAGTGTGCGATTCTTGTTTCTAGTGGTGCCATCTATGGCCAAGAATTCGACTTCCGACACACCATGCGTCACACCCGTTTATAAGGCGAACCCATTCATACATCCATTCATTCATCCACAGATCCTAATTTTGACCTTAATCAGAGAACGATCGATCTCCTATCCAGTACCCCTACAGGTATTGATTTGTTATGATGCAATCGATGATGTACCCGGTCTTATCTAATACTCTCCTACTCATTTTTGAGCAAAATCCATAGACTCTAAAATGACGCATCATAAAAAAATGAAGTATCATCATCTAATTTAACTTCATTTGTTACGATCCAAAATTCGAAAGGAAAATCTAATTAGATAAAAGTTTACTTCATGTATCTTCATTCCAAATTTATTTCGCTAATAAGGAACGTCTTTAGATCTGTAATTAAAATTTCTCTACCTTGCCGCCATGTTTATTTGCAAATGAAGACGGATATTCAGAACTGTTTCAATTATGAGCATGTCACTATACTCAATGAGTGCATGGGGTATTCAAATTCGACTATATTTGTTTCGGAGAAATTTAGATACATTTTGCTCATTCTGCTCAATTTTGAGAAACACTTTTTAACAGTGTAACTGCCGTTGGCAAAACTAAAGATTCAAACTAAACATCTTTCTTGCTTCAAAAATTGAATTAATTTGATTATGGTTAGCATAAACCAGAATTGAAGCTTCCAGCCGGAAAAAAGTATTTCAGTCTCAACCATATTTATATAATCAATAAGAGAAGTGTTTTTTTTCCTTCAATGCCCACCTGGAGAGTGACCTAGGTCATACAGGTATCTGAAGGTCAAATTTGTTGGCCACTCTTTCAGGGTCATATTAGGTGGGCCAACGTTGCTCCCATGGTAAGGACAGATAGTACAGATAAGGAAAGAACATCCATGCTTTGCCCAGGATTCGAACCCAGAACCTTTCTGATGCAAGGGTAGTTCTCTAACCCCTACACAGCCCGATCTGCAATAAGAGAAGTGTAAAAATATTGATTTACAATCGAGTATTTTATCAATGTCAAATTTATTTCAAAACATAGTTTTAAATTATGAAAACGTGGTTTCGTGAGAGCTTAAGTGTGCTTCCAAGAAATATCTTTGAAAGATAAAAAGTATTATATAGACATTTCGATAAAGAGACGAATAGAGCGAACACAGCTTCCTCTATGCATAAAAGTTTCAACTTTCATTCAGTACATGAATTTCAAATTCAATAAAAAAAGTTTATTTCATTAATTTTTTTTATGCAAAAAGTCGCATTTAAACTATATTTTATGAAATTCAAATGTAATGTTTTTAGAATTTAGTCCTTGATTATCGGAGAACCTTTAAAAAAAGCATCCTCGTGGTACTTACGATTATTTGAAAGCTCGTACACCAATCTTATTTAAATTTTTCGCCTTTCTTCTTGATAAAATTTATTGGATATATATTGAAAGATTTAAAATAAAATGAAATTTGAATTTTCGGCAAAGTAGTATGTTAAAATGGGACTTTTATTCTCAGAAGTTTAGCAGTTAATTTATACAATCTACTCCCTTATTTGAAAAAAGTAGCAATATTTCGGCATTGTAACAAAATTTAGCAAATTAATGGAATCCATCGTTAATTAAACGGCCACTTATTAAAGTTTTCTAACTCAAATCTTGAGTGCACTGCTCACCCTCTTCCATGACGGTTACATCAGGCTACGTACTCAAATGTTTCGGGTTCAATTCTATCTAGTACTATCTTGAATTGCAGCTCAATAAAAGAACGTCAGGGACAAAAAGATCCTTTAGGAGTTAAAAAAACTGAAAGGAATTACTTAAAACTTGTATTGTTGAAGAAAGAAGCATTTTACTGTAAATTACATGTATACATGTTGTTGCAATTATTTAGATATGTCTGTTATCTCCCTTTCTTTTTTCTTTTTAGTTCAAAATATATTTTATTTGTAATATGAAATTCCAGCATAGAAACTACTAAGTAATGAGTAAGTTAACCATTTCAAAAAGTTGTGAATGCTGAAATTCGAAAAAAAGTAGCAATAATGAAGCAAAACGAAAATAAATAAACAAAAATTAGCAATGAAAAAAATTTAAACGCTCTAGTTTTGATCATAAACACTAAGTTTTATATGTGCAGTTGTGCGATTATTCATTTAACTACATTTTAAGATCATGAAACAAATTTTATGAGGGTAAAGCGAAGAACATTAAGCTAATCAAAATTGCATGAATCAGAGCACTAAAAACTGTATTGAACCATTTAAATGACCATAAAAACTTTTTTCTTCTGTATAATATCTTTTGAAGTTAGAATGTTTAATAAGCAATGACACAGATATTTGAGCCGTTATCATTCCTGATGCAAATAAAAATGAAATTCTATTTTTTAATTTTGTAATATGCGAAAGTATTCTAAAGTTAAATATGCAACTGGCATAAACTGATACCTATTTTATTTAAATTTCTTTCTCTCTTATTTCAAACTTGCAATGACATTTGTGCTGAAATAAAAAAATTTAGAAGTCATAAATTATTTGCGAAATATTTATGTGTATACTGTAAGAATGTCTCAATTGTTATAATGGAACGACACTTTTTTTTCTTAACTCTTAATGGTAAAGGCTAAAAGAGAATTACAGAAAAAAGAAAACAAAAGCAGAAAAAAAAACTATGAAAACAGAAAAAATAATGGAGTACAAAAGAAACACCATTTGTCGCCAATAATCTAAGAATCCAACTGCCCCAATATTGATCTACAGGAAAGCGCATCAATGCATGGCAATAAATCTAATGGCCACCATTTATGACCTGTCCTAGACCATAGATTTTACACAGAAGACACTAGGCCAGTTGTTAGGGGTTTCAATTCGGAAAAAATAGCGGTAATGTTTTTTTTTTTAAACTGCTTTTATAAGGTCATCATCCTGGCCATGCAATACGGCAATGCAATGCAAGGTTTACCTCTGTCGGGAGGTGAGCTTCGGCTCTTAGGTCAAAAACCGTGACCTTAAAAAGGTTTTTTTTGTGGTGTGTGGATAAATTATAAAGTTCAATAATATAAATTTATGTGGAGTACTTAAGAACCTTGCTACAAATTTTTAGGTTGTATCATAACAATTTGAGAATTGCATTGCTACTCACGGCCGGAAATAGGTCACTATGTGCCACTAGAGGGCGTTCTGTATCCCGTTACACTTATGCCACTGCGCACCTAGCAACGCTGTGTAGATACTGTTTGGTAACCACCATACATCTTTTCAATTATTTCTTAATTTTTTATTGGAAATTAATAAATCTATCGGGTATTATGAGACGTAGGAAAATGTCTTAAAACTCGTGGTGACACTTGCTTATGCAGATGCTGCACCGAAACTCNGTTATATATATAGAAGAAATAACTATTCAGCAAGAAAACTAATGCTTTAATAATAGTAATAAAAAAAAACAACTGTTTATTGGCATTTAATAGACTAAATAACTAAGTAACAGTCTCATGTACGACTATTTTAGTTTTTCAGGCAAACTAATTCTCAGAATATATAGTTACCTGATTTTATGATAATTATATGATTACAAGATTTTAGAATTCAATGGGTACTTTTAAAAGTTAAGATTAATTTCTAAATCAAGAAAAAAAGCATACTTAATATTTTTATATACCTTGTTGGTTTTCCTTTTTTAAGTCAACGAGAAAATAATTTTTTTCTTGTCTATAAATTTTAATTCTCAGGAAATTATAGAGTTTTACTCATTTGTGGAAATTCTCTAACTACGTTAGGTACAGGTACTCTAGCCCCAGTTACCGTTGTTTTTAGACATTTAATCAAAACATAGTTTCAAGGAACTGAATTAATTTTTAACAAAACTAAAATTTGAATTCTTTTTTACCAAGAATGTAGATTCGTTAAATCATTTGATAATCTTAATCTTCCTACAAATATCTTATTTCTCAGATTTAATAATGATCTTTTGGTTTTTAATTTTGATAATTTTAAAATTTAGCAAATTTTTCCAACTGAATTGATTTTTAACAAAACTAAAATTTGAAATCCTTCATCATATTTTCTCGATTTAACTCTTAAAAATTAACGAAGATAGGAAATTTAGCTTTGACCACAGAAATGATCCAATTAAAAAGAGTATAAATTTTAATTCCAACTTATCGATTATAGTTTTTTCAAAATTCATAACCAATCAGGTTCTTATGTTTTTTCATGTTTTACAGGAATAATTCCTGTAAAATCTAAAGAGTTTTTTTAAAAGAAGTTTAAGAGTTCAAAAAGAGACTTAATTAATAACCATTTTCTTTATTCCTTTCTTCAATTTCAATTTAAAAGGTATTTTTTCTGATTATGTGAATAGCTCTGATTTAATTTCAATGTGGAAACTAATTATGATAAGCTATTCCTAAAACCACTGAACTGAAAAGTTTGGATGTATTGCCTTTAATACTATATCAAGTAATTTATTAAGTAAACCTTTAAATTGTAGCCTTTATGAAATAATTTTTACTGTCCAGCAGTGTAATAAATAGTCTTTTTCCTTTAAGTTCCATCAAAAATTTCTCTCAATACATGATCTAGGAGTTCCATTGTCTCCTGGATTAGGTTTAAAATTACAAGCCCATGGATTTAGTAGTCGTAGTAACATTAGTAGTTGTAAGCCCAAAATTGGGTCCGCTGTTCAACTACGGTTATAAAATAAAATATATGTTATTCAGAAAAAGTTCGTTTTTACATTCAATTTAGTAATTTAATCCATCGTCTGCGCAAATTAATTACCATATTTGAAGTTGAACTGTTAAGATTGAGTCCTGAAAAGTAACCCTCTTGAACCATTGAGATTGAATTCGGAAATGTAGCCCCTTGAACTATTAAGATTAAGTTCCAAAACGTAAATATCCCATCATTAGATCAAAAGTTATTTATGGTGGTCCGTTTTTTTTAGTTTTGCACACTGAAAATGTTTCTGTTTCTTTCCTCCCTTAAACATTGATTTACGATCATCGATGTCACATTTTACCTTCCTTTTTTAGAAGTTTTGTAAAAATTTGTCTTGAGGAAAATTTTTACAGAGCACCCTGCATATTCACCAGAAGAGAAGAAAGAACAAAAACCTTTACATATTAAAATAGCATTTTTTTATTGTTTTACACCGTTTTTTTTACATCATACTTTTTTTACATGCTTTCATTATTTCTCATTTTATGAGTCTAAAAACACGAAAGTTTTCATAATTGAATACCTATAATTTTTATTTAATGCCAAAAAAACAGTAAAGTGTCATTGAAAGGTTAAAAAAAAACATATCGTTTTTAGAGGAAGTGAAAAAAAGTTTAATATTAGGAAGCAATGACAATTCTTTGTCCTGATAATTTGCTTTTTGTTAATTTTTATATCCATCAACACCTAAGATGAAAGCAGCCATTAATTAAACGATGAAAACCTTTTAAATATTAATTATTTAGATAAGAAAAAAAATTAATGATGTTCTCCAGGCTTACCAACTTCACGACACTTGTTGCAAAGTGGAAAAAAAAATTAATTTTTTTCTCCTTTTCTGTCACTTATGTTGATAAAACTAAATTAACGGTGCTTATTTTTTCTAATTTTTCTCTGTTTTTTCTACAGTTCACGAAAGCAAGGGAAAAATTTAATTATGAATTAAGTATTTTATACACAGTTTTATTGGAAATATAATTTTGTTAAGTAGTGAATGGAATGGAATTTTAACGTGTGAAATGGAAAGTAATTTTAAGATATTTGAATGATTGGTTTCTTCCTAAAAAGGTACTAAAAATACTTTTCAAGTATTTTCTTAAAACTACTGGACAGAAATTTTATTATACTTGAATTAGTTGCTTATAGATACTAAGTGTACCATAATCAAAACCATTAAAATTACATTTGTAGACTCCATGTAAAAAAATAATTAAAACAAACATATAATAATGCTTAAAAAATGCTAAAATTTGTCAAGTAGTAACTAAGATCAGTTACAAAATTGGAATTAAAAGTATCAAGGTAAGTTAGACTGTCAGATGAAACGGATTGATAATAATTATTATCACACCAAATAAACTTGAAATTTAGCTAATTAATTACACTCTTTAGAAAAGTGTATTGTTTCGTACTTCACCGTTATCAATTATTTGTTCAAAATTTCTATACGCTAATTAGTTAAGTATTTATAATTTTATGTAAAACCGTTTTCTTGTATTATAATTATAAAATATTGTGTATAATATGTAATACTAGCTGAATACCCGTGCGAGTTAAAAAAAAGTAAATAATCTTATAATATAGGCTAGGCTGCTTTAATATAATATGTATATATGTAGGTTGTATATAATATAATATATCTTATAATATGTAGGTTGCTTTATTATAATCTTATAATAAAGACTTATATCGACACGATTATTTAAGCTAGAACAATTCCCTTTATTTCTTTCTATTATATTTATCTGTGGTGCTACCTGGTAGCTTTGTGCCATCAGAGATGGCATTTAAAATTTATTCTATCAAATAAAACGCAATTGTATTCAGTATCATTTGGCATAATGCTGTTGCACCAGATCAACACTTTATAATCAAAAATTGCGATAATCAAAATGTTTCTCCTGAAGTTATCATTTTCAGAGGCGGTAAAAACCTATTTCCCCAATACCTATATTTGGTGTTTTGGTATTAATATTTAAACACAACTTGACATGATGCCAGTAGTACATATTACTAAAATTAATTTAGCATTATTGATGCCAATAATGCAAAGTGATTTTTTACGGTTTTTCTGAACGAGAAAGTGCTTTTTCTCCATCAATGAAGCTGTTTAGTATAAAACTTTGTTTTAATTTCAATTTGTACCTATTCCCAAATTAATTATGCATCGCTGGTGCCAAAAACGATATGTAAATTTTTTATGGTTCATATATATGAATAAGTAACTTTTTCCCATTAATTTAGCGTTTTAATAAAAAACTTACAATTTTTTTCACTTTTTAACTATTACTAAAACTAGCTACATTTAGTTCTTGAAAAGAATTACTAACGACACCAATAATTTCATAAAATATATACTTTTATACTAACATCGGTACTTATTTCTGAAACCGTAAAGAATTGCCGAATTATTGACGCTAGTTATACTTAATTGAAAGTAATGTTAAATATGACTGATATATTGCAGTTATAAGTACTGTGGTTATATGAACCTATTATAGCAATAATAATGTTTAAAGTAGGTATAATGGTAATAAATTTTTTGCTTCCGTCCGAAACTGATAGGCACCCTATTATCACCTAACTACACATTCATGGCACTTAATGTGCAACCTTTATCTTTTTATTATTTATTATATTTTTCTGTGCAGCCTCATAAAATTAGATTTAGCATAATATTAATTTGAAGTTCAATTCACTAAAAGAAAAAATAACTATATACACAGTATGATTTAAAATATGATTTTCAGAATTTACCGCAATTTTCCTACTGCTTAATAGATAACTAAAAGTCCATTTTATTAATTCTTGCTGTGTTTTCATTATTTAGGCTTATCAAAACACACTTTAACTAAAGCGTAAGTTTCAATATAAGAAACACACAATTCCATGCTCTTTTTAAAATGCGATTACGAGTCATACGTCACGAAATTATTAACATTCATTTTACCTGTGATAACCTAGAGCCCCTGATTGATAACCTATCATAGTAAACTAAAATTCATAAAAACGAGAAATATGACTAATTTTTACGATGATTTGGTTGCTTAGAGCTACAATCAAGGAAATAACTCATATAATTAAATATTTTGTTCATCTCATGAAGAACTATTTATTTGGGATCCAGTGCACGATTGCACGAGAGTTGTTAAGTAGACAGGTCCTGCGTGTCTTCGAAACTAAGTGCACCAAATTTGATGTAATTCGGTTTAAGAATTGTGAATTTAATACATAATGCAAACATACATATAAACATTCAGCGTTATTTATATAGATAATTAAGATTCGAACGTTTTGAACACCATTTCTAAGATAAAAAACGTGGATAGAGGGAAGGCTAATTCAAAAATAAAATGGGTTTGAAAGGTGAAATTGGATCTAAAATGTAGGGTCTATCAATTTAAAAATTAAACTGAATCAAGAGACAAATTTAGATCGAGAATACAGAGTGGATTAATTTAACGATGAATTAAGTTCAAATGACAAATTTAGATCTAGAATACAGAGTAGGTTGCTTTAAAAAATAAAACAGGTTCGAAAAGCAAAGTTAGATCAGGAACATAGAACAGGAAAATTAAAAAAAAAACTGGCTCGAAAGGCAAAGTTAGATACGGAATGCAGGTTAAGTTATTCCGAAAATAAGACTAGTTTAAAAATTTAAGTCCATTACATTGAGATCCAGATAAAAATAAAATTTTTATCCAGAATGAAAATAAAAATTTGAAACTGAATAAAAAACGAAGTTAAAAGCAATAAAGTTGATGCTTTGTAGTGGTAACTTTAAATTGAAAACAGTTTTTAAAAATAAAGATTTAAAAAAGTGATCTTTTCAAATTTATACTTTGGAACACTCAAGGTTTTTTTGTTTGAACGTTTGGCTGCTATCTTGAATTATTTATTATCATGCCAGTTATTTCTCTATTTTTGGTAATCAGAAATTAAAAATTCAGAAAAAAAGACAGAAAAAGCATTGAATTCAAAGAAGTTAAGTATTTGTGTTTGATTTCGTATCGTAAGTTATTGTCTCCGTAAAAAAATAAAAGCAAGTGAAAGCAACGAAAAAAAAGTTCTATTATGATTTTTCATCATATACACCAACTTCCATATTTTTCAATACAACATATATTGAAGGATACTGCCGAAAAGAATAAGTATACATCATTAGTTTATTTATGAAAATCAAACGAGAAGGATTAACGCATATTTAGACCCGTCTGACACGAGTTTGATCGGGATGATGGCATCTCATTTAATTAAATATAAAACCAGAATTTTTTTAAAAATAAANAGAATTTTTTTAAGAATAAACTTGTATAAATTTTTGTGGCGTCATTATAAAAATCAATTTGTTTCCAAACTAAACTGTAAGATATCAGTGTAAATGAAGACACAATAGTTGCAAGTTGCAATGCAAACATTTTTTCCGATATAGTATTTATAAGGATGTATCTGCACGTTTATTTATTTTTTATTACTCTGGTGGGGAAAATTGTGCATTTTAGTCTAGGAAACATTGATTTTCACGATCAATAATGTTCTTGTTCATGGTGTGAATTGTGACTTAGGCCTAATTATCCGATAAAGTTTCCAAACAGTCTGTGATTTGAGGATGGATAATATTATACAATTATTTATTGTTTTATGTCATTGTAAACTGCGTGAAGGTATTGCAAAGTAGATTTTAAAAAAATCGATATTGCAATAAGTAAATTAAAATTGCAAAACTATGTTTCTTTGGCAATAAAAATTTTGAAAAGTTAAGTGTGTGAGGTTCTGTCTAAAATCTAAAATATAATTGAGTAACTTATAATATTTGAGTCTAAATAACAACTAAATAGTCGATATTTAATAAATCTTGTCTTTAAACTTAAACATTTTTTTTAACGAAAGAGTCAATTATTTTAAGATCCAACAGTAACTAAGCAAGGCAACTCAAACCACTAGACTTGTCTCATGATTTTATCCGCGTTGTATCCAATGGCGTGTGAGTAAGGGTCTCTAAGTTTTTGATAATGATCTTGAAGACGACATATCAGTACGTCTTGTCCTATATCTTAGTTCCTCATTGTGGCATGCGTACCGTAGATTTACGTGCCAGACAAGCTTTACAGTGACAAAATAAAAACGAGACACCCTGTATAACTTTTGATCTAATGATCGTATCTTCACATTCGAGGACTCAATCTTAACAACTTGAAGAGCTAACCTCAAATATGCTAATTGATTAATGCAGACGATATTTTAAGTTACAAAATCAGGCATAAAAACGTGTTTTCTCTGTCGAAATTTTGAAGAAGCCGTGTTATAAAATTCCATTTCTCGGGAGCTACTGCACCGATTTTGCTCAAACATTTCGTATGAAATTGCATCTTTTGAAAGGATTTACGAAATTGTATACCTTACAATTAAACATATTTTCGACTGTTATGAAATAAAATAGTAAATATTTATTGACAGTTATATTTAGCATGGAATTTTCGAGCAATGGTAAAATACGCATTAAGTAAAATTAACATTAAGGGCTCCAAACTTTGAACCTGTTTCCTGACCGAACTATTGGGTCCATATTTCACAGATTGTGGCTATCCCCTGCAGCTTGGGATTCGAATTCGTTGAAACCAAGGTATGTTTATATTCGGAGAAAGTACATTTTTTGGTCTGATTTTGAAACTTAAAATATCGTCTAAATCCTAAATAAGCATATTTGAGATCACCGCTCTCATGCCATTAAGATTGAATCCTAGAACTTGAAGATCTGATCATTAGATCAAAAGTTACTTAGGGTGGTCCATTTTTTGTGTGGATCGGATCATTTGTTCATCGGATTATGAATGAATGGGAATATTTAACTAAAGCAAAATGATTGCATAAAGTAAATAAATTTTAAAACTGCCCTTTTAGTTATTCATTCGATTTGATTAATATTATATTATTGCATTTGTATTTAAAAATTAAAAATAAAAGAATTTGTTAGAAGACATTTCAGAGTCTCTTAAATAGTGTCACGTCCTACAATTACAACAATTTGTTTGTAGGTAGGTACTTTATTTACGTCGCACTAGCCCTGAGGATGATCCGCACTAGCACTGAGGAATCTGTTCATAACACTGGGAAAAAACTATTTGTTACATTTTGACAAATACTTAAATCTTGCTTAATTCAGAATGGGAATTTCAAATGATTAATTAGTTTTGATCCTAAAGCTGCAGATTTTTTTTAAAAATAACATTTTGGGTCTAAATTTCTAGTCTAGCACAAGATTCAAAACGCTACGAATAACAGGGGGACGTATAAATATTGCAACAAACTTCTAGGAGATTTAGGGCACAATATCATGATAAAAACTGAAAAGGAAATGTCGTTTTAAGCTACTTGAACTCAAGGACTTTTCAGAAGCACACAAAGAACCAGTTCATAGAACCTATTGGCACATGAGAACATTTCTTTATATGGGTTTCTATGCACTTTTTAATCCTCATGAGGTTCCCTATCTCCCTTAGAAGTTTGTAGCAAGATTTATGCTATTGCCAACAATATATAACGTTTCAAAACTTACTCAGTTCGTCAAAAAATTGACAATTAAAAAACATTTAAAAAAATACCGTAGCTTGGAGAGTAAAATTGATTACATATTTGAAATCAGCAATACGAAAGTATCTAAGGTCTGTTAAGAAAAACCTCATGCAACGGAGGAAAAAATTATTCCATAGTGTAATTAACCATGGAATTTCACTTTGCTTTCACTATTTTGTGAATTATCAAAATGTTTAGTTTTAATATTAGTCTCAGAAAAATTATTAATTTTTGTCACTGTTTAAATCTGCAGGTAAAATAAAAACAAAAGAAGCAGGTATTCATTAAACCTGACAATGCATCAAAATGTGCTTTAATTAAAGAACCTCTCAAACTATTCGAACTAAAGATAATTTTCGGTGCATTAATTCCGAAAGAATGAAAGAGGTAAAAATATTCGCCATAAATCTTGCTTTATTAAGAGCTAACAGTAATTTAAGAATAGATTGAATCAGATGTAAAACATATTACATTAGTCAAAAGGAACGTCATTAGAGAAAATTTTCAGAATGACTTTTGTAACTCCAGTTTAATAGCTCTAAAATACATTTAAGGTTGGAATAAAAGTGAAAACAGGAGGGAATGAAATTCAACTGAATGGAAGGGTATGTTTCAATTCCATTTAATCGATGTAGGGCTAGATGAAGTAATTTAAAATTACTGGAGCGTGCCACTTGATGAATTGAAGTGGGAAGGATGTTAATTGTAATTAAACTTTAATTCACTCAACTCTCTTAGAAATTAGAAGGGGTGTGTGGAAACTTAATTGTTTCAAATTTCCTTCGGTGAAAGAATAATTTTAGAATTCTTAAAACTCCCCCCCCCTGAAAAACCAATGGTTTATTCATTGCTCTAACAAAAGAATGTTTCAGAAATGTGACGCGTCAATCAGGATGAATTTTTTTTCACAGACAATTTTTTATGTAAGGAAATAATATTTTTAAATTATTTTGTTTATTTCAAAATAATTATTCATAGCAGATAAAGAGAGGCTGGTTCACAATATGTAGAAATCGAATAACAAAATTACATTGATACTTTTTATTTCATTCTTCTTCTTTTTTTCTTGTTAATTGGCATAAAAAGTTAACGGCAAGTTCAAATTGAAGATAAAACAAAGAAAAATAATAGACATATGAAAAAAGGGGGGAAATAATAAGTAAAAAAATAACAAACAACAGTTTAAAAGAAAAAGGGAGGAAATTTTATTAAAAAAACCGGAAAAAAGAGGATATAATCTTTTCATCAGCCCACACGATTATATCCGCAAAACAGAGTGCTTTTTGATATTGTATCAATAAAGCCGAAGCAAAATATATTAATAGAATAGTGTGAGGAGCACTCAAAGATTTTTTTACAAAATTACAACAAATAAAATAGAACACAAAAAGTAAAAATAACATGTAAAAACAGAAAATGAAATAAAATAAAAAGAAAAAACAGTATAAAAAATGGAGTATAAAGCGAGTAGCGAAATCAGATTTACTTACATGGACGGGAAACTTTTCAAGAATGATTTAAAAATGTTTTCTCAGAAAGATTGCCAGATTACAAAATATGAAAACAAAAGCGCAAATTGAGTGTAACTATAAGGTTTTTAAGTGTCGCTCTTACTGCCCTTCTGCAGTTATATATATGCAGATATATATATGCATATATATATATATATATGTANATATATATTTAAGCTGTAATCCATTCTAAAAACTAACTCTCTCTATATATTTATCTTAAAGATAATTCACACTTCTATTCATTGATAAATTTAAGTAATTTCTGGAAAGAATTTACTGGAACATTTCTTTGTAACTGACATTTGTTACATTTGTTCACATCTAGAATATTCTGGAAGCATTTAAAACATGAAACCTGAAGATATCAAGATGAAAGAATTAGCCTATAGTTTACATAGACAGATAAACTTAAAGGATTAAAATGGAAGTTAACTAAGTAAAAATGCTTAAGTGAGTATAGGACAAAAGAGGTAGAGGGAGAGAATGTGGGATGAATAACATCACAATAGACAAATGCAGTTAATTTTCATTCTATGACGCTGTTTTTAAATCACTTAATGATTTTTCAGTTTTTCCAAATATACGTGTATTATTTTTTATAAACGTTTTATGTCACGTTTTATGTCGTTTATTTTTTATAAACGTTTAAAACGTTTTATGTCAGAAGTTCCAAACATTAATAACGGCAATAATAGAAAATTTATAATAGAAGTAAAATAGTATTTATGATATTTAAAACTAGTACTATTTTGACGAATTTCTTTTGACACTTAGGGTGAGAATGCTCTGGGTTTAATACATTATCTTACAGTCAGAGATTTGACCCATCAAATAGATAAATATACGTGCTCAAAACTGTAATATTAATAATCGAAGATGTCCGATGGCATTAAAATAAAATTTATGGTCCTTAAAACTAATGTTGTTCTGTTGAGGTGCATTTTCTTTAAATGCATTGAAAGAGAATTTTGTTTATCACTTCGGTTTGCAGCCAGGCATTTAATTTATATAATATTAATAATATAAAACTCCTAATTGTATAAAATAATATTTCTGATGTTTAAATGGGGTTAAATAGTATTAAGGATGTTAAATGATATGGATGAAAATTTGTTTACCACATAGGTTTGCAGCCGCATTTAACTTATCATGCTTACATTTAGATAAACACATTAACAACTTCCACATAGAAAAAATAAAATAACTGCTATTTATCCAGAAATTTTAGCTTCCACTAACAAACGTGGTTAAAATACAACATAGAATATTATTACAGAATTGCAAAATGCTAAATTTAAAGGAATATTAAATGATTATTACTTTTTAATTTTTCGCAAATGACAATCAAAGAAATATGAATCTCCATAAGAGAATACTGAATCATCTCACGTGATTTATCAGTCCAATAAGAACATACTAAGTTGTCATCATTTTCATTAAAATTTTTCTATATATGGATTTAAATGCGCGAGATTAGCCACCCCAAAGGTATATCATAAAGCTATTACTTCGTTGATAATCGTATTAATTTAAAGATTATCTATAATAGAATCTTTAGTCCCGTTAATTAAAGTGATGAGAGGATGATAAGATTATGAGCTTTATCTTCTGACAGGTTATTCGATTTCCGATACCCCTTCTGACCTAAAACCTTGAGCGTTAAGTTAATCTCTCAAGTAAGATCATCATAATGCGCCGAATTTAGGAAGCTTAAAGAGTTAATTAGGGGCGTTTCTAAACTGAAGCTTAATTATATTATAATCAGCTAAAGTGAATAACCAACGAATTCAGAAATTAGAACCAATTTAATGGAGTATAATATTATTCAATTATTTACAATTAAATTAATTTACCTTATCACTTTACAATTGATATGTTTGATCTTAACCCTCTGAGCGCAAGTATATGAAGGATAGTAAAAGTCCTTAAAGAAAGATTAGTTTAACGATAAATTTTTTTTAATTAATGTCTCAGAATCAGATTTTTGAAATTTCAAATACCCATTGTTTTTTGAGGTAGCAGAATTTATGAAATTACTTTTAATGCGAAAACTTTCACATGTAAGTAAACTTGTTTCAAAATTTTACTTAAATAATAGCAATTAATTTGAAGATTTTAGACTGATTTTTTGACTACGGAAGTCATTAATAGAGAATGGCGTTACGAATACGCAAATATAACTTTTTTGCTCCTTAATAACCGTAAAATAATTAATTATTTATGAAACGATTTAACTATATTTATTATGAATTGTAATGTAATAAGGTAATATCAAGGTTTACTTCATAAAAAGGGAATACTGCTATTGGTTTTTGAATATAAAATTATAATCAAATATAAAAAATAGCAGAAAATAATAATGACGGTAAATGAATATTACAGGTTAATAACATTAAATAAGAGATGAAAAAATATCTTACAGGTAAAAATTCCATTATAACTTTTATTTTATTAATTTGTACTGTTATTTGTGTAGGAAATCTAGACATTTTTTATTAATAGCAAGCCATACCATGTGATTTTATGGCCTATAAAAAGGATTCTCTTAATAATGAGAATATTTGATCATTAACTTTTTATGTCATGTAGAGATAAGCAGACATTAATGTATTGGGGGGAGGGCCTTTAATCTTTAAAAAATCATCAGCTACGATCGAGAAAAAGTATACCATGCAATGGGACTTTACTATAAGAAAATATCAGTGCAAGAAAACCATACCATGGTTTTTTACGTTAAATTAATTTAAGCATAAGGAGTACCAAGCAAATACCTAGCCTTCCTTCCTCCTCTTGCTAACGAAAATCTGTTGTGCACATCTGTTTTATTAACATCTTTTTTCATATGTTCTGGTTTTATTTTCCGGATTTCGTCTTTGTTTTTTCAGGATTTGATGTCCATTCCATTGTTACTTTCTTCTCTGATTGTCAGGTCCCAACGGTGAAACTTAAAAAGGTTGTATAAATATAACTGCATAGAAACAGTTGCTCCAATATCGTTACATTATATGCTGAAAGTTTGTTTAAAAAACATTCTTTTAATTACTTGCTTATTTATTTGCTATCAAAATCTATTTAGTCTTTTAAAACAGTTATACGCATGGGAATAATAATCATTCTAGCAGTTGTGACAGATAAATAATGAAATTAAAAAATTAGTTTTATATGCAGTATATATGCTGATAAAATATACAGATTAAGAAAAAAAACATCTTTTTTTTTCAAAATCTTTTTTCTCATGTTTCACTTGATCCTATGCAAATGTTTTTTAATCATAGTTTAATGGTATGTCGTTAAATATTAAGAGCGATGCAGTTAACTTGAGATAGAGATTAAATTTGAGAGGATCGTTAAAAATATATTTATAACTGCTGTAATTGATATTTATAGTGTAAAAAATGTTTAATCAGATCTATCCTAACTGAAAAAATATTGAATAAATAAATAAAGAAAAATTTAGCAAAATAAATGCAGAAAAAGTATATGAATTTTCGTAAATCTTTTCAAAATAGAAACATGAGTATTTAGTAACTAGGTTGATGGGAAATATATTGTTTCTTTCAGATATTTATTATAACTTAATTGAAAAATATTAGATCAAAATTTTCCTGCATGAAAGAAACAACTCTTAAAATATCGCTTAGATTGATTTTAGATTAAATTAAAAAGGAATAATTGTAATAAAACAAAAGATAATCTCTTTCAAATTTCAGTTTTCAATTATATTTTATTTCAGTACAAGCTATTTAAAAAAAAAGGATTAAGAAATAGTATAAACTTATTCATTAAAGTGAAAAATGTATTTTCTTTCAAAAGTAATTAATGCTTCTATAATGCTTTCAAACAACGATAACGTAATGTTTTTCATACAATATTTAATATGTAATGTTCGGTATTAAGTTATAGCTAATTCGTTAACAATTTCGAAGGATTTAATAGGTAGTTACTATATTTTTCGCTTTCTTAACAGAAAAAAAGCTGCTTCTGTCGATAATTATATAAAATTAGCAAGCATCAATCTTTTTAAAGACGATATATGTTTCGATAGTTCTCTATTTTTTAAAACTACAGTGTGCAAAATAGAATACGAATCGCCCTGAATAACTTTTGATTCCAAGGTCTTTACATTTCAGGATTCAGTCTTAATGGTTCAAGAGGGTGACCTCAAATATGATAATTAATAAATGAAGACAATATTTTAAGTTACGAAATCAGGCTCAAAAAATGTACGTTTCCTGAAAAGACATACCTATTTTTTCGAGAGATTTGGAATTATTCGAGCAGAATTTGTATTGAGCAGTGACTGCTGGGATTCGAACCTGGGTCACCTGATTAGGAGGTGAATGTACTATTCCCAGATATATATATAAACTATTGTTTGTTATTTTTTTACTTATTATTCCCCTCCCCCTTTCTTTTTTTATGTCTATTATTTTTCTTTGTTTTATTCTTCATTTCGAACTTATCTAATGAGNCCCCTTTTTTTCATATGTCTATAATTTTTCTTTGTTTTATTCTTCATTTTGAATTTATATATATATATATATATAATAATCGCGGAGGATTTTTTGCAGGAACTAACCTGCATTTGCGTTACCGCGGAAGCCTACCAAAGTTAGCCTGACGGCAAGGGAACTCTAACCCATACTGAGGATACTACTACTGAGGATATTTTGCGTCAGCACTGTGGTCGGTCCGGGAGTGGAATTCGTATCAACCGGCCATTACAAGTATTTGAACCCGGGTTATGAGCCTTGAGTTAGAGGTTAGGGGTCTAACCTTCCTCTAAATCACTGGCTCTAACCGTGAGTTAGAGGATAGGGGCAATATCAAGTAAAAAAAAATAATGCTCATTAAGAAGTCGGGGAAGTGGTTAAATGTAGAACGATTTTCAGACGCTGGTTAAGCTTTGTTCCAGATCACGTAACGACAATGCAGGAGAACTCCAAGTCTGAAACTTATCTACCAAGATAGTCCCAAACATTCTGTCGATCAAAATGAAATCGGAACGATGGAAAACGATGGACAAAATATAAAAATGATACAGGAACAAATGATAACCAATCAGGAACAAACTAAAACAATGATGGAAGAACTGCTAAAAGGACAGGAACAATTATGAAAATTGAGAATGAGATGATGTTATTTAAAACATTGAAGATAAAGAATTCACAGTTTTTCCAAAAATGATCTTAGAAAACAAAAAAGTGATAAAGATACAATGCAAAAACCAGAATGATAAACAAAACGGAGAAAAAACACCAATACAAAGAAGCAAAAAAAAAAAAAAAAGAAAAGATTGTATCTGTTAGATGTTCCGATGCATATTTCGATAATAAAAAAATTTAAAGAACACTTATGCGATATTACGGATATTAATCCAGATTAGGAAGATTAAAAAGTCCTAAAAAAAGTTTACAAAAGAACAAAATAACCTGGTCAACGTTAATATCAAAATCCATGCAAAACAATATTTAACTCTTACTTAAATAAATAATCCCAAGAAACTGAAGCCGTATGATATTGATTAAAAACTTCACTTTTTCCAAAAATATCTAAATTGTAAATAACAGTCATCATGTTTCAAGCTCTCAAAAACAAGCATCCGATTTTAAGACGCGTCAGAAGTGAATGAGAGAAAAACAAAAATCATTTAAAATAAAAAGCACAAAGTTGCCGATGAAAAATGGAAAAATAAAGGTGAAAAACAATAGCAAAAAAAGCTACAGTAACCGAGAGAGAAAGAAGATGGAAAACAGAACAAGAAAAACCACAGGGGCCGGGAGAGACATATTAGGGTAGAATACATTTCCACGCATTAAGGAGAGGTCGTGACGAACTTATGTCGTTAACAAGGGTATCAGCATTCATATAATCTTTATTAGATTAGTGTCCAAATATCCACAGCACATGCTTCTTCCATTATTCATATTGTATTTTTCCTAATTTAACAATGCGTATGCGATTAATATTTTCTAGGAAATAGCATAGTGTATAAAAATTAAATACTCTTAATTTTCTGCAGTTTTTAATTGGATCATTAGTATAATAATTTTCAATTAACTACTTAATATATCTATTTCATGTTTTTACATTTTAGAGGTAATCATTATTCGATTCTTGCAAAAATTCTTGCATTTAATTAATNTATCTACCAAGGTAGTCCCAAACATTTTGTCGATCAAAATGAAATCGGAACGATGGAAAACGATGGACAAAATATAAAAATGATGCAGGAACACATGATAACCAATCAAGAACAAACTAAAACAGTAATGGAAGAACTGCTAAAAGGACAGGAACAATGATGAAAATTGAGAATGAGATGATGTTATTTAAAACATTGAAGATAAAGAATTCACAGTTTTTCCAAAAATGATCTTAGAAAACAAAAAAGTGATAAAGATACAATGCAAAAACAACAATGATAAACAAAACGGAGAAAAAACACCAACACAAAGAAAAAAAAAAGATTGTATCTGTTAGGTGTTTCTATGCATATTTCGATAATAAAAATTTTAAAGAACATTTATGCGATATTACAGATATTAATCCAGATTAGGAAGATTAAAAAATCCTCAAAAAAAGTTCACATAAGAACAAAAAGAACCTGATCCACGCTAATATCAAAATCTATTTAACACAAGATTTAACTCTTAAATAAATAATCCCAAGAAATTGAAGCCGTAAGATATAACTTGATTAAAAACTTCATTTGCTCCAAAAAAATCTAAATTGGGAATAACAGTCATCAAGTTCCAAGCTCTCAAAAACAAGCGCCCCGATTTTAAGACGTGCCAGACGCGAATGAGACGAAAACAAAATTCATTTAAAATATAAAGCACAAAGTTGCCGATTAAAATGGAAAAATAAAGGTGAGAACTAATAACAAGAAAAACACAGTAACCGAGAGTGAAAAAAGATGGAAAACAGAACAAGAAAAGCCACGGTGGCCGGGAGGGACATATTAGGGTAGAATACATTTCCACGCGTTAAGGAGAGGTCGTGACGAACTTATGTCGTTAACAAGGGTATCAGCATTCATATAATCTTTATTAGATTAGTGTCTAAATATCCATGGCATATGTTTCCCCCATTATTCATGTTGTATTTTTCCTAATTTAACAATGTGTATGCGATAAATATTTAATTAATTTACCACTACTTTCTAAAACATAGCATAGTATATAGAAATTAAATACTCTTAATTTTATGCAGCATGCAACTGGATCATTAATATTATAATTTTCAATTAACTACTTAATATGTCTATTTCATGGTCTTACATTTTAGAGATAATCATTATTCGATTCTTACAAAAGGCATTTAATTAATTGCACAAATTTTAAGATAATTTATGAAAAAGCATAATATGTTATTATCTATTTCCTTCTGTAAATATCCAATTAAATATAATGTTGACCTCATGTGTATTGCTCGAAGATTGTCGTATGCAATATATCTGCATGTTTAATTATAAGTCTAAATTATCTTGATTTTACGCAAGTCATAATTTAATCTGGCTATAGCAATTTACCCACTTATGAACAGAATGTGTCCCAAATTTAAATTGTTTTGAGTTCCTATGTTATGTTTATAATTATATGCCCAAGCATAGTTCCAGATCATGCAGTAGAAGAATTCATTATCATTTGTATTATTGAATTATATTAACTTATATGTATATAGCTACTAGCAAACCATATTTAATTGAATGCATCTATGTGAACAAAATATCATATACACTGACTGTATAGTCTATCATCATTCAACATCAAACTTATGTGCATAAGCTTAAACACTGCAAACTTAAGATGGAGTCATTATTGACAATTGCTATTGAAAATAATATATATTTGACACTAGCAATTTCCCAATTGCAAATTGTGCCTCAAATGTAAATCCTCTATACATAAGATTTTTTCAAATTCCCATAAATTTTCTTGTCTTACATTGTCATTTATCTTACATTATCTTTTGTAATGTAGTTACTTTGATGTGTTTTTATGGATATTCTTTAGCCAAGCTACTTCTGTTTGGCCTCTGACACTGTTTTTGGCTTTCAGCTCTAATGGGTCCTAAAAATAATAGTTAAAATGTTCTAGAATAACCTGAAATTATGAAATTATCTGTTTCTCTATAAGATTGTAAACCAATAAATACGATAGATTAGGGATCCTGGACGTAGGTGAGGCCAGACGTCGGGCCTGGCTCTGGTAGTGGTGTTGGAATTTCTGGAGTTGGGCCGTGTTTGGGTACTGGCCGGGGGTGGTGTGATGTGTTGCCTGTGTATCTGTCTCATTTCCTGGTCTCATTTTTTCCGGATGAATTCTTGAATTTGATGATAGAAGAAAGGGAAAGTAAATTAGAAATTAAAGGACAGAAATGGAAAATGGAATGAGAAAAAATAGAAGGAAAGAAGTAGCTGGAAAAAGAAAACGAATTCAACAGAGGAATGCTGAAGAAAGAAAATGAACTCAAGAATTAAATTTCGAATTCGAGGAATTGCGTCAACAAAACAAAGCAAACAAAGTGAAAACAAGAGAAGCGAAAATGATCTTCTGATTAAACCGAAATTGAAACTTCGTAATATTCTACTAAAGTTAGATCCGAAAGTAATGACATCCGCTTATGCCTGGTATTGTTCGAGAGACAAGCGAAACAAAGTTGGAATAAAAAAAAAAAGAAGTGTGGCTATCTCCCTTAATAGGATTACTGCCCTACGATGTTGTCCAAATTATCGCAAGAGAAGAAAAAGAAACCACAGATGATTACAGTAAAGTAAAAGAGCTCTTGTTAAAAAAGATTAAAACTGACGACTGAGAAATTCAAATTTTCATTTTTTTTTTATTACAAGACATCAAAAAAAAGCTAAGATAAGTTGGTTTGATTTTGAATTGAATAATTATTTATACGAATGGATAAGATCATTAGAGATAACAACATTAGAGCAGCTTTGTTATTTTATGATAACAGATAAAATTAACCCCTTAACGATCGGTTAATTTTCAAGAAAACTGTCATAAAAGTGGCTATTTTTCTTGGCTTTTGTATTTTTTATTACGTATTTGATTAGTGCTGACATCTAGTTTAAAATAAGCTAATTATCTACAATTACCTTAAAAATATCCTGGTGTGTAAAATGAGAAATAAAATGTTTTCCGGGTAAGAGAAATGAACTAGTTTTATTCTTATTGGCGCGTTACTACTGAACACTCCAGCCCGTCAATATCACGAGAGCGAGAAATAGAGGGCAAAACCTCACCCCATCATTTTCAGGGGAGCGAGAAAGAAGGGGTTAAGCGAAAATTTGCTTTGGAAACAAAAGAATATTTAATCAATTTTTAGTCACATTTTGGAACTCCGAATGGCTCATTCACTAAATTGGATGATTATGAAAACGTTAGAACCAATATGAAAACAAAACCAAAAGATTTCAATAAAGAAAATTTAAAACGGATAAGCAGCAAACGGGAAGAAGAGAAAAGTCAAACAGAATAGAATTAAATCCCCCCCCCCATATGCTGGACATCAAAAATATAGTAGCTTTAAAAAAAGAAGAAAGAATAAAATTCCAGACAAAGAATTCCTAAGGATTGTAGCATTTGTGGGGAATCTCACTTCGCGAGAGAATGATAAAAATGATTTAATAAGACAATGAATAATCCGAAGAAAAACGAAGTTTTATCAGCTAAAATTCTTTCTGAATTATTAAACGGAATTTAGAAATTACTTAACTTTACTTAATTTGTTGATGTTTTAGTTGACAACAAATCATCAACAGCGGATGTCAAATTCGGATGATAAATGTGAATTTAGCGTTAAAATCGAAAACAGAAAACGGAAAAATTGTTCTTTGCTGGGAATTAGAAGAAAAAATCGACGCTGATTTAACGAGTTTACAAGCAACCTTAAAAAAATGCCATGTGATAATTTTCTATTATCACAAGGTTATATTCTTCTTAAAATATTTTAATATGAAATGTAAATGAAATTTAATTATTTTTTTTAAAGTTGTTTGACTCAAGATCTCATTAACTTTCATTTTTTTTCTTCAAAACAATTACATTTTTTTCTTATTTGTGTAATTTATTTTTCATTACTTGGGGTTTAACCCAAGTTTTAAATGTTTACTCGCTATAAATATTTTTATTAATTTTAAGGTAATTATTTCCACCAGCTACGTAGAAGTACAGAGAATTACCGTACTGTACGGTAATGACATTTCTGATAATTAAAAACATAGTTCTGGTATTGAAAATCAAAATTTACGGTATTTAAGACATTCATTTCATAATTTTTCCATTCATATGGTTATGACTTACAGGAAATTCTGATTTTTAAAATTACAGTTCTTGTTATTGCACGTTTAGTAAAAAATATTAAAGTGAAAAGTAAATTTAACCGAGTAAATTGTTTTTATGCCATGATCAAAGATATCATGAAAAAATTACCAAATATTACCTCATTTCAGAAATTTTTCTCACATATTATGAAACCACATTTAAATGTTAATTTTACCAAAATCATTACCATTACCATTTTAGTGTTCCCATTCAGCCAAAAACACTGTAAATTTTATCATAATCTGGTAGTTTTAACCATACTTTTTTTCAGTCCATTTCCTTCAACATAAAAGCAGTTTAGTTTCTCACAGTCTTTCATAAAAATGGGCAAAACATTTCATACTTCATGTTTCTTTAGTTGAATTGAAACCTGTACTTTCGATCGAGATAAGGGATTTATAGATATGATGCTATTTTTAAATTGAAATGACTTATTTTTTTTCATATATGTTATTACAGTAAAAGACTCCACTTTGTTAAGCCTCATCAGACTAGATACANCATAATTAATGAATAATTAATTTATTTGTTAATTAATTTATTACTTTGCAAATAATTAATTAACCAATTAATTACAAATTAATTGAAGTATGAGACAATTACAATAAGTCTGCATTGAAGTAATAAAATACCGATTTTTCTATACATTGAATTATTTTTTATCTTTCACAGAGCCTTCTATGGGCCGAAACGAATGTTGCCCCCTAAAATTATTCCTCATAAGGCATACATCCCACTAGTTTATTTCAAAATTGGCGAGTCACACTTCCCCAGTTTCCCTTGTTAGTTAAACCTTTTCAGACCAGATACAAAAGACATTAAATTAAAATTATGTAATTTTATTATTAAGAAACACTGAAATCGCAAAATTTTGAATTAAATGTGCAGATCCACATAGTTGTGTTTTAAGATACATATTTTGTATGATCTATTGGTTTGAAGTTAAATTGTTTTAATTGTCAGATTTATTCAAGTCGTTACGCATATTTATGAAAAATAGTATGTTTAATTTAATTTTTTCAAGGCATGTGTAACTTACAGGCTCCAGTAATAATTCAAGCTGTCAAGCGCCATATTTACTTTTAAAGCATTTCCCAAATTTGTGAATTTTCTACTGATATTTCTTGTTTTAAATCCGTAAGTTTGCAATTTTTTACAATCTTATTCCATGAAAAAATCCATGACACTACCTAACCATGCCCAAGCATCTAGCCACGTTTATGACGGCTTTATCTTTTAAAGACTATGGTATGAAGGACACGAAATTTTGATCTCGGTCAGGCGACGTAGACAGGGCCTGAGCTGGTACCTCTTTTTTAAAGTTCGAATGAGAGGACTTTCAGTTAAAAAAGCAAAACTCCTCCTCAAAAATGTCGGAATTCCAACAGGAGAGAATTTAAATAAAAAATTAATAAGTTGCATTACCGAAATGTGTTAATTATACTGTAATTAAATTTCTAAACAAATTTCTTGTTTTTACAAATTACTTTTTTAACAAATTTGTAAAATAAATAAATAAATAAATCACTTTTTCCAATTTAATTTCTTTTTGAAACATTTTTTTTTTAAAGATTTCCTGCAAAAAATGTTATATAATTAAAATATATATTCGAATAGTAGGTTTTATGCAGAAAAATTTAAACGAAGCAATACATATTTTACATAAACAATACATATTTTATTTTTCTACCCAACAAACTAATGCACATGAATAAAAATATAAAAAAAACAATGCATAAACTTCAAACCTAATATGTTTTTAAAAGGTCACAAAATCAAAATTACAAATTTTTTTTTTGAAAAGTTGAACTGGTGGATGAAAACGTCATTTTTTCGATACAGCTCTTTTTTTTTATTTTTTAACTCAGCTTTTTAGTGATATTGCTCCCACGTTCCGTTGCATCAGAATTGAACCGAAACAAGAGCTTTGACAGTTGTCTAGATTTAAACATGGTGTATTAAACATGAAGAGTCAGAAATTTCAGAATGCCTTTGTCTGTTATGTTTTTTTATTGAATAAGAGAAAACAAATCAAAATCCAGTATAACACTGAAAAAAATGAAATGAATTCTCAGATTTTTTTTTATTAGAATTGTTTAAACAAAATACTTAAGAAAAAACCATATTTGAAAATAATAGGAGTAAGCATATTAAATAAATAATATCAAGAAACTGAAACTTTAAAATAGTACCTTATTTGAAACTTCATTCGCTTAAAGAATCTATAAATAGGAAATAAATGTCGACATGTTTCAAGCGGCCAAAAATAGGCGCTCATTTTCAAGATTTGCCAGACGTACATGAGAAGAAACAATAGTGATTAGAAATAGAAAAGTGGCCAACGAAAAAAGGAAAAATAAGGGAAAATATTCCTCCAATTAATTAATTAAAGCTATTTTATTTTTCCATTTCTCGTTGACAACTTTACGTTTTCCATATTAAATCACTATTGCTTCTTCTCATTCACGTCTGGTAAGTCTTGCAAATGGGTGCCTGTTTTTGAGCGCTGGAAACATATCGACAGTTGTTTCCCATTTATATATTTTTGAAGCGAATGAAGATTTTAATCAGAGGGATTACCATTGTGCATATATGTAGAATAAGCCATTATTATTTTAAAAAGGCAACCATCATATCGAATTTTGCTATTTGTATGGCTATTAATGTACAACTAGCATGGCTATTGCGTACAATTTTGCTATTTGTATATACAACTTTTTCTATGAAATTATTTATTTCAATAATTTATCAAGTATTATATGCGTTTATGTACTTAACTACGAAAGGGGGATACTGTAGAGAAACGGGTCATTCCCGTTACTTATCACTCGAAATTTCTCTGTAAATTTTGGCAGATTAGAAACATTTTTATGCGTCTAATTACACAAAAAAAAATGGAATGATGGTGTCTCAGTAACCAATGAAATCGTTAACAATACGAAAGTCTTACGCTTCAAACGCACCAAGCAGCCAATCAGAAATTGGAACGTCAAACATTTGAGGTACTTAAATGAACCTTTTTAAATTTTGAGCAGAAATCTCTGTGTAATTTAAAAACAGAATGGTTTAACGCAGATTTCCATTTTGTCAGTGTATTTTTATTAGCCAGAAAATCTCATCTTAGAATTCAGTTTTACCAAATTAATTTGTATATACTTTTGGTTGTCACCAAGATAAAATTAATAGAAGTTATAAAGGTATAGTTTTCATCTAAATATTTTTACATCCCTTATTTACACTGAAAAAAATTCCGGATCAAATTGCGGCACTTAAAATCCTCTTAAAATCTGATGTACCATAATTTTTACAGTAATGATTACCGTAAAATCATGGAAACACTCTTATTAAATAAATATCAATGTGAAAATTGTATTCTACAGTAAAAATGAGATTTACAATAAAATTGATATTATGGATGATGCACCCTAAGTGCCTGACCTTTGTACCGTAATTTGATACAGAGTTCTTTACAGTGTAAGGGTAATATTTATTTCTCTACTCTATTTTAAGTTGAGCAAAGAGTATATATAAAGAGTTGGGTAGTTGGGTACTTTATAGAATACGGTGACCCCTGCCTTGGTCACTTGAAAAAGTTCTTTCTACTGGAAAACATGTATTATTTCTGAAAATAATTTTGGAAAAAACTTATGCCCAACAGCTTATATATATATTCGTTTATTTCTAAATGTAATTTTCTTTTCTTAAGTGTCTTCGTTTTTTGTTGAATGAAAGAGTTTGAAATAAACTCTTGAATAAACATTTTAATTAAATGTATTTTCTGAACAGTAAATAATTAACTTAATAAAGTGCATTTTTGAATCTTGTATATAGCAAATTTTTGAAGAACTAACTTATAAGTTAACATTGTGGCGATAATAAAGGAATTCTCCGATCCAATGAGTATGATTAAGTAATTTTGTCAACATTTAACACGTTTATAAAAGAAGCTTGAATGGTAAAAAGATATAAAAAAATATTTGTGGCGAAAGTAGCACATTTTAAGAAAGAAACACTTGAAACAAAAAAAAAACAAAAAAAATCGGTTCCATTGTTGCTAAATATAATGAACTACGTTTTACTTCATAGTATATTTTTCTAGATTATTGTTCAAGGAGTGACCCACAATGTTCACTCCTGATCTATATTTGTTTGAAAATTTTTCCAAAACGTGCAAAAAAGTGTCTACATCAGAGAAAAAACAAAAATGCTCTTGTTGATAATGAATTACTACCATGGAAGGCAAAAACTCAACTTCTAAAAGTTATCTTTCAACTTTCATTATTTGCTTAAAATTTTAAAATTTATAATTCTCAAACCAACACTTGAATTTTAAATATTTTTTTAAATCGTATTTCCTGTACACTTTTCTACATTTCATCGTAATTTCAATTTTCTAAAAGGTTTATAGTTTTTGCGCTTTAAAACAAAATGCAATGTTGCAGAGCTGGCATCGGTTTTTTCGATTTTTTTTCATTTTGAAGATTCGTATGTATCCAAACACTAACTGTTTACTAATAAATTACTATAGTTAACAGTTAAGATAAATGAAAATTACAAAACTACACACTATCAAAAAGTTAGTTTTTTATATAGTTTTTGAAGTGATACTTCTTATAACACTTCCAACAAGTAAACGTTAAACGCTACATTTTTATTGGCCGGGAAATCACGTGGTAGGATCCAGTTTTCCCTCATTCATTTCTATATTGTTTTGGTTCTCACTAGCATAAAAATAATAAAAGTCATAAAAGTATTGTTTTTCTATAAATATTTTTTTAGTTTGTTTTGATACACATATAATTTAATCGGGTAATATTTTTTATTTTCAAATTTAGTGGATAACAATTGTAAAAAATGAGTGAAAACAATCCCACGGACAATGCGACGGATTTAAGGTTATGTCAAGGTACGTCTCTTGTGAATATCAATTGATTGTTAGGTTTCCTCTTCTGAAATTACATTATGACACATTCACATACATTATTAATACAAATACATTTTCCAGGTCGAGACGATGAGGCAAACACAAGCACTGGTTCAAGAGATCCACGAGGGAAAAATGCACAATATTACCGTGATTGCAGAGCACGGAAACGATCGGAGCAGGAAAAAGAGTCGTTGAATAGAACTAGTGATCCTTCTACGACTGCTGATTCTTCTACAATTAACGTCGCAGGTTGCGAAGTTTAACTTCTTCCGCGCAGAGGGACTCCACGCACTATTTTTTTTTACATTGTATTTCCTGTACACTTTTCCACATTTCATCGTAATTTCAATTTTCTAAAAGGTTTGTAGTTTTTGCGCTTTAAAACAAAATGTAATGTAGCAGAGGTGGCATCGGTTTTTTCGATTTTTTTAATTTTGAAGATTCGTATGATATCCAAACACAAACTACTTACTTATAAATTACTATAGTTAACGCTTTAGATAAATACAAATTAAAAAACTACACACTATCAAAGAGTTAGTCTTTTATATACTTTTTTTTATTATAAATAAAAAAAAAATAGATTTCTCACGGTGGAGAAACACTAGAACCCATAAAGTTACAATTACTTATCAGCATCAAAGCCTTACAATTTTTAATACAGTTATTGCTCGAACAAAACGTTATAACAAAGCGAGAAATTTTTCAAATATATAATTTAATAATAAATGACAGAAAGCAATAAAATAAGCGTGACTGCTATAAATAAATTTAATCAATGTTTCATAGAGAAACTGTTCCCTTACACAAGGAAAGCTTTAGTGTTATCGTTAGTGTTTTAGTTCAGTAGTTTGAGTACTAGTTTGATTTACACATTCTTTTCTTACCCACTGATAAGGGGTTCTGTTCCAGGTTATCGCAGTTTACGCCTATTCTTCTACTGGTAATTAAATATTCGGAAAGAGAGGAAGAATTAGATAAAAGTAACTCTTTGACTCGATGTCTAGTTTTTATTTATTTTTTTACGTCTGTTAATGTTATTCGATTTAAATGTTGAAATCAATAGTTTAACTATCCAAAAATATAAATTCTTCAGAAATATATCGTTATTCTTAAGAATTAAAATGTCCTAATATATGTAAGAGCGCTGCAACAAGTCAACGTAAGCAATTTTAACCTCGTTTGATTCAGACAAAAAGTTTTCAAACATAAAGGTTTAACATAAGGGTAAATAATTTTTTTTCAAGGTCAGAATTTAATTTTTCTCAGAAATTTGCATGTTTTTTATTGAAAAATTTGTATGGTATTCTTTTAGTTCGTATCTTGCAAGTTTCATAAAATACTTTTATCTTGACTTTTGTTGTAATTTGACAATTGAATGAAGCAATTTAAAAGCACTATATTTACGCCGATTACGCGTATTGATATGTGTTTGGTTCAATAGCTATTTACAAGATATTGGTACGAAATTTTTGCTGGGGGAAAATATTTCTAAAAGCTTTCGAGGATCCATTGAATTTAAAAAATACTATCAGCCAAAAATCCTTAAAATCATAAATCATCTTTTTTTTTAAAATTCGTACACGTAAATAATGCTATGTATATTATACATTATGACAAAAAGAAATAAATAATAAAATATGTGAGTAATAAAATATATATAAATAATAAAAAAATTTAATAAAAAGTGTCTGGTTAATTTTTTGTTTTTTACTTGATGTATTTCTTACATAATGTGGGCCATATTTTTCTCTTCTTTCACTTTTTGAGTGTTTCTCAGACTATTGTATTGATATATTTTGCTTTGGCTACATTGATACAATATCAGAAAGCACTCCTTTTTGCAGATATAATCGTGTGAGCTGATGAAGGGATTGTATCTTTTCATTATTTTGTTTTCCGGCTTTTTAATATATATATTTTTTATTTTTTCAAATGCCTTTTTAAATACTTTTAAAATATTTTTAAAAAACGTTTTATTTTAAAATTTTTTCTTCTTCTCTTTTCAATAATCTTTATTATTTTCCATGTTTGCTCCAGATTTTTAACTTATTTTATGAGTTCTACATATTGCAGTTAATGCGCATTGAAAAAAACTTATTAATTTTCAATTTACTTGATTTTTTTCGTTTTTCTTTTTATACTTTTTGTTTATATTGTGCTGAATATATATATATATTATATATATATATATAATATAGAAACTATATATTAAACTATATATTAACAGAACTATATATTAGGCCATATTAAATTATAACAGACTTCTAATTTAATATAACTTATACTGACATAAATTTGAGATTAAATATCTTAAAAATTACAAATTTTCTTCAAAAAATATTTTTACTTTAAGAACCAGTGCATATATGCCAGTAAATATAAGCCATCATTATCTTATTCCAATTTTAAGGTTATATATATACTATATAAATATTGGATCACCGAGTCACATAATTAGGTACCTGTC
>NC_092210.1:78571394-78575734 GCF_043381705.1 Parasteatoda tepidariorum
TTTTTAGTAAAATATTGATATAAAATTGTTAAAAAAGTTAATTGTTGACATTTTTAAAGACAAAAACATCAAGATATGTAAAGATATTAGTTTGAAAATAATTTTCGGCGTTAAAAAACTATTTTTTATAAAGAATTTTTTCTTGAAAGGAATGTTTATTTCAAAACATTTGAGTTTAAACAAAAGGAAACCATATACATTTCTGAACACTGAAATGTATAAAATTTCAAAAATAATAATTATTACATATTCATTAACATTTATAATATTGATAAATTTGAACATAACATGCTTGAATGAACATGCTCTTCAGTTTCTGTCAAAATCACCTGATGTCCTATAAAATATATTTTTATGTGTTAAATCGTTTGATTAATTCATTAGAAAAATCTTTGTGGAAGAAAAATAATAGTTTACCTGCACGTTACACGTGTTTCTTGTGAATTTTATTAGAGATAGTATTTCTGTGGATTTTGTACTTCCGAGAAGCTTCTGCAATCGCCATACCACCAGCAACTGCTTGCAAACATTGTTGCAGCTTTTCTAAAGTGTAATCTAGGTAGTTTCTCTATCCAGGTAATTTTTTTATAACGTCTGACAATTTTTCTGTCGAAAAAAAAAACGTATGAAACTTTGCACAAAGTAGCCCCAAAGTGAATTTTTTTTCATTTTCCGTTTATTTGCTATTAATTTTCAAATTTTTTTAACGCTAAGATGATATAATTGCTTATTAATATATAAATAAAAAATTTTGCACTTACGACAATTGTTTTATCAACTATNACAGCTAAAGTTTCCACGCACACTTTTCGACGTCCGACGTTTTTGGAAAGTTGTTGACATTGGATAAACAAAACACACTCTGAGATTGTTTTAAAATTCGAAAAAATGTTTGTAGTAATAGAGGAGACTTCTATCTTCAAATTCCACGCATTTTTAACGTGAAAAAAAAATCATAATACTGAATAGCAGCACTTGAAAAGTGCCAAATTCGAATTTGCACAAAGTAGCCTCACGTGACTGACTGTAATTTTATTATATTTGATTGCTATTATCGCAGTAAAACCTGTTTATTTCCAAAACTACTGAAAATCAAAATTTCCGAATTTCCTTACAATTGCAATCTAAATTCAATTTATTTCAATATTTATTCAAGAATGTTTGCGATTAGGTGAAAGAGATTCTCGAAGAAGAAGGCGAAAAAGTAAAATAAGAAGTCAAAGAAACTATTGTTGTTGCAAAATGAAGTGTTAGAAACTAAACTCACAAAAGTGGAATGCCCTGAAATCTGGATTAAAAGTTAACATATCTTTTGAAAAACTTTAACGAATTTATGATTCCCTTGCAACATATGGAGCTTTGAAAGAGGCGAAGATCATCAAATATGCGGAAGAAACTAGTTAACATGCCTATGAACCTATATTGACAACAAAAGAATTAGAGAAGGATTTGATACTCAACAACTTTTTCTTGAAATTCGAGAAAATATTTGCCACAAGGGATTTGCAGCTCAAACAAAGTTAGACTAAGTTGGTGAAAGTTATAGAAAGTCTATTTTTAGTGTTAAAGTTATGTGTGTAAAGTGTTATGTATGTCAAGACAATGTTTTAGATGGATGTATAATTAGTCCTTGATAATAATCTGTGTGACTATTTTTCTGCAACAAAAGGGAAAGGAAATGGGAACGGTTTTGGCTGAGTGCATTTAAAATCACTTTATTTAGTTTTTTCGTTCGTCTGAGATTTGATATAGACTATACTTCAGTTAAAATTTAACACTACTGAAGTTTGATCCTATTTCATGAGAACAAGAATAATTTTTATATTTTTGAATCAATTGTAATCGATCTTAAATTTATTATAAATCGAATGCGTTAAACCTTAATTCTTGAGTATGATTGCGTACTTTTTTACTATCTAAAGCGAAATAGTTAATAATAGATATTTACAGGATCATGAAGTGGTCAACTAGAGTTATTCAATGTTTTATATATTTTATAAATGTGTTGTTTTTTCTCTATTATCAAGTTTCTGAATGTGTAAAATGCACATTTCTCAAATATAGCTATAAAAAAGACATTAATTTCATTGTTTTATATTTGTTTTGCCAGATAGATGGTATTCGCATAGTTATCAAAATTATTATATTTTTGAATATATTAGTGGAAAAAAATGAAGCATCGCTTTTTATGATGAACAACATACTTTCGTTGTTTAGTTTTAAAGGTGCAAAGATACGTTAATTTTTAATCATGCTTCACAAAAAAAATAATTAAAATGCATTTCTCTGAAAACAGCAAGACAGAGACAGCAAAAATCCTGTTGACACGCGAAAGGAAAATTTCTGACAAATTATTGCACTTGGTAAAGACATTTTGAATAAAAAACGATAATTCTTGTTCTGATAACAAATTTTACGGTATATAAACAATTCATTTCTAGTTTTATCGTTTGTTATGGTTGCTCGCTGCCGAAAATTCTGGTTTTCAACTGTGTAATACTTGTTACTACACATTTAGTAAAAATGTAAAACTGAAAAGTAAATTTAGCCGGATAAATATATTTCATGGTATGTTCTAAAATATTATGATAAATTTACCAAAGCTTTTCAGAACTATAATTCATTTTACCCTTTGTAGTTGTCGCCATTAAAAAAAGGGTGTGTGATTGTTCTTGTTTTCCAGAGGCGCCACCTATCGCCAAGAATTCGACTTCTGCCACATCCATACTTAACACCCGTTTATAGAGCTAGCCCATTTCCGCGATCAATCTCAGTAACTCAGTATTTCCAGAGGTATAATTTGCTACGGGAACGTGGAGGACGTTGTGACCAGACAAATTCAATGTGAACCAATCATCAGTTACTGCACGGAAAGTCTTCGGTTGGCCGGATTTGTACTCCTGTTCTAACGAGCGTGAGTTCAGCGCCCTGCCAACTATTTATTTGGTAATTATAACCTTTTGATGTCTATTTCTTTTTCCAAATAAAATAGTAATCTATCTTACAATTTGTTTACACTTTCGTCGTCTATTTAAAATGGCTGTTAATTAAAATGAATTATAAGAGTTACGTGATTTTTAATTATTTATTTTCCTAATACCTGCATCAACTATATCAGAAAGAAAATGGAGAATGGAACACAAGTAAAGTGTTTTAAAAACACTTATCTGGGGTAGATCAAGCAACAGAGTCTGTTAAATGTATCTTTTATAGTTTTATATAGTGGGATTCATTAATTTTTTTTCAAATACTGAGAGTGTATTAAAATTAGTTTTGTTTTAAAAAACCGTTGGCATAAGTGTAAGTATAACAGCAATAATATAGATCCAGTGTTATAATCGGATTCGATCTCATTGCATCCACACCACAGAGTGCTTAATGGAACATCTGTTGTGCACGGCGAGAGTGCCCGTAAGATTCATTGCGAGTAAAGCAACAAAATATTCTTGGGATGGAAAGTTTGCGTATCATTGTATAGGGTAAACCACCCAGTGAAGGAACATTTCATATATATTGATTAAATATAAGAATTTGAAAGTTTTTCTTTAGATTGATTGGTAACAATAGTATACTGCCAAACAATAGGAAGTCACCTAGCAATGTTTCGGATTACCTGGTCACATAGACTTCTCTGGAAAATTTTTTGAATTTGTTATTATCGCTGCAACACCTGGTTTCTTTGAAAAAATTATAAGGTGAGTGTTTGTATTTATATGTTTGAAGTGTAATTAATTTCATGTAATAGTTTTATTTTCCTCACTGGGAAAAAGAGAATTCAAAATATAGTTATTGAAGTTTCGTTTTATTTCTTTTTAAGCATCATAGCATGATAAAGTACTGAGATAAGGGGGTGTTTATTCACTGGATCACCAAACGATGAAAAACCAGTGAAGGAACAAGTGCTCCTTTACTGGTTTTTTTCCTAAGTTAATGAAACTAAAATATAAACTTTAATTTTCTTGTACCTTTAGTGATGTTCCGCATCAAAAGTATGACAAAAATACGAAAAACAGCTTCTAACCAGTGAGGGAACAGGCATGTTCCTTTAGCATAGATTTCCCAGTGAATGAACAGTATGTGTTAATATGTTTACACTTTAATTTTCAATTCATGATTACAAACAAAAGTTAACATTTTCCAAGTATTTATATGTTATAATTTTAAGAATAGGATTGTTTTTAAATATTTGTATGGCTTATAAATTCATAAAGAGCATTAAAAAATAACCAAAATTAAGTGTTCCTTTACTGGGTGTTCATTCACTGGTAAGAGCTGTTCCTTCACTTGGTCTTCTTACTACTTGTTATTTGAACCTCCAAAACTTTAAAACAATATTATGT
>NC_092210.1:78576304-78581139 GCF_043381705.1 Parasteatoda tepidariorum
AAACTGATATCTCTTTAAAAAGGTTAAAATTTTGGCTATAATTAAGTCTATTAAAAATTGAAATAAGTGAATTGCAATGGAAAAACCTGCATAAACAAATAAATTCTAGTAAAACAAATTAATTCGTGATATAAATCAAAAATCGTCAAATAAATTCGTAATATATAAATTCCTGAAAAAAAGCGCTTTCGTCAAAATACTAAAATAGAGATCTATCGACAAAGACTACTCACTTCTGCCTAGCTTATGCTCTCTCTGGTTATATCAGTTTCCGTTTTTAAAAGCGCTATATGTTGAGCCATCTCAGCTAGATTTGGCATGTGACATTTTTAGTGGCAATCATTGGTCGATTTTCTAGCCTTGCCATTCGGGGAGTTGTAATGAGGCTTTTTTTTGGCACCGTGTAAGAGAAATATATATATATAGATGCCACATCTCAAATAAAATTTGTTTGTTTAAATAATATAAATTTACTGTCAGATATGTATATTATGCCCTTATGTCCGATATATAAGAAAAAGTATATTTAGTCAAGCTGTAAGCTTTCCAATTGAGTTGGCGGTCAGTGCATATCTTTTTTTAATATTATTTTACTAATTTTAATGATATCCAATGTGATAATTTTCGAAAAAAACTTTTTGTGACTTTATTTTTATCGCTTGGTAAAGCTGGCTAATTTTTAATATTTTATTTAACTCGGAAATATTACAGTGGATAAAAATCTAAAGAGAATACATAAGAAAATTTATCGCGATAGCATAAAATATTTAGAAGCAATATTACTTTAACAGCACACAATATTATGCGATCTTTTTTTTTGGCGCATAAAATAATGTACAAGTTATTTAGGGATCCAACTCTGAATAAGTAACTTATAGTTGACTTTGCCAAAAGTAAGGTTTTTCAAGATTTATGCCTACTTAATTTTATGCTGATCTTGAGCTACGTTAATTGTCAAAGCGAATTCAAACTTAACCAGAAATTGCAATCGCTTGAAATCAAACCAACCGTCTCTTTGAACCAAATATATTTGGATATGTAAAAACATTTCTGATTCTTGCATTACCAGTTAAGACAATTGCTTGTATACATTTGGCATCAGTTATTTTACACATAACCTGGGTTCCATTAGAACATATTTTCACCGCATTTGGTACGGATCGGTTCAGAATTGCGGATTTGTATAAGGTGCATACATATACAAGCATATAAAAATTCTGCTTTATTTATATGGATTATTATATTTTACTTGATTATTTACAGTTCAGTTAATTGAGTGGGTTTTGAGTTCCAAAATGAGTTTGGTCATCTATGTTGATATTCTCACCCTTTAAGTGCAGAGTTTCTGTTTTACACACATCATTAATATAAAATAAATATTATACCGAAATGAAATATCAAGAGGCTGACACGGTTTTAAGTCTGGTATGAGTGGCACAACCTGGGAAATTTCGTGAACCATTGCATTTTGGAAATAAAATGGTTTTTTATAATTTATATATCAAATTTGATCTTCCCAATTATTCCAAATATCATTGTTCTGAAGTAAGAAATATTTTTCTTTTTCTTTTTAACTAAATTATCAATTTAATAATCTATTATTTTTCATGTTCTTTTAATTTTCAACCATTCTAAGAATGTGCATTAAAACTGATATCTAAAGAACAATCTGTAGAATAAAATACACAAAAACATTTAAATTTCTGTTTCACCTTCTTCGTATTATTTTAAATAATTGTCGGTTTTTTTGGTATATTGTCATCTTGAAAATAATACTCGTAGCGAATCAGATCTTAAAACATGTAAATCCTAATTACAAAAGTTCGTCGATGTATTTTGATGAAAGTAAATTTTTTTTCCTTTCTTACAATCAACTAATTCTTACTAATTCTATGCTTTCTTATAAGCATCTAATTCCAAATTCTTACACTCAACTAATATTTTTTTGCAATTTTAAAAAAATTAAACTAACATTATAATGATATATCAATGAATCTTCATTTGAAATAATGGATAAGTAGACTAAAGTTATTCACTTGTATTTACATTTTAATATAAGGGTTCATTTTTGAGCCGTAATTAATGTATTTATTAATTTTTATTTAACTAGTTATACAGGACAAGGTTAAAGTTAAATATGAGATTTTAGAAAAATGTTTGATAAATTTTTCTATTTTTATAAAACATATACATTTAAGTATTTTTTGAAAATTGTGCAATAATGTTTTTTGATTGGCAGTATAGGATTATATGTATCTGAAAGTACTTACGAATAATCATTGTTATTGTTTGTTTAAAAGAATAGTAAAAGAGATAATTATTATATCCTATTATCTGTGTTTCTACTATATTACAGGTTAGTTTTGAAACTTTTTAGACATATAACTGCTTACGAAATTTCAAAATCAATTCCCATAATTATACAAAGCTGGTAGAAAACTTTTTTGAAATAGATGATAAAATAATAATTTATTTAATTGTTGTTTTGCAATAATAAAATTTTTTAATTGTTATTTTGCCATATTCAAACGAAGCAATCAAATAATCATAAAAAAGATGATATTGAAACTGTTAAGTGTGAGACAAACCGTCAATTAACTGCTTTCACCCAATACGGTTTAACAACTGGAATTTTATCGCCCCAACTAAGCCCACCTAAGGAAGCCACTTAGTTCCTTGTAGCTGAGAACATGTTATAACAGAGAGGCCTAATCTGTCAATCTCGCAACTGACAGAACTAGGGTTCAAGTCCCAGCTTTGACACCGCAATTTTTCCTCCACTCCTTCAACACATGAAGAGTTTCCATCGCCCTGCACAACCGAATTTGTGACCTCGGCCTACTAGAACATGATACTCTAATTCACGTTTAGATGGCAGCATCATAAAACTGCTTAACACAAAAAAGTCTAGTATTTCCCATCTCTTATGATAAGTGAAGCAACCAAATAAACTATTAAACCACATTCCATAGCAAAACAAAACTCAACCATAGCCTAACTTCAATACCCATTACCCCTAATGAAAAGCCTCGCTCCAGTTAAATTTCATTTTACGGTTTTTAAACCATGCTAGTTGTAAATGGTAAAAAAACTGTACGAGTTTGTATTGATGTTTTTACCATATTATTTGAAAACAATTACCAAACTGTAATTGTAAAAAATGTTCTTTTCCCTAAACTTTAGGGTTAATTGGATAGAAAGATTGCTGCAGGTTATTTTACTGTCATTTTAGAATGAAAATTTTAACAGTGCACAATCTAAAACAATGATTAATTTAGTGAAACCTAAATCACTGAGGTCTCAATCCCTAAAATGTGTTTTTGGGGAAAGAATTGTTTACAGTATCACCAATTAGATTTGATATAACAGGCTATAATTAATAAGTGTTTCAGAGAAAATTCTGTTTTTAACTCAAAAAATATTTTTTAACATTTTATATTTCTTTTCTTGATGCTGTAGATTGCTGAATTAATAAATGTTTGTGAAATGTTTATAATAATTTAGTATTCAAACGAGTTGAATTAAAAATAATAATAATAATTCTTTTAAATGAAACTTCATTTTTCTATTCTTACATGTACTTCAATGTATTTTTTATTTCAGATATTCTTATTTTTATTTTAAGTCTGGGATTGGTTAATCTGTTATATTAACATTCTGCTTGAGAAAAAGCATTTAAAACATTTGCATAATTATACCATTTTGAAGCCATTAAGTGTGTTTTATTTATTCATTTTTTTACTTAACTTGACTTAAAAGCTCATTTAGATGATAAGAAGCCTATAAAAAATTGGAATAAAATTTAAAACGGTTGGCTGTTCTCTTTTTAAAAATAAATGTTGTACATTTCTTATTACAGTTTTTTTAAATCATTTTTTACACTTTAGTGTTTAAAACACAGCAATTAACACCTCAAAGAGGATTCAAAGAGTATATATATCCGAACGCGAAACGTCGAAGGCGCGAAACCGGTCAGCCGAACGTGAAACCCCCACTGTTTAGTTCCCATACTTGGTACTCATTTATCGACCCACTGAGGGATGAAAGGGTGAGCCATATATATATATATATACAGGGATGCTAACTTCTCCTCGTCCAATTTTAATAAATTGGTTGTGAATTAAGTAGTAAAATTTGTAGAAAAAGGATAATTATGCTCTTTAAAAGCGTCATCACGAGATAACTACCCTAAAGTTGCCTTTGATATACTTATAATATGCAGTAGGGGAAAAAAATTCGTAAACTGAAAAGTACTAAATTAAAAATAACTTAACATTTTTACTAAAGCGGAGCAAGTTTGCCATCCTGTACATATATATATATATATATATTTCCTTATTCAGGGTGCGTAGCGCTTTTAAAAAATGCTTAAAGGTGTTTATTTTTGTTTGTTAAGGTGTATTAATACAGATGGGAGGGATTTTTATCATAGTGGAAAATGGAAATGCTCTGTGTCGACATTTCGAACGTAGTGTAATTTCTCGTTCAGGAAATACCTTTATCAGAAAGTAGTTTTTATCAAATGTTAATTATTTTTATTACTTAAAAATTTGAGCAAAATGGGTCAAATATTTTCCAAAATATCAAATTTTGGAAAAATTTGTATTTTTAAAATTAAAATAATTATTCGATACATTTCGTTCAAAAAGATTCCAACTTTCAGACTGCCCTCCTGACCAATATATTCTGACCATAATTCCTAGATTGCAGCTACTCCTTATATTTGAACGATATTTATCCGAATGCGAAAAAGTGGAATGTTTATTCGGAGAAAATATGTTTTCTTGTCTAATTTCGTAACTTAAGAAAATTGCTAAGAGTCTATTAATATTATA